>NW_024704752.1:4337119-4800087 GCF_018977255.1 Callorhinchus milii | reverse complement strand
CAGTGATCGTGTGCCCTTCCCACAGCCCTGTGTGTGTGTGTGTGTGTGTGTGACTGTGTGTGTGTGTGTGTGTTTACTGTGTGTGTGTGTGTGTGTGTTACTGTGTGTGTGTGTGTGTGTGTTACTGTGTGTGTGTGTGTGTTACTGTGTGTGTGTGTGTTACTGTGTGTGTGTGTGTCTGTGTGTTACTGTGTGTGTGTATTACTGTGTGTGTGTGTTACTGTGTGTGTGTGTTACTGTGTGTGTGTTACTGTGTGTGTGTGTTACTGTGTGTGTGTGACTGTGTGTGTTACTGTGTTACTGTGTGTGTTACTGCGTTACTGTGTGTGTTACTGTGTGTGTGTTGTGTGTGTTACTGTGTGTGTGTTACTGTGTGTGTGCGCACGCGTTACTATGTGTGTTACTGTATGTGCTACTGTGTTACTGTGTGTGTGTTTCTGTGTGGTGTGTGTTACTATGTGCGTTACTGTGTGTGCGCGCGCGTTACTGTGTGTGTGTTACTGTGTGTGTGTATGGGTTACTGTGTTACTGTGTGTGTGGTATTTTACCATGTGTGTATGTTTTTTTTCCTCCCGCCCCCTCCTGGTCACCTGCGGGGTCCCCCAAGGCTCCATCCTCGACCCCTCTTCTTTTCCTTATCTACGAGCCCCTTCTTGGCGATGTCATCCGCACACATGGGGTAACTTCCATGTGTATGCGGACGTCACCCAAATCTACTTCTGCTCCTCCCGCTGCGCCTCCATGGTCCTGTCAGCTTGTTTGACGGACATCAAGGCCTGGATGAGCACAAATTTCCTGCAGCTGAATGTCGGCAAGACAGAAGCCATACTCTTTGGCTCCCATCAACGTCTTCTCTCCTGTGGGTCTGAAGCCCTCAACGTTCCAGGGCTCTCCCTCAGACTCACCAAACCCGTCGCGAACTTAGGCGTCCGGTTCAATCCCCAGCTTTCTTTACTCCGTGCCTTCAGCCTCTACGCCCGAAACTCCGGAACTCTCTCCCTCAATCCCTTTGCCTTTTCCCCTCCCTCCCCACTTTCAAATCCTGCCTAAAGACCTTCCGTTTTGATCATGCTTACAGTCACCTCCCCACTGCCTCTCCCCTGGCTCAGGGTCAGACTCCGTCACTGTCAAGCGCTCCGGGACGCTAACCAGTGTGAACGGAGCTATATAAACGCAAGTTGTTGTTCTTGTTCTTACTGTGCGTGAGTTACTGTGAACACAGGAAACATTGTGTATTTAATGGCCCGTCCTGTTGCCTGCGACACTTAGAGTAGAAATTAAGGTTTGTAGCAATTTGCATTGGACAAAGTATCCCTGCTTTGCCTTTGATGGATTAGGAATTTCTGGCAAAGCAGCCAAATGTTTGAATAGTTTAGTTTTGAGAGGGTGCTGATGGTGTGGACATTTAAGGATGACAGGGCTCGAGATAGTTCTATTGTCCGAAGACCCTATCCCAGCAACGGGAACAATGGCAGATCCTGTTAGGTAACGAGCAAACCTTGTGTGAAGGTCGCTGTATAAAAACAAGTTGTTGATACCGTTGTTGTAATGATTTGGGAGTTTTGCTCTTTATTCAGAGCAGGGTGGTTCAACTGGCGGCCTGGGGGTGATTTGCACCGGCCCGCGAACCATTTCCCCCTTGGTTGTTTTACCTTCCGGCTGTGCCTCTCTCTCCCCCCCCCCCGTCACTTTCTGCGTTGCCTCGTGCCTCGTACAACCTTGTGAGAGGCAGCGCTGAGTGCGATGGGAAGAAAGGAGCAGCGAGAGTATTTTAAAAGGTATTGTTGAATATTTTGCAATTCTAAAGCTACAGAACTCTGACGCTCAGTAAGAAACGCAAAGTAGAAAATCGAGGACATTGGAGCGCTGGTTCAGGAGAAGCATATGTGTTATCATTATTTTGTTCATTGTTAGGGTCATTAGATTATGTGTATTTAAATTCTCTGCATTATTTCGTCCACTTGTGTTGTTTACTCTGGATATAATGATATAATGATTATTCTTGCAACTATGTACTTGATTGATAAGTATATTATTCTGTTAAAATTTGAATGAGTTTTTACATTGCCTATTTAAAGTCTGCAATGTAACTAAAATATAGTGAAATTAAGTAATACACCTACACAATTTAAAACAGGATTTCTATATGAATCTTACAGTTATATGATTCTGGGAACACACAAATATTTCTCAAATCATCCGGCCCTCGGCAGCAAGAAGGTTGGACCCTCCATAGTCCAGAGTTAAGAGTACGGAAGTGATATTAGATACTGTACGTAAAAAATCTTGATTAGACCAGATTGGAGTACTGTGTGCAGGCCTGGTGTTCACATTACAGGAAGGATATTGCAGCATTGGAGAAGTGCAGTGTTGATTTACTGTGCTGTGCTGTGACTGGGGGAGTGGGTACAGCCATCAGGATAGACTGTACAGGTCTGAGCTTTCCTCTCTAAGGGTGGAGCCGATTGAGTGGGGATTCACTAGGATGGTACATTGTTTTCACTTGCTAGTGAGTCTGAAATGAGAAGGTATAAATTATAAATAATAATAGCAGGAGAGTGTTGGGGTAGAGCAAGGGGGGCGCGGGGGTACAGCAAGGAGGGGGCGGGGTATAGCAGGCGGGAGTGGGTGTAGCAGGCGGTGGGAAGGTGTAGCATGTGGGGGGTGTAGCAGGTGGGGGGGTGTAGCAGGCAGGGGTGGGGTGTAGCAGATGGTGGGGGGCTATTGCAGGTGGGAGGGTGTAGCAGGTGGGGGGTGTAGCAGGTGGGGGGTGTAGCAGGCAGGCAGGGGGTGTAGCAGGAGGGGGGCGGTGGGGAGGGTATAGTCTGCCTACACCGGTGCCTTTCACATTGGCAGCGTTGGAGAGCTGAATTACTGAATGACTGTTCTGTAAGAAACTGTTTCAGTAAATTCCCACAAATCTTGGATTTTATACAGCGGCTTATCACGATATCGAGACATCTTGAATTGCTTCACAGGCCTTACTGTAAAGTGCTGCGACTGTGTGTGTTGTGGGTGATTTTCTCAGCCTCCAGCAACTGGGAGCTCTGTACATCCGACTTGTGAGAGGCCTTGGTCACTGTGCTGGGGGGAGGGAGGGAAGTGGGCAGGGCTGACGGGGACTTTACCGGAACAGTTTCTTACAAACAGTCACTACAGGTTGTGGGATTGGTCAGCAAGAACAAGAGTTCCTCTGCACTAAGAGCTTGTTAGATTGTAACTACACCAGAGGCAATCTGCTGCCTGTGTAACACACCATCACTTGTTACCTTCTGAGTTGCAGAGACTATTGGAAACTGCAGATACATCACATCCTGTCTCTGGGTGAAATGGCTAATGCAGAAGCTAACAATTGCAGAAAGATTATTGCAATCACATTGCACCATTGATTTTGGCTTTCCAGCCTCACACTGATTGATACCATGCTCACTCCCCTTACAGACATGTATGGCTCCTCACCAACCCCGCCCCAGGAATCTCCCTGCACTAGGAGAATTCCTGAGATATCTTAAGGAGAGTTCAGTTTCTGGCGGTCATAAATTGGGAAAGAATTGCTGAGATAAGACAGAATTATCTCGCCGGGCATCTGTTGTGGAACCTATATCCCACTGTGACTCCAGCAAATGTTCAGACAATCCTAGGCAGCTCCGGCCCGCTGTGAGCAGAGCAACTAGCTGCCTTGAACAGTCTGACATCTGAACTGTTGTGACGCCTCGGCAGTGACACTGTTTGGTAGCTGAGGCCGGTCAGCCGAGCTATGTGGGTCCTCACTCACACACATGAAAATTGACAGTGGATCCGGGTGGTGTGTGTGAGTGTGTATGTATTACAGCTGGGGCAGTGTGTGTGGGTGTGTGTATTACAGCCTAGGGCAGTGTGTGTGTATAATACAGCCTGAGGCCGTGTGTGTGAGTGTGTGTGTATTACAGCTGGGGCAGTGTGTGTGGGTGTATGTATTACAGCCTGGGGCAGTGTGTGTGTATATTACAGCCTGGGACGGTGTGTGTGAGTGTGTGTGTATTACAGCTGGGGCAGTGTGTGTGAGTGTGTATTACAGCCTAGGGCTGTGTGTGTGTGTATTACAGCCTGGGGCAGTGTGTGTGAGTGTGTATTACAGCCTAGGGCTGTGTGTGTGTGAATTACAGCCTGGGGCAGTGTGTGTGAAAGTGTGTGTGTGTATTACAGCTGGGGCAGTGTGTATGTGTATACTACAGGCTGGAGCTGTGTGTATTACAGCTGGGGCAGTGTGTGTGAGTGTGTGTGTATTACAGCCTGGGGCAGTGTGTGTGTGTATGTGTATTACAGCTGGGGCAGTGTGTGTGAATGTGTATTACAGCACGGGTGTGTGTGTGTGTGTATTACAGCTGGGGCAGTGTGCGTGTATGTGTATTACAGTTGGGGCACTGTGTGTGTGTATTACAGCCTGGGGCAGTGTGTGTGAGTGTGTGTGTGTATTACAGCTGGGGCAGTGTGTGTGTGTGTATCTGTGTGTGTATTACAGCCTGGGGCAGTGTCTGTGAGTGTGTATTACAGCTGGGGCAGTGTGTGTGTATTACAGCTGGGGCAGTGTGTGTGAGACTGTGTGTGTATTACAGCCTGGGGCAGTGTGTGAGAGTGTGTGTGTGTATTACAGCCTGGGGCAGTGAGTGTGTGTGTGTATTACAGCCTGGGGCAGTGTGTTAGAGTGTGTGTGTATTACAGGCTGGGGCTGTGTGTGTGTGTGTGAGTGTGTATTACAGTCTGGGGCAGTGTGTGTGTGTGTGGGTATTACAGCCTGGGGCAGTATGTGTGTGTGTGTTATAGCCTGGGGAAGTGTGTATGTGTGTGTGTATTACAGGCTGGGGCAGTGTGTGTGTGTGAGTGTGTATTACAGCCTGGGGCAGTGTGTATCTGTGTGTGTATTACAGCCTGGGGCAGTGTGTGTGAGTGTGTATTACAGCCTGGGGCAGTGTGTGAGTGTGTATTACAGCCTGGGGCAGTGTGTGTGACTGTGTATTACAGCCTGGGGCAGTGTGTGTGTGAGAGAGTGTGTATTACAGCCTGGGGCAGTATGTGTGAGTGTGTATTACAGCCTGGGGCAGTGTGTGTGTGAGAGAGTGTGTATTACAGCCTGGGGCAGTGTGTGTGAGTGTGTATTAGAGCCTGGGGCAGTGTGTGTGAGTGTGTATTACAGCCTGGGGCAGTGTGTGAGAGTGTGTATTACAGCCTGGGGCAGTGTGTGAGTGTGTATTACAGCCTGGGGCAGTGTGTGAGAGTGTGTGTATTACAGCCTGGGGCAGTGTGTGAGAGTGTGTGAGAGTGTGTATTACAGCCTGGGGCAGTGTGTGAGAGTGTGTGAGAGTGTGTATTGCAGCCTGGGGCAGTGTGTGAGAGTGTGTGAGAGTGTGTATTACAGCCTGGGGCAGTGTGTGTGAGTGTGTATTACAGCCTGGGGCAGTGTGTGTGAGTGTGTATTACAGCCTGGGGCAGTGAGTGTGTGTGTGTATTACAGCCTGGGGCAGTGTGTTAGAGTGTGTGTGTGTATTACAGGCTGGGGCAGTGTGTGTGTGTGTGAGTGTGTATTACAGCCTGGGGCAGTGTGTATCTGTGTGTGTATTACAGCCTGGGGCAGTGTGTGTGAGTGTGTATTACAGCCTGGGGCAGTGTGTGTGTGTGTGAGTGTGAGTGTGTATTACAGCCTGGGGCAGTGTGTGTGACTGTGTATTACAGCCTGGGGCAGTGTGTGTGTGAGAGAGTGTGTATTACAGCCTGGGGCAGTATGTGTGAGTGTGTATTACAGCCTGGGGCAGTGTGTGTGAGTGTGAGTGTGTATTACAGCCTGGGGCAGTGTGTGTGACTGTGTATTACAGCCTGGGGCAGTGTGTGTGTGAGTGAGTGTGTATTACAGCCTGGGGCAGTGTGTGTGAGTGTGTGTGTGTGTGTGAGTGTGTATTACAGCCTGGGGCAGTGTGTGTGAGTGTGTATTACAGCCTGGGGCAGTGTGTGAGAGTGTGTATTACAGCCTGGGGCAGTGTGTGAGTGTGTATTACAGCCTGGGGCAGTGTGTGAGAGTGTGTGAGAGTGTGTATTGCAGCCTGGGCAGTGTGTGAGAGTGTGTGAGTGAGTGTGTATTACAGCCTGGGGCAGTGTGTGTGAGTGTGTATTACAGCCTGGGGCAGTGTGTGTGAGTGTGTATTACAGCCTGGGGCAGTGTGTGTGTGTGTGTGTGTGTGTGTATTACAGCCTGGGGCAGTGTGTGAGAGTGTGTGTGAGTGTGTATTACAGCCTGGGGCAGTGTGTGTGAGTGTGTATTACAGGCTGGGGCAGTGTGTGTGTGTGTGTGAGTGTGTATTACAGCCTGGGGCAGTGTGTGTGTGTGTGTGAGTGTGTATTACAGCCTGGGGCAGTGTGTGTGTGTGTGTGAGTGTATTACAGCCTGGGGCAGTGTGTGTGTGTGTGTGTGAGTGTGTATTACAGCCTGGGGCAGTGTGTGAGTGTGTATTACAGCCTGGGGCAGTGTGTGTGTGTGTATTACAGCCTGGGGCAGTGTGTGAGTGTGTATTACAGCCTGGGGCAGTGTGTGTGTGTGTGTGTGAGTGTGTATTACAGCCTGGGGCAGTGTGTGAGTGTGTATTACAGCCTGGGGCAGTGTGTGTGTGTGTGTGTGTGTATTACAGCCTGGGGCAGTGTGTGAGTGTGTATTACAGCCTGGGGCAGTGTGTGTGTGTGTATTACAGCCTGGGGCAGTGTGTGTGAGTGTGTGTGTGTGAATGTGTATTACAGCCTGGGGCAGTGTGTGTGTGTATGTGTATTACAGCCTGGGGCAGTGTGTGTGTGTGTGTATTACAGCTGGGGCAGTGTGCGTGTATGTGTATTACAGTTGGGGCAGTGTGTGTGTGTGTGAGTGTGTATTACAGCCTGGGGCAGTGTGTGTGTGTGTGTGTGTGTGAGTGTGTATACAGTGATCGTGTGCCCTTCCCACAGCCCTGTGTGTGTGTGTGTGTGTGTGTGTTACTGTGTGTGTGTGTGTGTGTGTGTGTTACTGTGTGTGTGTGTGTGTGTGTTACTGTGTGTGTGTGTGTGTGTGTTACTGTGTGTGTGTGTGTGTGTTACTGTGTGTGTGTGTGTTACTGTGTGTGTGTGTGTGTGTGTGTTACTGTGTGTGTGTGTGTTACTGTGTGTGTGTGTTACTGTGTGTGTGTGAGTTACTGTGTGTGTGTTACTGAGTGTGTGTGTTACTGTGTGTGTGTTACTGAGTGTGTTACTGCGTTACTGTGTGTGTTACTGCGTTACTGTGTGTGTTACTGCGTTACTGTGTGTGTGTGTGTGTTACTGTGTGTGTGTTACTGTGTGTGTGCGCACGCGTTACTATGTGTGTTACTGTATGTGCTACTGTGTTACTGTGTGTGTGTTACTGTGTGTGTGTGTGTTACTATGTGCGTTACTGTGTGTGCGCGCGCGTTACTGTGTGTGTGTTACTGTGTGTGTGTATGGGTTACTGTGTTACTGTGTGTGTGGTATTTTACCATGTGTGTCATGTTTTTTTTCCTCCCGCCCCCTCCTGGTCACCTGCGGGGTCCCCCAAGGCTCCATCCTCGACCCTCTTCTTTTCCTTATCTACGAGCCCCTTCTTGGCGATGTCATCCGCACACATGGGGTAAACTTCCATGTGTATGCGGACGTCACCCAAATCTACTTCTGCTCCTCCCGCTGCGCCTCCCATGGTCCTGTCAGCTTGTTTGACGGACATCAAGGCCTGGATGAGCACAAATTTCCTGCAGCTGAATGTCGGCAAGACAGAAGCCATACTCTTTGGCTCCCATCAACGTCTTCTCTCCTGTGGGTCTGAAGCCCTCAACGTTCCAGGGCTCTCCCTCAGACTCACCAAACCCGTGCGCAACTTAGGCGTCCGGTTCAATCCCCAGCTTTCTTTACTCCGTGCCTTCAGCCTCTACGCCCCCTCCCCCAAACTCTGGAACTCTCTCCCTCAATCCCTCCACCTTTCCCCACTCCCTCCCCACTTTCAAATCCTGCCTGAAGACCTAACTTTTTGACCACGCTTACGGTCACCTCCCCCCTCCCTCTGCCCCTGGCTCTGTGTCAGCGACTCCGCCACTGTCAAGCGCTCCGGGACGCTAACCAGTGTGAACGGAGCTATATAAACGCAAGTTGTTGTTCTTGTTCTTACTGTGCGTGAGTTACTGTGAACACAGGAAACATTGTGTATTTAATGGCCCGTCCTGTTGCCCTGCGACACTTAGAGTAGAAATTAAGGTTTGTAGCAATTTGCATTGGACAAAGTATCCCTGCTTTGCCTTTGATGGATTAGGAATTTCTGGCAAAGCAGCCAAATGTTTGAATAGTTTAGTTTTGAGAGGGTGCTGATGGTGTGGACATTTAAGGATGACAGGGCTCGAGATAGTTCTATTGTCCGAAGACCCTATCCCAGCAACGGGAACAATGGCAGATCCTGTTAGGTAACGAGACAAACCTTGTGTGAAGGTCGCTGTATAAAAACAAGTTGTTGATACCGTTGTTGTAATGATTTGGGAGTTTTGCTCTTTATTCAGAGCAGGGTGGTTCAACTGGCGGCCTGGGGGATGATTTGCACCGGCCCGCGAACCATTTCCCCCTTGGTTGTTTTACCTTCCGGCTGTGCCTCTCTCTCCCCCCCCCCCGTCACTTTCTGCGTTGCCTCGTGCCTCGTACAACCTTGTGAGAGGCAGCGCTGAGTGCGATGGGAAGAAAGGAGCAGCGAGAGTATTTTAAAAGGTATTGTTGAATATTTTGCAATTCTAAAGCTACAGAACTCTGACGCTCAGTAAGAAACGCAAAGTAGAAAATCGAGGACATTGGAGCGCTGGTTCAGGAGAAGCATATGTGTTATCATTATTTTGTTCATTGTTAGGGTCATTAGATTATGTGTATTTAAATTCTCTGCATTATTTCGTCCACTTGTGTTGTTTACTCTGGATATAATGATATAATGATTATTCTTGCAACTATGTACTTGATTGATAAGTATATTATTCTGTTAAAATTTGAATGAGTTTTTACATTGCCTATTTAAAGTCTGCAATGTAACTAAAATATAGTGAAATTAAGTAGTACACCTACACAATTTAAAACAGGATTTCTATATGAATCTTAGTTATATGATTCTGGGAACACACAAATATTTCTCAAATCATCCGGCCCTCGGCAGCAAGAAGGTTGGACCCTCCATAGTCCAGAGTTAAGAGTACGGAAGTGATATTAGATACTGTACGTAAAAAATCTTGATTAGACCAGATTGGAGTACTGTGTGCAGGCCTGGTGTTCACATTACAGGAAGGATATTGCAGCATTGGAGAAAGTGCAGTGTTGATTTACTGTGCTGTGCTGTGACTGGGGGAGTGGGTACAGCCATCAGGATAGACTGTACAGGTCTGAGCTTTCCTCTCTAAGGGTGGAGCCGATTGAGTGGGGATTCACTAGGATGGTACATTGTTTTCACTTGCTAGTGAGTCTGAAATGAGAAGGTATAAATTATAAATAATAATAGCAGGAGAGTGTTGGGGTAGAGCAAGGGGGGCGCGGGGGTACAGCAAGGAGGGGGCGGGGGGTATAGCAGGCGGGAGTGGGTGTAGCAGGCGGTGGGAAGGTGTAGCATGTGGGGGGTGTAGCAGGTGGGGGGGGTGTAGCAGGCAGGGGTGGGGTGTAGCAGATGGTGGGGGGGCTATTGCAGGTGGGAGGGTGTAGCAGGTGGGGGGGTGTAGCAGGTGGGGGGTGTAGCAGGCGAGGGGGTGTAGCAGGAGGGGGGCGTGGGGAGGGTATAGTCTGCCTACACCCGGTGCCTTTCACATTGCAGCGTTGGAGAGCTGAATTACTGAATGACTGTTCTGTAAGAAACTGTTTCAGTAAATTCCCACAAATCTTGGATTTTATACAGCGGCTTATCACGATATCGAGACATCTTGAATTGCTTCACAGGCCTTACTGTAAAGTGCTGCGACTGTGTGTGTTGTGGGTGATTTTCTCAGCCTCCAGCAACTGGGAGCTCGTACCATCCGACTTGTGAGAGGCCTTGGTCACTGTGCTGTGGGGGAGGGAGGGAAGTGGGCAGGGCTGACGGGGACTTTACCGGAACAGTTTCTTACAAACAGTCACTACAGGTTGTGGGATTGGTCAGCAAGAACAAGAGTTCCTCTGCACTAAGAGCTTGTTAGATTGTAACTACACCAGAGGCAATCTGCTGCCTGTGTAACACACCATCACACTTGTTACCTTCTGAGTTGCAGAGACTATTGGAAACTGCAGATACATCCACATCCTGTTTCTGGGTGAAATGGCTAATGCAGAAGCTAACAATTGCAGAAAGATTATTGCAATCACATTGCACCATTGATTTTGGCTTTCCAGCCTCACACTGATTGATACCATGCTCACTCCCCTTACAGACATGTATGGCTCCTCACCAACCCCGCCCCAGGAATCTCCCTGCACTAGGAGAATTCCTGAGATATCTTAAGGAGAGTTCAGTTTCTGGCGGTCATAAATTGGGAAAGAATTGCTGAGATAAGACAGAATTATCTCGCCGGGCATCTGTTGTGGAACCTATGTCCCACTGTGACTCCAGCAAATGTTCAGACAATCCTAGGCAGCTCCGGCCCGCTGTGAGCAGAGCAACTAGCTGCCTTGAACAGTCTGACATCTGAACTGTTGTGACGCCTCGGCAGTGACACTGTTTGGTAGCTGAGGCCGGTCAGCCGAGCTATGTGGGTCCTCACTCACACACATGAAAATTGACAGTGGATCCCATTTACATTCAAGGCTCCAACACATTGAATAATCACAACCAAAATCTTTGGTTGTGTACACTGCTGCCCTACTTTGCCAACACTAATGGGAACCAGCTGCTGAAATTAATGGCTCACAGATGTGCAATCATTTACTGCATCTATTACAGAATAGGAACTATATGGAGTAACTCTCCCGCAGAGTCACTGTAAATGGTTCTGAGCACAATTTCCTATTCACATCATAGCCATTTGTGAGTGGCCCTGTTCCAAATTGGCTGCCGTGTTTGCCCACAAAACACACAGTAGCTACACCGGACTATATATTCTGCGAAGCGTTTTAAGAATCCTCCTGACTTGAGAGATGCTAAACCAAGGATTATTATAATGATGATCAGAAGGCATCAAATGTCGGCATTGAGTCAGTATGTGAGTCGGGCTAGCCTGCATTAGCAAATGACTACTCACTCTGATATTGCCTTTGATGTGAGCCATTTCAGTCCATCTCAGTCAGCGTCTTCCAGCTTCCGTCAGGAATTTGAGCTCAGTCACTCCATGAGACCGTAGGCTGACACCCCAGCGCAGAGCTAGGGGGAGCATTGCATTGTCAGAGGTGCCATACTTTCGATGAGAGGTTAAACTGAGGCTCTGTTTGGCTGTTCAGGTGGACATTAAGGATCACATTGCACTATTCAATAAGCGAAAGTTTCCCCCAGGGTCCTGGCCAAGAATCTACAGATTAATTGGTCGTTCTCTTCTCGGCTGTTTAAGCCTTGGCACAAATTTCTACCACCCACGTCTCACAAACAGTCACTACACTTGGCCATAATTATTTGGAAGATGATTTGAAGCCTTTTCCACATACGGCACTACTGTATATAATGCATATTCTACCTTGGTGTATCTGTTGCCAAATATTGGTGTAGTAATAGACTGGTGTGGTGTTTATACTCTGATACTTTCTCTCTGCTCTTGGTAAGCTGGGATCTGAGCAATGTTCATTGGCCCTTCTGTTTCTCATCAAACCTATAACATAATCCAATGGTTATTGTGTGACTTTAACACCAATTGCACCGAAATGTGTGAGTGGGCGCTGTGCTGTGCCAGGCTGGGCAGTGTGGGTAGGTGCTGTACTGTGCCAGGCTGGGCAGTGTGTGAGTGGATGCTGTGCTGTGCCAGGCTGGGCAGTGTGTGAGTGGGTGCTGTGCTGTGCCAGGCTGGGCAGTATGTGAATAGGTTCTGTGCCAGGCTGGGCACTATGTGAGTGGGTGCTGTACTGTGCCAGGCTGGGCAGTATGTGAGTGGGTGCTGTGCTGTGCCAGGCTGGGCAGTATGTGAGTGGGTGCTGTGCTGTGCCAGGCTGGACCGTATGTGAGTGGGTGCCGTGCTGTGCCAGGCTGGGCAGTATGTGAGTGGGTGCTGTGCTGTGCCAGGCTGGGCAGTATGTGAGTGGGTGCTGTGCTGTGCCAGGCTGGGCAGTATGTGAGTGGGCGCTGTGCTATGCCACGCTGGGTAGTTTGTGAGCGAGTGCTATGCTGGGAGTCAGGTTACGCAGATACTGTACAAGGCGCGCGCGCACACACACACAGATAGCTGTAAAGGGCTTTGCCTCCTTGGGCTCTTGGCTCTCTCAAGCCGTCATCAGGCCAAAAAAACCTGCAGTAAATCTCTGCACATGCGACGCTGAACGAGGAGAGGGTTTGAGTTAACAATTCTGACAGTTTAGGAGCCACGTTAACCGGTGGGGAATGTTGTCTTTACGGGAAGTGGAGACCTGGTAAATGGGGTTTTTAGACAAACTGCCAATTGAAGTACATTAGTGCGTAAGTTGAAGTTACTCCTTCCTCCCTGAATATCGAACAACATGAAATCTGCTCCCAAAGGAGAGGGGAATGAGACAGAGAGTTAGTCAGTCCTCAGAATCGCACTGGTTACTGCAGATCCAAGAGACACACGCGCACACACACACAGGCAGAGAGAAGCACACACAAACACAGCATCCAGGCAAAGAGAGAGAGACAACACACACTCACACCACACACACACACGTATACACACCACACACACCCACACCACACAGGCAGAGAGGGACAGACACACACAGGCAAAGAGAAACGTGCACGCAAACACACACTCACACATATACACATATAGGTGTTGGGGTGAGGTAAGGGGAGATGTGGGAGTAGAGAAAGGCATTGCTAGTCATGGTGGTGGGGTTGTGGTGGGGGGTGGGGGTGCTGTCACCTAATGTAAGAGTATGCTTTTAGCTGCTGCTCTGGGCTGAAGGAGTGTACTGTTCCCAGAGCCGCCCACCCGCCCAGCCTGCCCACCTGTATGGCCTGGCTTCCAGGAGAACCTGTCGCGTTACATTTGTCAGTGAGCTCCCGGATCAGTCCTGCCTCGCCCTGGGGCCTCCAGCACTGGATCATCACATCGCATTATACACTGTCAGCCTCACTGCCCCTGACGTGAGCCAGAGCTAAAGGCAGATGCCTCCCCCCCACCCATCCCCACCCTCCCGGGTGGCAGGTTGGAGCTGCTGTCCCTCGGGCTGAGGAACCGGTTTGACCCACTGAACGGGGTGGGCACTGGGATGGGAATGTCTAGCGGCTGTATTTCACCAGACACTGACTCAGCCCAGTATCCTCTTTGGTAATGAATCACGGACTGGTTTGTAAACTACACAAATTAATTGTTGTATCCTTCGCTCGGTGCGCTCCCTCCTTCCCAGCGAACCTTGTACAGCTGGGGGCAGCCCTTGGGGTGGCACTCTCACCTACAGGTGGGCATGCTTCATGTGCTAGTCTGGCCAGGCTCATGAAGCCCAGTCATGCGTTAACATTAGATAGTCTGCCTGGATCTCTTTGGCCCATTGTGATCTGATCCAAAGCAGTGGGATTTCAGTGGGCATTGACTTGACTAAGCGTGTGCTCAGTCGGTAGCACAACATGGCTGTTTGTAGCTGTCGCATTCACCTATAAAATGCCGTCACTCCACTTTACAGTATATCCTGCAAAGTTTTGGATGCATATCAAATCCAAAGATGTTTATTATGGTTCTTCTTAGAGCAGAGAAGGTTGCGTGGAGATTTAATAGAGGTGTTTAAAATTATGAGGGGTTTTGATAGAGTAGATACAGAGAAACTGTTTCCTCTGGCGGGTGTGTCGGTAAACAGAGGACACAGATTTAAGAGAATTAGCAAAAGAACCAGAGAGGAGACGGGGAGAAAGTTTATTACCCACAGAATTGTTACGGTCTGGAATGCACTGCCTGAAAAGGTAGTGGGAGCAGATTTGATAATAGATTTCCAAAGGGAATTGGATAGGTACTTAAAAAGGAAGAATTTGCAGGGTTATGGGGTAAGAGCAAGGGAGTGGGACTAGTTGGTAGCTCTTTCAGAGAGTCGGCACAAGCTTAATGGGCTGGATGGCCTCCTTCTGTGCTGTAAGGTTCTATGATTATGAGAAATGGTTACTCTGATTTTACTCTATTTTACCCCAAAAAATGCCTTCTCTTGGGGCGCAGAGATGATGTGAATGGACAGTGCCCCAGACACTCGCTACTACCTGGCCTCCCCCCAGAAGAGAAAGAGCTGGCTGTGGGCAGTCAGAGCCACAGCCACTTCCTTTCCTTTGGCTGAAATCTTCCTCTTCATCTTCTATAGAGATGCTACCATTTCAACATCAGGTTACAGTGGTACCATCACCCCCCAACCCCCCTCCCCCATTGGCCTCCTCCACACACCGTTCACACTGACGTGGTCAGGCTGCTCTGTGACGCAGTTGGAAGATACAAGTCTGATAAAATCAAAGCTAACTTTATCCTATAATTGTCACATTAGGATACACTGCTCTCAGGCCTAATGGATACAAACTGGTTGGGAATGCAGATCCTCGGGAACAGGCCATGTCTCCCCCCACTCTTACGAAGGGGCTTCATGTCTTTTTTAACCACATCTGCTGGAGTTTGCTGGGTTGATCGCAAATGTCACCAATACAGAAACACCTGTACTATGTTTACAAATCAAGCTGGTGATGAGTGTGAGATAGGGAGGCTGAGAGCAGGAAACTCTGCCACACGGACAGAAACTCCTGCTTGTTTCCAATCCTGTCACGCCATCTTTAAAGTCCTCCTGGACAGCTCCTCAATATAAGGTCTCATCAAAGGACAGTATCGCCCCCAGCACAGCCTGGACTGTGAGCTCCAAGTCTCAATGTGGGGCTCAACCCCACAACCTGCTGACTGCGACGTGTAGAGAATGAGCCAGGCTGACCCTCACTACCGCCTCCTCCCTCCCTTCCCTCTCCCACTACAATTCTGTAGCCACACCTTTTATAACTCGCACCTTCCCCAATTCCCCTCGTTTCCCTGAGTTGGAGACTGCGGTGCTGTATCTCCAGTGGAGCTGAATGGTTTCTCAGTGTGGGCGAGCTGCCATCAGCTGAGGTCATCTCCTTGGCGTGTATTTCTCCGAACCAGCATTGCCAGCTGTCAGTGCCATTTTGTGATGTTTACTTTGAACAGCAATCTTTAAACTGTGGTTTTGTTACAACAAAACAACAAACAACTAAATTATATTTGTATGGCTCCTTTCACGTTGGGAGGACGTCCCAAGGCGCTGGACTATCAGTGTTTCAGATCCGAGCTGTGGGTTGGGACAAGGGAGGGTGGAGGGCAGCGGGGGAAAGGAGGGTGATCGAAGGCACGGTTGAAGAGGATGGTCTTGAGGCGGGTGTTGATGGAGGAAAGGGAGGGGGTGAGGTGGAGGGACTGCAGGATGGAATTCCAGAGGGTGGGGGCAGAGTGACTGAAGGCCCGCTCGCCAATGGTGGGGTGGGTGAGGCGGGGGATGTGAAGCAGGCCGTATGCTGCTGAGCGCAGGGAGCAGGCAGGTTGGTAGGGGGTTAGGAGGTCGCAGAGGTAGGGGGGAGAAACAACAACAAAATTACATTTATAGAGCGTCGGGAGGACGTCCCAAAGCGCTGAACAGTCAGGTGTCGGGGCCCGAGCATGAGGGCGGGGTGAGGGAAGGCAGAGAGGTGGGAGGCGACCGAAGGCACGATCAAAGAGAAGGGTCTTGAGACCGGCCTTGAAGGAGGCAAGGGAGGAAGCGAGGCGAAGGGACCGTGGGATGGAGTTCCAGAGTGTGGGGGCAGAGGGGCTGAACGCCCGGCCACCGATGGTAGGTCGGGTGGGAGACAAGGAGCAGACCGGAGCCCGCTGAACGGAGGGAGCGGGAAGGTTGGTAGGGAGTCAGCAGGTCGATGGAGAGCTTTGAAGGTTAGGACCAGGATCTTGAACTGCATCCTCTGTGTGATGGGAAGCCTGTGAAGTCGGGCAAGGCTAGGGGTGATGGGGTTACAGAGCCTGGTGCGGGATAGGACATGGGCTTCAGAGTTCTGGAGGGAGGAGTTGGGGAGGCTGACAAGCAGGGAGTTTGCATAGTTAAGCCTGGATGTTATGAATGTGTATATGAGGGTCTCGGCAGCCTGTGGTGTGAGACAGTGGTAGAGGCAGGCGATGTTGCAGAGGTGTGGGAAGACAGAGCCCCATGGATGGCATGGATGTGGGATAGAAAGGATAGTTGAGGGTCATCCTTGGATGGTGATGTTGTCAGTACCTGAGGTGTAGATGCACTGACGGGAGCCAATCAGGAGAGCCTCAGTCTTGTTGATGTTCAAATGTAGTCAATTAGCTCTCATCCAGGACTTGACATCTGACAGCAGTGATCCTGGAGTCGAGGGTGCAGGCCGAGAGATAGAGTTGGGTGTCATCTGCTTACATGTGGAAGTTGACCCCGTGTCTGTGGATGATGTCACCATGAAGGTTGAGGTGAGAGGAGAGGCAGTGGAGACAGATGGAGTGGTCAATGGTATCAAAGGCAGCAGAGAGGTCAAGGAGGACGAGGGGTCAGAGGAAGCCCTGGTCGCAGATGGACAAACTGTCGTTTGTCACTTTGACCAAAGCTGTTTCTGTCCTGTGGACGACATGGAAACCTAATTGAATGGGTTCGTGAAGGGAGTGGCGGGAGAGGAAGTAGTGAAGCTGGGAAGCAACGACTCGTTCCAGGACCTTTGAAAGGAAAGGGAGGTTGGAGGTTACAACCTAGTTCCTTGGCACTGGTCACACTCAGCCTCCTCTGCTGATGGACTCGCACGTTGACCAAAGTATCCAGCCAGTGTCTTGCTCTATGTGTGCTCACTGCCCACTGATACACAGATGCTTGGCATCCAGTAACACAACAGCTTCAAACTGCCGGCAGCTGTGGACACAGTGTGACACAGAGAGCCAGCGGCTTCTGGCTGGGAAACCAAAGCTGGTGACGGGACAACACTCACTCACAGAGATTACTGGTTACTAGCCTTCCTGTTACTAGTGTACAGGTTTAGCTCGCCTGCAGTTTTATCTAGTTGTACAGGTTAACTTGCTTTATATGGTAACTAGTCTGCCTGTTAGCTAGTTTGCAGGTTAACTAGTTTTTGCATTATCAACTAGTTAGTTTATAGGTTAGACCATCTACAGGTTAGCTAGTTAACAGGTAAGTAATAATTTGTGCACCTTTCATGTCTGGTCGGTGTGGATTAACTATTTTGTGAGTGAAACACAGGAGCTAGTTGTGCACAGTAGTGTCCCACAAACAGTTGTGGAATGAGAGATCTTTTTTTAATTTGGGGGGATTGTTGGCCAGGACACCGGGAGAAACTCCCATTTGAGGAGGTTAGGAGAAATGTTTTCACATACAGAGTGGTTAGGATATGGAATGTCCTCCTGGGAGTGGTGGTTGAGGCAGAATCCATATTGGTCTTCCAAGGGGAAAGTAGATAAATACCTAAAGCAGTAAACTATCGGGTGTGTGGGGGAAAAGGCAGGTAAATGGGACTGAAAGGTTGGCTCTTTAAAAGAGCAGCACAGACGTGATGGCCTTCTGTGCTGTAAGTGTCTAAGGTTCTGTGAAAAAGAGAGAAATCAGTTTAGTCTCTGAGCAAGTCCAGGTTTGGTGTCCTGTGAGGAAAGACATCCTGTCATCAACAGCAAATTGGAGTGGAAGAGAATGCACAGAACTTTGTGGGAGTGAAAGGAACACTGGATGTTGCAATAATTTACAAAGAGCCCATTGTTACTCAAATCTTTTTATGGATCTTCTTTCAGTAAACAGGAGGCCACCGCTCACAGCAGAAGCAATGTATTAGTGTTCACTTTAACATCGCTGCAGTTCAGATATTGTGCCTGTTTCTCCATGTGATCCACTGGGGACATAATCCACTGACCACTCCACATCTGTGACATGTGGTACCATGGATTGGGCTCAACATTTCAGTATTTCTGTTCACTTTCTCTCAGTCAAACTATGAAACCTCAGCCAAGCCAGAAAACAACCTAATGAATCGAGCAACAACACAAACCGGGCAATCACAGAGTGAGTACCCGTGAGCGAGTACCAGCACAGGCACGATGGGGAGAGAGCAGGGAATGAGATGAGAGTAGAATGCTTAAATGGGGAGTGAGCACCAGCCTTGTTCTGTGGTGCATACTTTCTATTATTCTAGCTTTGATTTGTCGTTCACCTTTTTTTCCTCTTGTTTTGTAGATCAAGCCTTTGTTACTCTCGCCACTAATGACCTGTATGGCAAAGGTGCCCTGGTGCTGGGCTGCTCCCTACGGAATCACAAGACCTCACGCCAACTGGTTATTCTCATCACCCCTCACGTCTCCAACAATATGAGGTAATGGAAAAGATACTGTACGGATTATACTTGGCTATTGGTGTGTTTGATATTTCTCCAGGATGGTTAACTTACTGAAGGGATTCCTAATGCCATGTATGCTCTGGGAAAGCTCACATGATTCATGGACACACACATACATGTTGCATGTCTGAACGTCATGGTACATGTGGTGTTCATGTATACGGTTATCCCAGATAATCACTTTACAGTGGATTTTTAATCTGATAATTCAGCATTGGTTCCGTAATGGGAAGAGAGGTTTGATTTGACTGTTCAGAGAATAGAAAGACTGGATCTCCATAAATTATATAATCAGCAACAACAACTTGCATTTATATAATGCCCTTCACACACTTTACTGAAGATTTACTGTACTAACATCAAACACTTGACTGGTTAACTTTGAGAAGTTAAAACCTAACCCCTTTTGGTGAATGTTAGTATTTATAGCGGTGCTTTATTTTTTGAAAACTTCACTTGAGGTTAGTATTTACTCTGCGTGAGACAGAACATTGGACAGTGTAAATAGGAGCATACAACCTGTGTCATGGTGACCCCAGCACTTATCACGCCCTCTGCTCTGGAGAACTCTCTGATCATTTGGAGCCTCTTCTCCATCTCTTTGAGAAGAAAATCTAGAAGCTGGCTTCCACACGTTGTCTCACAGTCAGGCCTCCAAGGTTACAGTAAATAGCTATTTTATCGTCCAATCCCTTCACATGGTTGGCTTCAAATTGAGGTTAAATTCCAGCAATTTATCACCACATTCTTCAGTTAGGCTCCAAGTGTGGAATGAGGAGTCCTTGCAGTCACAAGGTGAAGGTAATAAAGCCAGTGAATCTGTTTGGGGAAAGAGAGGCATTCTTGATGGACTGAGTGATACAGTAAGGGACTTGTGTTTTCTCAGCAATGATTATACGATCCCCAAAAATTAGATTGTGAAAGGTTTTGGGCTCACAGCCTGTGATGTTACTCTTTGCTGATGGGCTTGTGAGGAGAGCCCAAATCACAGGCAGAGCAAGAGGCCTGATACTGGGGAAAACTACAGGCCCAGTGTGACAAGACTAAGTTAGTGCCCTATCCAGTTGGTGTTTGGCATGATGTCAAATTATCTGTACTGTTTGCTTATCTGGAATGGGCAAATAATCATTTGCTTACTGTAAAAGAGGGGCTAGAACTTCTCTTCCTTATGAAGAAATGAATTGAAATAGGCTGTGGTCTTGCTCTGTTCGAGAGAATTGGCAGTCTCTTTGACCATGTACCGCAGGTGTGATTGGTATCTGAGTGTCTCTCTAGGGCTATATGATTGATGTTTGTGTCTCATTAGGGCGGCGCTGGGGCGAATCTTTGATGAGGTGCTGATAGTGAATGTGATGGACAGCCAGGATTCCGCTCACTTAAACCTGATCAAAAGACCTGAACTGGGCATCACATTTACAAAGCTGCACTGCTGGGCTCTCACTCGCTATTCCAGATGTGTGTTTATGGATGCAGACACAATGGTAAGTCCTGTTTATTTCTAATATTTGTATTTGTCTGATATTTGGAGTTTTTATTGTGCAGAGACACAGGCAACGTCAGTCAGCTCAGTGAGATGTTGAGTGCACCAGCTTCTCTTACACACAGTCGCAATCTCCGGGTGCTGTGCGGTCCAGGTGTTTTGATATTAGCTGTGGCAAATTGAAAGCAGGAAAGCTGTGGAGAGGCAGTTTAGTGCAGATGTGAGATCAGAAGAGCAGCCTAGCGTCAACTTAAATTGCTATACAGTTGGTTCAGGTTGACTGATGGCCAGTTGTGGAATGCCCAGGGTCTTAAACCCCTGATTCAAAACATCAAATTGGACAGAAGTAATACTAAGTCTTCAAAACATCTCTAAGCTTCCCAGCTATTCTGTAAGTGCAGTGACTATGTATTTGAGGTTGAACTCGGCAATCAATTTGCACAACGATGTTCCACAAACAGCCATGGAGTGGGTGACCAATCCTTTTCTGGGGGATTATTGGCCAGGACACCAGGAGAGAGAATCTCCCTTCTCTCTTTAAATAGCACCACGCAGTCTTCAATGTTCACCTGAACAGGCAAATGGGACCTTGGTTTAACGTCTCATCCAAAGGACAATGCTGTGCTCCCTCAGCAGTGCACTGGAATGTCATCTTAGACAATGAGCTCAAAGCCCAATGGATGAAGGGGAGGAGTGTTTCTCTCTGGGGTATAGCTGGTTGCCTCATTAGGCAGGAGTAACCTCATCTGGTTCTGTGCCTCTCCAATATCTACGGGTTGTTATGTCCCAAGCGAGAATTGGTGTGGTCAGTGGGGCACTGGCCAGGGACACACTGTGCAGCCAGCCCATAACTATTGCCTTGGGAGCAAGTGTTTGTTCCACAGTCGATACGATCTATAATAACATGAATATCTTAGCTTGGGTTCCTCTTGGGGACTGTGCGGTTGGGAGCATTAGCTCAGTAATCAGTCACAAGTTGGATGGCTCTCCATGGTGTACAGTTACACTTAGGGATGCTACAGATGGTACTTGTCTCTCTGCCAACTGAGTCCATTCAGTTGCTCCAGGTTACAAGCAGGAGCTTTTGCTAAGCTTAATATAAAAAGCACTTTGCTTTAGCTGTTAGCCATGTTCTTTTATGAATTGAAACAGTTCCAATCAATGTCTGGAGCACTCTTCCCTCGGTGCTCCTGCGCCATGTTGTGTGCTGGCTGCTCAGTGTGTCCTGGCCAGGACAGTTGGCTGCTCCCACCAAAGTTGATGATGATTGGTATAAATTGTGTCAAAAAACACAAAAGAGCTCATTGTTGAGTGCGATCCTCAAGGTATTTGAATTCTGTACTGAGGATCCCAGGAATGGTCATGTTTCCCCCCACAAAACACTACAGTCACTACACTTTACAGGATATCCTGAGAAGCGCTTCGAGACGTCTCAACGAGGTGATAAGGTGAAATAATAAATGCAACGATTATTATTATTCTTTATTATTATTATAAATGGGTTAAAAAAGATTGGCTGAATTCTTCGAAGGTTGTAATGATAATCTTTACATTTGATCGAGCTCTTTATCACTTCATTGAAACATCTCAAGGTGGTTTCAAGGTTTACTATAAGTCTAGTGACTGTGTCATTGTAGGTGAACATAGCAAGTTTGTGGGTTGTGAGTGCAAGCCCCAAGTCAGGGCTGAGCTCATAGAAACTGACAGTTAGAGGTAGTGTCCTCTGGGCAAAACATTAACTCGAAGCCTCACTTGTGTCTGTTCAAGTGGAAATTAAAGATCCCGCGACGCTCTTGGAAAAGAGAAGGGAGTTGCTGTCTCTCCCAGTGTCCTAGCCAACATTCCCTCAGATACAATTAGTCACACACTTCATGGCTGTTTGTGAGACATTACTGTGTCAATGTTGACAGTCACTATACTTAACAAGAACAATTTACATTTAAACAGCATCTTTAGCAATAGGCGGACAACAATATATAGCGTCTTTCATGTCAGGGGGATGTCCCAATGGACAGTCGAGAGTATAAACTCGAACTGGGGGTTGGATTAGAGAAGGGTGGGGGTTAGGATGATGACTGAAGGTATGGTCAAAGAGGAAGGTTTTGAGATGGACGTTGAAGGAAGCAAGGGAAGCAGCTAGGCAGCGGAGCAAGTTTGGAGGGTGGAGGCAGAAAATATGGATGAGGGTCTTGGCAGCCTGATGGGAGAGGCAGTGGCGAGGGCGGGCAATGTTGCGGACGTGGGGTCTTGGCTTGTGCAGTGGGTTTGGTGGGCCATGCTGTAACCACGGATTGCTGTGTCCCTGATAGGTCCTCGCCAACATTGATGAACTTTTTGAGCGGGAGGAGTTGTCAGCAGCGCCAGATCCTGGTTGGCCAGATTGTTTCAATACAGGAGTGTTCGTGTACCGTCCATCCATTGAGACCTACAACGCACTTTTACAGTGTGCAATGGAGAAGGGCAGCTTTGACGGTACGTGTAAAGACAGCGTAAATACCAGGACAAGCAGGAGACGGATATCTCAGTTGGGTTACTGCATGATGTCGGCAAACCTATTCTTTTCCCCATTGTGTCTGTGCTTGCTCCTCATTGGAGCTCTCTACTCTATTCCCATTCCCTCTTCTCTCCCCATCGTATTTGTGCTGGTGTTTGCCCCCACATGTCCCACCGTTGCGCTCTACTCTAATAACACTCCTTGCTCTCTTTCCCCATTGCGTCTGTGTTGGTGCTCACTCTCCGCCGAAGCAAGGGAGATTCTGGTGGAGAAGGCCTTTCAGCCCATCTGATCTCATCCCTGCAGAAGACCAGCCCTCCACTCCCCCACTTACAGTATTGATCTTCTTTTTGAATGATTCCCAGTGTCCTAGCCTCAACCATCCTTCCTGGTAACCTGAAACAAAAACAGAAGTCGCTGGGAACACTCAGCAGGTCAGGCAGCATCTATGGAGAAAGGAAAGTGAGGCAACGTTTCGGGTCCACAACCCTTCGTCAGAACAGTGTTACAGTTCTGATGAAGGGTCATGGACCCAAAACGTTGACTCACTTTCCTCTCTCCATAGATGCTGCCTGACCTGCTGTGTTCCCAGCGATGTCTGTTTTTGTTTCAGATTTCCAGCATCTGGTAACCTGTTCGTCGTTAGTTACCCCCTATGTAAAGAAAGCCTTCCCAGTGTCAGTCCTGAAACTGCCCTGTTGCATATTGAGTCCTGAGTGATCCTGTGCTGCTGTCCTGCTGGTGTATGTGAAAACATGTCTGGAATTACCTTCTCAATCCCATTAACAATTTATATAAGCCACCAATCTCGTGCCAAGTGTTTCCCTAGTTCGGGACGAGGACACACAGGTCAAAGGTTAGACAATGGCCCAATATCCCAGCCACAACAGAGAGGCTCAGCCGTCCTGTCAGGTCAGACAGGGAGCACCGTGGAGCTCGCTTCACATTCACGCTTCAATTTCACTCAACAAACGCCGCCTTTAAACTTGGAGCTGCTTCATTACGTCAACCAGAGACGAGCTCAATGAGCCAACTAGCCCTTGCCTCTCAGCCGCGCACTTCTCTGCCCCGTGTTTGCGTAAAGCTCCATTAATTGGGATTAAAAATAGAAAAGCTTTGTGGTCAACCTTGGAGAGATGCCACCAACCTGAGTGCACATCCGCTCCTCACATCAAAGCATTCTCTGCTCTCTGCAGTAATTGCTCAGTACAAAACGAATGATTGAGAACTCTCGGGACGACTTTGCTCGGAAGATAATGTTTCCATTATAAATTTCCCTGCTTAAAAAGTACCAACTATTAAATAAAGCGGAACAAAACACAAAATACTGCAGATGCTGGAATCTGAAACAAAAACAGAGAGAGCTGGGAAAACTCAACAGGTCAGGTAGCATCTATGGAGAAAGGAAAGTGAGTCAATGTTTCAGGTTCATGACCCTTCGTCAGACCCGAAACGTTTCCTTTCTCCATAGATGCTGCCTGACCCGCTGAGTTTTCTCAGCTCTCTCTGTTTTGTTATTCAATAAAGCGAGCCTGTGTGTGCCACATGCAAGCAACTCTGTGTGCGTGTGTGCGTGTGGAATTGTATGTGTTAAAGTTGGTGATGAGGTTAAAGTTTACTGGATGGAGTGTTTGTGTCTGGGGGTTGAGCCCTGCCCGGGTCACTTACCGTGTGCCAAACTGTAAAGTGTAGTGACTTTGGTTCACAGGAGAACGTAAGGAAGGAGGGACGTTTTGAAAGAGGGCAGAGAGTTGACCTGTTAGAGGCTGAACTTTAAAGAGGAGGGGATTGTTATTGGTGAAGGGGAGGGTGATGTTCTGTGGCTGACAGGGAGCGGAATGGCCTCGCTGCAGGAGGCAGAATGATGGGAGGAGGCCATGGATTACCAGGTGGGAGATATTTGACGAGAAGAGGATTTGATGGGGAATAAGCTGTGGAAAGGGTAGGCCTGGGAACTGGGGAGTGAGCACTGGGCCTGCCCCAGGCTTCTGAGTGAGGCTGTCAGTGAGGTGGGGTCTAGCAGTTGCTGGAGGTGGCTCTCTTTCACGTTAAATAGGAACAAACCTGTGTTGGCAGCCAGGAGACTGTCAACTCAGTTACATCCAGGGCCCCATAAAGCTTGATGGGGGCCCAGGGCTATTATAGATTGCGGGCTCCTCTTTCCATGTTCAATTTCTTTTAATGTTTTACCACTACCCACGCCCGTAGCAATGTTGATTTACCTTGACAGAGACATGCACACACAGATGCACAGAGAGAGCGAGACATAGACACATACACAGAAAGTACTCACAGACGGAGAGACACATACACAAATAGAACCAGACACACGTGGGGGGGATGTCTGTGGGGCCTAATGCCCTGCATTACTGCCGCCCTGCTCACACTGCAGGGACAACAGCTGGTATGTTTGTGAAATTACAGGGGGCCATCCCACTCAGCTCCAAAGCTCTAACAGATAGGGTGGTCCTAGCTGGACAAGCAGCGGGAAAGCTTGCTCGACAACTATACCAAAGTGAAGCTATGGTGTTTTAGCTGGTTAGACTCCAGTAGTTATCCTACCACACACTCTGGGGTCCCTGAGCCTCTCTTCTGTCTGGGAGCTGTGCTGAGAGCATGAACCTCTGCGCTCATTCCCCTGGTTTCAGAATTGCCCTGGGTTTTGATTCCAGCTCCTTCCCCAATTCAGTGGGAACAGGCTGCTCACTTCCGTGACATTAAAATTTGAGCCCGAGCTCTGCCTTGGATTAAAACCAATTGCAAATGGGAGTGAATTACACTGAGTGAGGGGCGCGGGGGGTCAGACCAGCTCCACAGCCTGCGTAACCTGAACAACACTGCTCCAGGCTGCTGAGTTTACAGCTTGTGCTGAGCCGCAAACAGCTGCTGTTTGTTCACTGTCAGCTCAGGTTACCGTCCCCACTAGGCTGCATGGAGAGAAGACCCTTTGGGGACAGAACAACAAATTACATTTGTATAGCGCCTTTCACATCAGGACGACATCCCAAAATGACACCCTGTATATCTCACTCCAGTCTGAAAATGAGGGGTTTTGATACAGTAGATAGAGAGAAACTATCTCCTCTGGCGGGTAGGTCAGTAACGAGAGCACACGGATTTAAGATAATTGGAAAAGAACCAGAGGGGAGATGAGGAGATTTTTTATCCTGAGAGTTGTTATGGTCTAGAATGCACTGCCTGAAAGGTGGAAACGGATTCAATAACAACTTTCAAAAGGGAATTGGAATAGGTACTTGAAGAGGATAACATTTGCAAGGATATAGGGAAAGAGCAGAGGAGTGGGTCTGATTGGAAAGAGCCAGCATAGGCACGATGGGACAAATGGCCTCCTTCTGTGCTGTAATATTCTATGATTCTATAGGCGTGGGTTCGAGTCCTCACCAGGTGGATGATAGATACCAGGAACTCCCTGGTGGACAACACAGTTCAGAAATGCGTGAGAGCTCATCCACACACATCCCTTCCCTTTGAGAGAAGGTCCCACAAGTTGGAGGAGTGGGGTTTAAGCAGCAGCTACTTGGTGTGACCCAGACTGCAAATCGCACTGAGGAAGGGGGAATATGCTTGCGGACATCCGGGGAGCAGTCATTGTGTTTCACTATCACAAAATCACTAGAGTCAATGCAAGCGTTAATTAGCACATTTCAGCTTCACATGTCACAGCGCTGAGGCTTGGCCCTGAGGTGACTGTTCACAATGACTGTGACTTTACTACAACAACAAGATTACATTTATATAACACTTTTCACGTCAGGAGGACGTCCCTTTACTGTACGCTCATAAGCATACGCTCAACACTGCTAATCCTGATCTGAGCAGCACAAACATAATAATAAAACATGTTGAAGGGTAGTATCAAACCTTCAGCTGAGGCTCTGTCTGTGTGTTGTTGAGGTACCATTGACGAACCTGGGACATGGTGGTGGGGAGTCAATGTGGGCAGGTTGGCTGATGCATTTGCCCACATAATAGTCGCACAAGCTATATGGTTTAGCTGGTTAGACTTCTGCAGTTAGAACACACACTCTGGGATCCCCAGGCCTTGGCTCTTGCCAACTTCCGCCTAGTATTTTCCGGAATTAGGTAAGCAGAATTCATCCCTCCAGGGAGAGAGTGCGTATTCCTTTCCAACAATCTATCGCTGGGATTTCCTTGTGTAGGTGGGATGTATGGAATTCTCAGTTTGGTTTGGATACTCTTTAAGCACAGTGATAGGTTTCCTCGTGTGGCAGACATCTGTATCAAAAATACACAGTCACTTCACTTTACAGTGATTACCACAGTGATTTGAGACAGTTTAATGTGATAAGGCATTGTATCAAATGTGACGACTATTATCAATAAAATCAGGTGAAGCAGTTTTTCTGTTCAGACAAAGCGGAATATTTGTCTGATCAGAGAATAGAGTAGTAGTAGAGTAGCTTAGTGGATAGAACACTTGCCTCGCAAGCGAGAGGACCTGGTTGATTCCTGGGCAAGTTTCCTTACTCCACGTCTTAAAATACCTGCCAGAATATTCACAGCACTGAAAAAAGCCATTCAACCGATCTGGACACTTCTCTACTCTAATCCCATACCCCTGCTCTCTCCCCATCGTGTCTGTGCTGGTGCTCGCTCCTCTACTCTCTAGTTGCAGGTTTAACTGAGTTGGACCCGTGCTGAGCAACAAGTTATTATGTGAAAGGGTGGGAGAGGCCTAGGGCTGTAGTGTGTTCTGGGCTATGGTTGAGGCTCCTGTGTTGATTGTTGGTGATTAACGGTGTCTGATTGCTGTGTGTGATATAGGTGGGGACCAGGGTTTACTGAACAGCTTTTTTGGCAACTGGGCGACATCCGACATCAAAAAGCACCTGCCCTTCATCTACAACCTGAGCAGTATCGCTGTCTATTCCTACCTTCCAGCCTTTAAACAGTGAGTAACAGCGACACACGCTCTCTATGTGAGCATAACACAATCGGACATTACAGGAGGTAGTTGTGGGGTCTTCCAGTCCAAGCATATGGTGGGGGGGGTAGGCTGAGCACACACACCAGTGCCCACCGACCTCACACATGTCGTGCACACACTGCCATCATACTCTGTGGCACCCCATGCACTCTGAGGCATGTTGACATGGGAGAGGTGCAGTAAGCAGACGAGGTCTATCAGTGAGGTCTTGTGTGAATGCTTGATTTACAGGTATGGAGCTAACGCCAAAGTCATCCACTTTCTGGGCAGCGTCAAGCCCTGGAACTACTCGTACGACCCAAATACAAAGGCTGTGAAACGACAGGGTCCTGAATCATCCATCGTTCATCCAGAATTCCTGAACATGTGGTGGGACACCTTCACAGCCTCAGTCCTGCCTCTGCTGGCAGAGTACGGAATTGAACACAAGTCTCAGACCAGCTCTAGCATCAGAGAGGTATGTGGAATCCAGGTGTGTAGCCTTAGGCATGGAGAAACTTAACTTAATTGAGATGTGCCAAGCAAAGCTTACGTGTGAGGCAGAATGACTGTCTTCCCTGTTCATATGTCTTGTGGAAACACTATGTTAAAATGTGGCCTTATTTTGGGATCTGGAGATGATAATAATCCTTGCATTTGCTATCACGCCTTCAAGATGTCTCAAAGCGCTTCACAGAATATATTGTAAAGCGAATTGACTGTATATTTTGTGGGCGAAAAGCGGTAGCCCATTGCGTACAGCAATGTCCCACAAGCAGTCGTAGATTAATGGACCACATTACTGCATTGAGCGTGAGAGATGCTATATAAATGCAACCTGTTGCTGTAATGTCACATATATTCACTGCAATTACTCCATAACATTCCCTCCCTCAACCCCTTCACCTCGCCCCCTCCTCCTGAAGACCTTCTTCTTCGTCCGCTCGTACGGTCACTTTTCCCCCCCTCCCCCTAGCTCGGCCCCTGTTAAGCACTCTGAGATGCTGCCCGGTGTGGAGGGTGCTATATAAATACAAGTTTTTGTTGTAACGTATGGCCAAACTGTTACAGACTCGCTAACCAGGCTCCCGTGAGCCAGTTGGCTGACACTGCAGACGCTAGGTTCTTTGGAAGACTTGTGGTTAGGATCTGTATAGTCACTGATTGACAAAATCCCACATGAAAAGACTCCTCCACAAACCGAGATCACTGAGTATCAAGTTCAAGACATCGACATGGGTGCAGAATTGGATGAAGGGAAGGAGGCAGAAGGTCTTTGTTAGGGGAGCCAGGTCACAATGGGGAGGTATTAAGTGAGTGGGCTCTGTACTGGGATCCTCCTGTTCCTCCTATATGACCTGGATTCGCAGATTCAGTGTAAGATCTTCAAACTTACAGCTGACACCAAGTTGGGGTGGAATCAGCAGAGGAGCAATGGTCCTACAAAGAGAGCTTGATAGGGTATGTACATGGGCTGACAACTGGTAAATGAGGTTTAGTACAGATGAATGTAAGATACCACATGTAGGAAACACAAATCCTCCACGGATGGGATAGAACTTGCTAAGAGGGAACGCTGAAAGAGATCTCAGGATGTTAGTTGACTCGGCGCTCACTATGTCAGCAGTTTGAGGCAGCAATAAACAAGGCAAATAGGACACTGGGCTAGATTGCTAAGTCAGTGGAGTCTTGAATACTGTAGACAGTTCTGGTCACCATGATACTAGGAGTGCCCAGTCCCTCGAGGCAGTGCAGAGGAAAGCAACGTAGCTGATCTCCAGTGTTAGAGGAATGAGCTGTGAGCAGCAATTAGACAAGCTTGAGTTCTTCAGGCTTCAGAGAAGATGCTTCAGGGGGTCTCATAGAGGTGTAAACATTTTAAATAGGATTGAAAAAGTAAATCCAAATCAATACTTTAGGATGTACCAAGACAGTAGAACAGTAGAATGGGTTTACAGCTGTAAAGGCAGATTTCAGGACAGAGAAGGTTCTTTACTCAGAGGGGAATTAACAACAGGTAACCAGGAAGGGTGGTTGAGGCCAGGATAGTTAAAAAGCAGCTGGATGCTATGATGGGGAGACGGTTGGATGGGGTGTTCTGGAGGGATGAGATCAGATGGGCCGAAGGATCTTCTTCATCCAAACTAATCTTGTGATCTTGTGGTCTTGTGATATGAAAGTTCACACTTTGACTTTTTTTCCTCTGTCTCCGAAAACATCTCTGGCAAACTCACAGCTGTCAAGTTTGGTCTATGCACTGGCTGTCACTTGTGGCTTGCCATTCTGTAGGAAGGTATGAACCTCAGGTCCCCTGTCGGCCGTGTCCTTTGCAGACGATTTGCATTCAGTGTTAATTAGCTGTTTAACGTTCTGTGGGGGGGGGGTCTCCTCCAGCGGAGGCGGGGATGTCCTGGGTGGGAGGGGCCTGTGCTGCATGAGCAAATTTTAGTTCCTCCTCATTTCCGGTCAATCCGGATGCTTTGTTCAGTGATTGGGTATAACGCATGGCTTCTCTTACGGTTGATTTTTGTGTTGTTGTTCAGTGCGCAGAATGACTGCTGTTAGCGGTAGGTTTAGTTGCTGGCTGCTAATGTTTTTTCCCATTGATTGTCAGGAACAAGCAGCGGAGGCTATTTCCCAGCTTTCCATCTCTTCATCTGACGCACCCCCCGTCTCCTCAGAGGAACGCCGGCAGAGATGGGAACAGGGGCAGATGGACTTCATGGGCGCTGACTCTTTCCAGAACATTCAGAAGAAGCTGGATGTCTATTTGAATTAAAAACGGAAACGTATCCCAGCCAATGAAGCCTGCACCAGGTGAACTGATCATGGAGGAGTTAACAGCATCTCGGCTGGAGCTGGTGTTTGGCTAGATCACACTTAACCCATTAGTGGCCTAGTTTGACGTGCTTGTCAGTCGATGCTGGCAGTTACACAGCGAGAGACTGAAAGTCACTCCCAAACAGCGAGTCCATCGCAGCCAGCGTTCAACCACAGCACATCTACAGACTTCCTGCTCCCACTCCCCAAACAAACAGCTTGTGCTTAATAGTCAAACGTATTTAAATCTACTTTTTAATCTGTGTTCCAGACTCTGGGTTTAAGGATTTTTACAGATGCGTAGAGCAGCGTCACGCTATCTTATCTCCAATGTTGCATGTATGAGGAAAATGATTGCACCCCATCTGTGGATAAAGGAGCCTTGTACCTTCTCCCACAGACAATAAAGAAAGTGACTTCTCCCGTCCAGTGTCTTCATGATATCAACAAACCCACGGATACTTCTGGGCTTTGTGAGTTGTGGCATTCTCCCTTCCAAGTCACAAGGTTGCGGGTTCAAGATCTTCATCGGGTCTTGAGTTCATAGTCTAGGCTGACGCTCCAGTGCAGTGCAGGGGGAGCGCCTTATTGTCCTTCAGCTGGCCGATCTCCAGTCTCTGCTTGTTCAGGTGGACGTTAACAATCTCCTGGCGCAACAACTACAACTTGGTTTATATCCTGCAGTGTAACATCTCGGAGCGCTTCACAGGGTGGGATGGACACTGAGTAAGGGCACATTCAAATTAAAAAGTGAGGGAGGGAGTGAGATGGAGAGGCAAAGGGAGTGAGTTACAGAAGTTAAAGACGGAGGGGCAGAGGGAGGGAGTTAGAGTTAGGAGCAGAGGAACTGGCATTGGAATGTTTGAATTGAGCCCTCTATAGAGATTTCAGTAGTCCTATTCCTGAGCCAGGGGGCAGGGAGTCATCCCACTTAACCTGCAAGCCAAAGCCCGAACATGTAGCTGGACAAACAGTGGAAAGCTTGCTAAATGGTGCTATCAATGGCAAGCTATACGGTATTAGCTGGTTTTCGCCCACAAATATACAATCAATTCACTTTACAGTCCATTCTGTGAAGCGCTTTGAGACGTCGAGAAGCGCGATAGATATCAAATGCAAGGATTATTATATTATTATTATTAGACTCCAGCAATTATCCCAACGCACACTCTGAGGTCAGTAAGACATGTTTCTTGCCAACCTGCAACTAATACTTTCCGGAATTAGATGAACAGGATGCATCCCTCCAGCGTGAGAGACAGCACATTCCATTCCAACAATTTATTTCTGGAATCTCCATGTGTAGGTGGGATACATGGAATTCTTGGTTTGGATACTCTTAAGCACAATGATGAGTTTCCGCATGTGTCAGACACCTACTGACGACAGGCGTTTTGACTGACCATGGGCTCTGTAAGTAGCTCACTGTGGCTGACAATAACACATTCATCAGCTTCATTATCAGCACAAAACATCGGTAAATCCTCGGACACTTGATTCCCAATGTTTAAAGTCAATTTCATAATGAGTTCTGTGGTTTTCCCCCCAGAATTTGAGCTGCTGTTAGTGCAGTGAGCTCAGGGTCTGGGTTCTCACCACTGCTTTCATTCATTGATCAATAAGTAGTTTCTGATTCTTGGCAGCCATTCTCTGGTGCCAAACCTCAACATATCATCTCACCTTGTGGCACGACCTGAATCATTCACGCCAACATCAGCCTCACAGCCCGGGCCAGGGATTGTCACAAGAAGCTGCAAGTACGGTTGGCCACAGCAGAGCAGTCCTGGTCACTCACATTGTGTTCACTTACAGCTGGTGCTGGAGATCTGATGGATTCAACTCTTAAGCCAGCTAAGTGGTTGCCGCACACGGGTAATGTGACACCAGCAGCAAAGTATTTTTAATGTTGGCATCTGTTGTCGACTGGACGAGCAGTGGGGAACATTGTGCACCATCACATACTGTTTAGCTACAGCTGCGTAGGGGAAGCACCTAGGCGAGGACACCAGCAATAAATCTCCACTAACTCTTTGCAGCTGCCTCCCTAGTTTGACAGTCCGGAGGGTGGGGGCGAATGTTGAAGGTGGAGAAGAGGCGGGTACTGATAGTGGCATTGAGGTCACTGCAAGTAAAGGGCAGTGGGAGAGAGGGTCAGACGAGGAGAGAGTGTCCAAGGACGACTGAGGGTTTGGCAGGGGGGAGAAGATGGTGAGAGCAGAGGTTGATGAGGAATTGGTCAGAGATGAATTTGTCAGTGATGACGAACTCAGAGACGTTGAGGCAAGTCACCCTTAAATAACCTTTAACCAGGAGAGAAACTGAAATATTCAGAGATGGTTAAATATCGATCAGTGTACACAGATCATTAATCACAAAGTTCAGTCACTGCACTTTACAGGATATCCTGTGAAGCACGAAGAGACCTCCTCCCAATGTGCACAGCGTGATAACAAACCAGGATTATTATTTTGGTGGGAGGGGGTTTCTTATTAAATGGTTTAGACATTGGGAAGGGGTGGTGTGGGGTGCAAATATTGGCAGCTCATGTTGACTATTAGAAAGCAGCCTTCCTGTATCTGTCAATGTTTGACATTAGTCACTGACGTCAGGAAGAAGCCAGAAAGCCTGGAGGAGCTAGTGTGAGGGAAGCAGTGTGAGATAGGATCGAGCTCCTCTGACGGGAGGACAGTGTCAGCTCACGAGCTGCCTGATCATGTTTCATCAGATGATGTGCCGGGCTCTGCTGGGTGTATTTTTAATCACAGTGAAAAGTGGCTCTCTGTTTTGCCAATAACATTCTCGCTCTCTGTCACATGATGCTGAGATCAGAGGAACGAACATTCATTGCAGATCATGGATTATGACTGAACCCAGGTCAATGCCAATTGTGACCTTTGCACTCTCACTCCCTCAGGGAGAAGCCACCTCCCCTGGAACCCCCTCTCCCCATGGAGTTTATAATGCAGCCCTCTGCCCTCAGACACAAACAGTTATATAACTGGACATGCCCTCATTTACTAATCCAATGCCATTTCCTGTCCCTCCCTCGATGCCACTCTTATACAGGACACAACCCAGGCCATAGAGCACAAATGTCACCCGTTATCCCTCACCTTGACTTGACAGCACGCTGCAGGGATGAGGAGAGTGTGTGTGGTGGTGGGGGGCAGGCAGTGTGAGTACAGTGTGGGGTACACTGTCCTGTCCTGAAATTGCCCTTTACAGGTCTAAACCCACGTCTTCTCATTCTACTGTAGAATGAGAAAACATGGGTTTAGAGCTGTAAAGGGCAATTTCAGGACAGACACCAGAAGGGTCTCTTTACACACAGCGTAATTAACCACTGGAACAGGTTAAAAGCTCCAGATGTGTGCTCGGACATGGGCTGGGTGTGATACTGCGAGCCTTGTGGAGTGGGGCGGGCAGTGATTGAGTGCTGTGATCGGTTGGATACCGTGTACGTTACACTAGTTCGATGTCTGGAAACTGATGATTTTGTATGAAATTATACTTTAATACAGTATTTTGTTCACAAATTGTTTGAAAACCCAAGTACTGATAAAAAGGGACTCTTCCCACTTGGGAGGTAGGGTGGGGGCGAGCTGAATGGGCAGGGAAGGCAGTCAGTCACAGGTCGATGAGAGTTCGGATCTCATCCACACGAGCCTTGGTCACCTCACTGTGGCTTTTGGCTGCAAAGGCCCCGATGGCCAGGTCCCGTTTCCTGTGCTGGATCTTAATCATGTTCTCCTCCACTGAGTCCTTCACGATGAACTGCAAAACGTTCACAAGCAAAACTTTTACTCAGCACTGGCTCCAACAGGGACGGAAGGAAAAAGATCTGTATAAGATCTCTTCCCATTGCAATAACCAGAGAAACTTACTAATTGTATAGAGCTATTAGGACTCACCAAGGTGCTGGTCAGTGCTGGCTGTGCACCCAAGCTGTGGGTGCGAGCCGGTGGGGGCAGGGACAGATGGGCTTGCATAGAACAGGGGGCGACAGGGTGTTTCACAGGATCCACTTCAGTGCAGTGTGTTTTGTGGGCAAACTTAGTATCTGACTACCTATATACACTCATATACTTACAAGCACATGAACACACTCATACAGATACATACATACAGTCACTCACACACAGTTCAGGCCATGGTGGTGTGTGAGTATGGGACTGTTCCTGACCACACTTGCCTTGGTGATGATCACGTCTCGTGTCTGGCCTAGTCGATGGCATCTGTCGAAACACTGATCTTCAGCTGCGGGATTCCAGGCCTGGCACAACACAGGGCATTAGCACCTCCCAGAGCCCACCCAACCCAGACCCCACCCACTCATCCCAGAGCCCACGTATCCGCCCGGCCCAGAGCCGAGCCAGAGTCCCCGCACATACCCAGAGCCTACCCTCCGAACTGCCCAGACTGCTCAGAGCAGGAAGCTAGTACTCACGGGATCCATGAGGAAGACACGGGAGGCTGCAGTCAGGGTGAGGCCCTCACCCCCGGCTCGCAAGGAGAGGAGGAGGATGGTTGGGGAGGCCGGGGAGCAGCTCTGGAAGGAGCTCACAGTCTTCGCTCGTCTGCTCCGGGACATGGAGCCGTCAAACCGCACGAACGAGAAGCCTTCAGCTCTGTAACACAGGATCCCTGTCAGCCCCGCCCATCACCATTAACCCGCCCCCGTCAGCCCCACACTTGTCACCATCAGCCCCGGCCTGTCAGCCCCGCCCTTGATGAGGAGGATCAGGCGTCTCAGCTTCGCCTTTGCCAGATTGGCCGGCGAATACCAAAGCCCAGCCCCTGGCCGTCCCCACTCACAATGACCCGTCCCAATGACACCCCGCCAACCCATCCTGACCTGGCTCCACCCACACAATAATAATAATAATCCTTACATTTGATATAACGCTTTTCACGTCTTCAAAATGTCTCAAAGCGTTTCACAGAATACAGAGTGTCTGGATTAAGTGACCAAATTATTATTGTTGGTCCCAGCCCCACCCACACTGACCATCCCCCCGCCCACACTGAGCATTCCCCCACCCACACTGACTCGTATACATTGACCCACCCTGCGGCAGTATTTCCGACATGAGGGGTGTGAGGATCAGACCTACCGCAGAGGGATCTCGATGAGCGAGAGGAAGGCTGTGAACTGAGACACCACTAAACTCTTGATGTTGGGATCCTGTCTCCGAATCTCAATCAGAGAGAGCATCAGGGCGTCCACCTGTGATACACACACACAGGGTGTCCACCTATGATACACACACACGCATACAATATCACCCACACACACACAAACACACACAATCACACACACACGCACAGACATGCACGCCCAAACACACACACAGGGCGTCCAACTGGTGACTGACCTTTGAGCTGGAGACCCAGGCTGGCCTGGTGCTCTCCGCCGGCGTTGAGTCCGTCTCCCCCGGAGAACACTCCACCAGCTGCCCCGCCCGCACCTCAGCCCTACACATGGGGCACCGGGCGTTCGTCTACAGCCAGAAAAACAAAACCAGAGCCTCAATAGCCTCAGCCTCACCGCTCCCAACCACCATCTTATATAATAATATAATAATCCTTGCTTTGATATAGCGCTTTTCACGTCGGGAGAACGTCCCAAAGCGCTTCACAGAACACACTGTAAAGTGAATTGACTGTATATTTGTGGGCGAACGCAGCAGCCAATTGCGCACAGCAGTGTCCCACAAACAGTCGTGGATTGAAAATGACCAATTTATTAATGTTTTTGGTTTTGGAGGGATTATTATTAGGCTCTGTGTGGAGTAAGGAAACTTGCCCAAGGTTTCGCCCTCTTCCTGGAATTGAACTCAGGTCTCTCGCTTGCAAAGCGAGTGCTCTAACCACTGAGCTACAGGACTCCACTTCCACAGGAAGAGGAACATCAGTACAATCTTCAACCTGACTCCTGCTCTCTCCCCCCCCGATCTGTCACTGACGGGAGGTGTGTAAAAATTCAGGGTCTCGGAAAGTGAGCACCTGCCCCCAGGACAGAGCCAGTTCCACCCTCAGGCAGCTGTACCCATACTTTGGCCGGCCTCTGTGTCAGTACCAGCGGTTACACGAGGGAAACCCACAGCCAGCCTCAAACACCAGCAACAATTAGCACTGTACATCCTAGTGCACAACTAAAGGTGTTCATAAGTAAGAGGGACGGAGCAGGGAATGAGATTAGAGTAGAGAACTCCAGCTGGGGAATGAGCATCAGCACAGACGCGGTGGGGAGAAAGCAGGGAATGGGATTAGTGTAGAGAGCTTCAGTGGGGTAGTGAGCAGTGGCTGGACGGAAGTGAATGTATGTGTACAAGAACGTCTCAGATACCGAGCAACTGGGATGTGTGTTGGATGAAGGGGCCACTTGTTGGTTACAGAAATATGAACGACTTTCTGCACAAGACTGGGGATTTGAGACGGGTTTGTGGTGGTGTGTGCCGGGGGTGCTGACCTGCTGAATAACCTGACAGATGCAGAGTCGGCAGAAGACATGTGCGCAGTGCGTGATGACTGGCAGCCGCAGCGAGTCCAGGCAGATGGCACACTCCTCGTCTACACCACAACTCAGCACCATCTTCATCTTCCTCACCAGCTTCGCCCGCAGTTCCTCTGGGGTTCCGTCAGCTGCTGGCGTTAAATATCCCCACAGTCACTTCACCCTAAAAACACTGGCAGCGTTCACATGCCGGCCTGCGCTTGGGCCACACAGGGAGTTGCGGGATGGGGGGCAGGGAGGGCGCGCACGGAGAGATGGGGGGGCAGGGTGGGGTGGGGAGCGATGGGGGCACAGAAGGGTGGCAGGCAGTGAAGGTTGGGGATGCAGGGAGGGGAATGGCGAGTGGTGGGGGGGGCGGGAGAGGAGTTAGTGGGCAGGTAGTAATGAACTGACCTGTGGTAGCCCCGGCTGGAGGAGTCCTGGCAGTGAGGTGAGGGTGACAGCACAGCTGTCGCAGCCTGACCAGGATGGCGAACACGTGCGCGTAGTGTGTCATCATCGAGTCTTCACGCAAGTACCTGGAAATGGGCATAAAACAGCCTGAAAGTTAGTGCAAAACGCCTGCGCCTACAACACAGCGAAGCTGGTCTCACTGCCTGAGCTCATCTAATCATTGCTCACAGCTCATTTCCTCTAACACTGGGGAATCACTCTCATTGCTCTCCTCTGCCTCTGGAGTCTGGATAGCCCCTTATCTCACAGTGACCAGAACTGGCTACAGTATTCAAGGTGCGGCCTGACCAGAGCACTGCACAGCCTGAGTATGAAATTTGAGGATCTAAACTCAACTGATTTGGCAATTAGCCGAGCATCCTGTTTACCTTGTTTATTGCTGCCTCACACTGTTTGACATCGTGTATGACGAGTCAACTGACACCCTGAGATCTCTCCCAGCTTCCTCCTTGGCAAGTTCTATCCCATCCATGGAGTCTGTGTGTTTCCTATATGTGGTACCTTGCATTCATCTGTATTAAACTTCATTTGCCGGTCACCAGCCAATTCTGAATCCATGTTCCTCAATACCCAGTTGGAATTCCAGCATTACTTCCTCCTGCTCTTGTTAAGTGCTGCCCGACAGTCTCGCTCACCTGCTTATGGTGCTCCTGCCTTCGTCCATGATGGCTTGATAAATCTGCCTCTCCTCCTCACACAGGGAGATGTGCTGGAGGCAGAGGGTGCGACGAGGTAACGTCACCACCGGCCGCCCTCTCACCTGGCTGTTCTTGGTCCTCCTCAGCGTTATGTTCCTCAGCAACCCCTGCAACCGCCTATAAGAGGTACACAATGAGTGGGGGGCTGGACAGTGCTGGGGGGTGGGGCTCGGCACAGGGGCGGGAGTGTGTGTTGGGAGAGGGTTGATTGCGGGAAGGGTGGTCAGGGCAACTTGATGGGGGGTAATTTGTTAGGGTAGTCGGGGGTGGGGCTCAGGCCCACGCACTCCGCTCACACCCACCGGAGACCTTGTTCGTCGCCCAGTGAGACCGGCCGTTGGATTGTGCGATGCCACCATTGCCGCTCAGTAAACGGCTTCAGCTTCAGGAAGGAGACAAGAGACCAGAGATCCTGCAGGGAATTTTGGATGGGAGTTCCTGCGGGAGGAGAATTCCACACCTTTACAACAACAACAACATTAACGTCAACAACATTAACAACATCAACAACAAGATTAACAGCAACAACATCAACAACAGCAGCAACAACAGTACCTGTAAGGAGCCAGCGCCGCTGGGCTTTCAGAGCAAGTGCGGCTCTTGTCTGCCGGGTGTTGGGGTTGCGGATTGTGTGTCCCTCGTCCAGCACCACTCGCAGCCAGAGCACAGCCTGCAGTGGGCTTACTCCCTCTCCCTGTCACACACAGCACAGACATCACACACCAGGAGACAGACCACCCCCGCCACCCACTCCACCATCAGATGAAAGGTGTGGGCGTTGGCAAAGTTTGGCACTGACTGTGGGGCTCCCACACATACAGCAATCACAGCAACTCCACCTGGAGAACCAAATCACACGCTCCCTCCCACACTGACAGGAGAGAACATCAGAGAGGAAATGGGAGCCGTGTTGCTGCCTTTGGACGAATGTGAAGTCACTGACTAACAACAATCCCTGTATTTGATATGGTCTCTTACAAGACCCACTATAAAGTGTAGTGACTGCATTTTGTGGGAGAACGCAGTAGGCAATTAGTGGGCAGTGATGTGCTACACACGACAGTGAGTATGAACGGCTGAGTCTGCGGGCTCACCCCGTGCTCCGTGGTCAGCGTGGTGTAGGTGGTCAGCACCACGTGCTGCTGGCTCAGGAAATCAGGGTCCCGGGGGCGATTTTGGCCGTAATACAGGCACCTGCGGAGCTGCACGCCGGGATCCATATGCTGCTCAAACTGCTCCTGAAAACATAGCAATCATCAGAGACTTTCACCACAACACAGCAATCATCAGAGACCTCCACTACAATACAGCAATCATCAGACTTTCACAACAACACAGCAATCTTCAGAGACCTCACTACAACACAGCAATCATCAGAGACTTTCACAACAACACAGCAATCATCAGAGACCTTCACTCCAACACAGCAATCATCAGAGACTCTCACCACAACACAGCAATCATCAGAGACTCTCACCACAACACTGTATCAGGCACAACCGGCAGCCAGCGAGTCAGCCTCAGCAGCCAAACTAACAGGCAATAAGGGATTAGACTGGGCTAGTGTCAGTGTGTGTGTGTGACAGTGTTTCTGGGCTAGTGTCAGTGTGTGAGTGACGGTGAGTGTGACTGGGCTGGTGTCAGTGTGTGAGTGACGGGGAGTGTGATTGGGCTGGTGTCATTGTGTGAGTGACAGCGTGACTGGGCTAGTGTCAGTGTGTGAGTGACAGTGTGACTGGGCTGGAGTTGATGCTGCGAATACTTACCATCCAGGTAGAGAGCACGGAGAGCGGGCACACGATGAGGGTTGGCCTGGCTGGGGGCTCGGGGAGCGCCTGAGCACCACCGCTCACTGCAAACCAGAGGTTCACGTTAGCCTATTAAACCTTGTGCGAGTGTGTGTGTGTGAGAAAGTGCATGCGAGCGAGAGTGAGTGAGAGTGTGCACGTCAGATTGTGTATTTGAGAGAGTGTAATAGAGTGTGTGTCCCTGTTCTCTCCCCTCACCTTTTTGGGGTTGTGTCTTGGAGACGGACGGGAACCCCCCAAGCGCAGCGGCAAACGCTGTGTCCTCCCCCAGGTGGGTTGGGGGCAGGGCTGTGATGCTCGCTCCTGTGCCTGGCATGCAGGAAACAGTAGAGAGGTAGGAAAACAGTGTCAAACCATTCTGCACCCACCCATCCTCCCCCAAACTGCTTCCCCCCAACCCCCCTCCACTCCCACTCCCTCCCACCCACCCACCCTGTTCCCACCAGGACAGGATGTACCTTTGCATGAGCTGCCTGTGGATTTCACTTTCTTCCTCTTATTCCAGCCACTTTTCATTTCTTCTGGAGCTGAAGTAATAATATAAAATTTCAGTCAGTGACGGGGAGCACAGAGCCAGCCAGCCACGGGAATGCTTGTCATACACTGAGGTAGAGTCCAACAAAGGGATGAGATTGTTGAAGAAAAGGAATATTAAATAGTGTGGGGAGCAAGCGGGAGGAGGATTAACTAGCAAATATGGACTGTCACTAACGGGCTGTAACTAACACTGTGATCAGTAATCAGCTTGTGACTAGCACTGTAATCAGTAGCTGGGCTGTGACTTATGCTCACACTTGCCTCGCTTGCCTGCAGTGACCTGCCACTCGCTCCTCGCGGAGCAGCTCCTGTGGGTAGACGGAGCTGGCTCAGGTTTTACGCTGAAACAAACAAACACGTGTTATTATATTTATTAATCATGTGATAACTTACTGTAATAAATTGATTACCAGCGAGTACCAAAGTCACTTAAAAATTCACACGTCGCTAAACACAGCATATAATCATACAGGCCTTAATGAGCTACTACACTCCTCACCTCTCTGCTCTGCGCTGCCCCCTCCTCTACCTCTCTTTAAATCACACCTTAAACCCTGCCCCTTTAACTGGGTTTTACACTCACCTCCCTCTGCCTCAGGAAGTGCTCCGAGACTTTAGCCCACATGGAGCACGATATAAGCTGGAATGGGGACAGGTTACATACAGTCCTTGTGTTCACCAGAGACGTGAGGATGATCATCCCTCCCAACCACCCCTCACCCAACCACCCATCTCCTCACGCACCCTTCCCACCCACTCAGGCTCCCACAGCCTGATGGAGATCTACACGTAACCGGCTAAACATTCACAAACTAAAGCCAATTGCCGGTAGCTGATATCAGTGCCCAGGTACAGACGAAGGTGAGAGCAATGTGTCGCTGGTTACCTTTTCAGACTGGACGAGGCAGCTTCACACACTGCCAAAGGTCTGCTTCCAGCTACGGTCATCCCCAAATCCTTGTCCCGATGAGCACCGGCTATGAGAGAGCAGCGTTAGTCAGCACACTGCAGCTTCATTCCCAGGCTTCCATTGCTCTCCCTTTGATCGTCAGGGAGTGGGCACTGTCACACAGCAGGAATCAGCACTCAGCGGGCAAGTCAAGGAGTGGGCACCAGCACATAGCGGGCACCAGCTGACAGTGGGCACCAGCACACGGCAGGCACCAGCACACAGTGGGCACTGGCGCACAGCAGGCATCGGCATACAGTGGGTACTAGCATACAGCGGGCATCGGCACACTGGGCACCAGCACACAGTGGGCACCGGCACACAGCAGGCATCAGCACACAGCAAGCACCGGCACACAGGGGGCACCGGCACATAGCAGGAGAGGCACCAGCACAAAGATGGAGAATGAGATCAATCAGAACGATTGTGTCACTCAGCAGCATTAAGAAGCACAACAACCTCCATCACCTCTGGCACTCGCGGGCAGGTCCTCGCCAGCTCTCATGTTCCAATCGCCAACGCTACATGTCTCCTGAATTTAAACACAAAATTCTAAATTCAGACCCTTTACTATCTCTTTATTTACAATCACAAGCGAGTGGCGGAGGAGGGATGAATGCTGGCGGGTTAGTGGGTCTGTTTCTGTGCTGTATGGCACTCCAGACAGAGACAGTGCCCTCTCTCTGCCCCGAACACACACACTCATCACCAGGGAGGGCAACATTGGCAGCAGCTCCTCCAAACCAACTGAACAAGCAGTGTGTGCAGTGGTGGACTTACAGGAGCCTTGTCAACAACCTCCGCCCCCTCCTCTGTGCTCCGCTCAACAGGGAGTGGCCGCCCGCCATGGAAGTTGCTCAGGATTAAGGCAATGGTTGAGAGAGTTTTTCCCTGAAATACACAAGGTTTCAATCAAGATCCTGGATGGCCTTCTCCGTGCTCATCAAACCGTGGCAACGGCCCTAGGCCAACGGCACTTCATCAACGCACTGATTCAAACGAGCAACCCCCACCCACCCCCACCCAGAGACGTAACGTCTCTCCTCCCCCGGAACCTCCCCCCTCCTTCATACCCTCTCCCTCGTTCCCCCTCCCACGTAACCTCTTCCCCGTAAGCTCTCCCCTCAACAACAATAACAAAATTAAAATTTTTAAAGCGCCTTTCATGTCGGGAGGACGTCTGAAGGCAGTCAGTGTTACGGTTGCGAGCTGGGGGTCGGGATTGGGGAGGATGGAGGGCAGAGGGAGAGCAGGGTGATCTAAAGCATGATCGAAGAGGAGGGTCTTGAGATGGGTCTTGAAGGAGGCAATGGAGGGGGCAAGACGGAGGGATTGTGGGATGGCGTTCCAGAGGATGGGGGCAGAATGGCAGAAAGCCCACCCGCCGATGATGGGGCGGGCAAGGTGGGGGTTGTGAAGCAGGCTGGAGCCCACTGAGCAGAGGGAGCGAGCAGTTTGGTAGGGAGTTAGGAGGTCACAGAGGTAGGAAGGTTTTGAAGGTGAGGACCAGAATTGTGAATTGTATCCTCCGTGTGATGGGAAGCCAGTGGAGTCGGGCGAGGATGGGGGTGATAGGGTCACGGAGCCTGGGGTGGAGAAAGGACACGGGCTGCAGAGTTCTGGATGATCTGCAGCCTATGGAGGGAGGAGTTGGGGAGGCCGAAAAGCAAGGAGCTTGCATAGTCAAGCCTCGATGTAATGAAACATGTATGAGGGTTTCGGCAGCCTGCAGTATGAGACAGTGAAGGACGTGGGGGAAGACAGAGTGGGTCATGGTACGGATGTGGGGTAGAAAGGATAGTTGAGGGTCAAACAAGATGCCAAGTTTCCGGACTGACTTAGCAAGGTGGAGTGTGGAACCATGGATGGTGATGCTGTCAGCGCCTGAGGTGTGGAGGTGCTGACGCGAACCAATCAGGAGACCCAACTGAAGACAGTTAGGTTATAGTGGAGGTGGTTGAGGAGAGGCCAGGTTCGAAGGTGTGAAGGGAGCGATGGGTAGGGCCGGAGTGGAAGGAGGAGATGGGGAGGGTGTAGTAGACGGAAGGGCAGAGGTAGCTGAGGGATCCCCTCAACTTTGGATTCAAGGAAGTCCAGCATCTCCTCACAGTTGGCACTGGAGGTGAGGATGGGCGCGAGAGGGTGGGCGGAGGAGCTGGTTAGTGATGGAGACGTGGAGCCTGGGGTTGTCCTTGGCCTCTAAGATTGGAGTAGAACAGCGATTTAGCGGAGGCGAGGGCGGAATGGTAGGATTTGATAAGGTCCAGCCAGATCTGCCGATGGACCGTTAAGTTCGACTCTCCCCCCCCCCCCCCCGTGCCCCCCATATAGTCACCAAGCCCATGTCATCGGCCAGGATGCCCCCGTGAACGCTGTCCGGCCGCTGGCTCTGTGTGAAGTTGGTGAGCAGGTTGTGGTAGAGGCCACCCCGCAGCTCCCAGAACGGGGGCAGCTCCCAGTTGTTCTCCCGAGTCACCATCCAGGCCAGAGCCTGCTTCTGGTGAGGCAGCAGAGCAGTGCGCACAGCCTGCAGCAAACACACAGGACACCGCACTCAGTCAGCAAAGTCCCTACAATACTCTGATGCCAACAAACAACAAATTACATTTGTGCAACGCCTTTCAGGTCGGGAGAATGTCCCAAGGTGCTGGATAGTCAAGGATTTGGACCCGAGCTGGGGGTTGGATCATGAGGGTGGAGAGCAGGGAGGACAGGGGTAGGAGGGTGACTGACTGCACATTCGAAGAGGAGGATCTTGAGATAGACCTTGAAGGAGGCAAGGGAGGGAGCGCGACAAAGGGACTGTGTAATGGTGTTCCAAACAGTGGGGACAGAGAGGCTGAAAGCCCAACCGCCGATGATGGGGCGGGCCGGGTGGGGACGTGGAGCAGGCCAGAGGCTGCTGAGTGAAGGGAGCAGACAGGTCGGTTTGGAGTTAGCAGGTCAGAGGTAGGGAGGAGAAAGGCCATGGAGGGCTTTGAAAGCTAATCCAGCCCCTCACACATAGATCCTAGCCAGTGAGACAGTGAAGCCCAACAAGGACTGGGCTTTGTGTGAGTGAGGAGAGACAAGCAGTGAGAGGTACGTACCGGAGCTGGTTCCATCTCTGCAGTTTTGTTGTCTTCCTTTATATCCTCAAAAATCTTGTCAAATTCACTCTTGAGCTGGGTATGAGAGGGAGGAGTCAGTCAGGCCCTGGCCAGGCTGAATGTGCACATTAAAATATCTCAGACACACGCTAACCACATTCATCATTTATAGCTGGAGACAAACCCGCAGCATTCATTTCAGTCATCACACGTTGGATTTAACCTCTGACACCCCCACACCCCCCCACCGCCCAACAGACCCTCCCTACCACCCGACAGCCCTCTGATGTAAAAGTGGGCAATACCTGCTCAGCGGTCATGTGTACAGGCTGGTGGCTAGGGGCCCTGTAGCTGGGCCCCGCTCGTGCTCTCCACACTCCTGCACCTCCACCATCTAAACATAACACCTGGTCAATGTGCTGATCACTGACGTAAACACCCTCGCTGCTGTCCAGACAAGAGGCTGGACATTCAGGTCTCAGCCCGACTCAGTCACTTGCTAGGGGAGCGCTGCATTGTCAAGAGGCACTATCCTTCAGTTGCGATGTTAAACCAAATTCCTGTCTGTATGTGTTTAGGTGACGTAGAAGTTCCTGCGGCGCTATTAGAAAACAGAAAGGAGTTTCTCTCTCCAGTGTAATGGCTGACAATTGACCGGATACAATTGATCATTCATTTCATTGTCTTTTCTGGGAAAGCGGGAAGGACGAAGAGACGGAGGGAAGCTGTGGGGGGGCGGGCGGGGGGGAAACCTACATGTTGTAAATCTGCTACAGAGCAACTGATTTAAGCAAACAGGATAATATCCCGACAATAATAGAACTGTAACATCCAGCACTTTAACGTGGCTTTATGCTTTATGCCCCCAATCATCTAGTGTGTGGGTGTTTGTGTGAGGTTCCGTCATGTCATGCTATGGTCACGTTGTGGTCACCTTGTGTGGGAGGAGCCAGGTTCAGGCCGTGTTGCTGTAGGTGGCTTAGCACTGCCGCTCGCTGAGCCTCGGGTGCCCAGAAGGACAACTGCACTGGCATGGTGAACTTGTTATTAACTTTGTAAGGAACCAAGCTGCAGACACACAGAGAGAATCAGCACGCTCGGCACGAAACACGAGGGCAGCTCCCTTCCACCACCACCTTGTCAGAGGGTATAACATAGCCTTGTTCCCCCCCACCCTCCTCACACTCATGTTCAATGGCAGTCACTCTGTGGTGAGAAGGAGTGGGACCTCCCCCATCCAGGAGGCTCAGAGGTTAATCGTGAAAAGGAGAAAAAACTGCACAGACTGTGAGCTTAAGGCTCAAGTCTTAACTGTGAGCCACCCCGGCTCAGTCGCTTGCGCTCTCACCTCGGAGTCAGAAGGTTGTGGGTGTGCGTTGTTTCAAGTCTCCCTGTCGGGACTTGGAGCTCGAATAGTCTGGGCCAACAATCCCCCCAAATAAAAACTGGTCACTCACTTCACGGCTGTTTGTGGTACATTGCTGTGTGCAGACTGGCTGCAGTATTCCCCGATCAATACCCAATGTTCAATGATCAAAGCGCAGTGCTGACCCTCAGGCTTACACTCACCCCTCGATCCTCGCCAGCTTGTTGTCCAGGATGAATGCCAGGGCAGCTGCCAGCTGCCGCCTGAGGTGCCCGACCTGGTCCCCGTTTATGTTGTTCACGCGGATTGCGTTGGAGTCATGTGCGTTTCTGGGTTCTCGCTGCAGAGCCACCATCTCATTCTTGCTGACCTGCAGCACACACAGGGGACACACGGTATTGACAGCAGCACTGCACACACGACCCCCGTTCTGTCCAGCAAGTCATCCCTTCTTGTGCTGAAGGCATTTCTCTCATTGCCGGGGGACAGTGTGAGTGGTCCCTATGCACGTGTCAGCCTCCGCAGTGAGCGCGATGAGGGCACTGGGAGAGGAGAAAAGCATCACAGTCCATCCTCTCCTCCCTCAGGAGCCAGAGACCAGAGCACAGCAGGAGCCACACCAGCAGCCAGTGCCCACTTTTCACTTCTCCAGTGAAACTGAAACCTCGATTCTAATCCTAAATCCCTGCTCCTTTCCCTTTCCCTTTAATCACCACAGTTTATAAGAGAGACAGAGAGAGAGAGCGCGAGAGACAGAAAGAGAGAGACCGACAGACAAATACACAGAGCGAGAGGGAAAGAAAGACAGAGAGAAAGCAAGACAGACAGAGAGAGAGAGAGATGTAGAGGTGCAGGTCTCATCCCTTGTGCACCACACATTGGCAGCATGTGGTGCTACTGGTATATCGTATACAACAACAACCACAACAATTTCAGAGATTCGGGGCACAGTGGCTGAAAGCATGGAGCAGAAGGGCAAGGGGACATCCAGCCGAATGAAGATGGTGGGTAGAGGGGTTGTGAGCAGATCGCTTAGATTCTACTGGATGACGAGCCTAATATCCACACTGATTGAGACCAGCCACAAATGGAATCTTTAACGTCCGCCTGAACAGACAGACTGGACCTATTTAATGTTTCATCTGAAGGACGGCACCTGAGAATTCAGCGCTCCCCCAGCACTGCACTAGAGCATCAGCCCAAACTGTGAGCACAGAGTCCTGACATGTATAATACCCGACGAAGACATGTTCTGTTTGTACATCGTATTGTGTTGCTGACCTGATACCCTATCAGCTGGACAATAATGATTGGCCGGTCACAGTCAGTGTGGATACCGGGCTCTACAATGTGGTGGGATCTAAGCGATGTGTTTGCCTCCCTCTTCTGAGTTTGAGTGTGGGGTAGTTGTGCGAGATGTTATCTGTACACACAGCAAAGCTTCAGTCAGTGAGCACGAGTTAGTTCTTACCACCCCGGTGTAGTATCTCAATCCGACCACATTCCCTCGCAAGTTCCCAAGCAAAACAGCCGAATCCAGAGCTTCCTCTGCCAGAGCGGAGCTATCTGCCAGAGCCGAGTCTATGAACTGGGCCAGTGACTCTTCCTGGTCAGGAGCAAACAGGAAGCTTCCATCAGGAAAGTGGGCAGAGGCTGCCCCAGCCCCACCCTGGGCATTGTACCAATTCTGCCAGAAAGCCATGCGACTGCAAAGAGGACAGAAAGTGAACACGTTAATAATAATCCTTATGTTTGATACGGTTCCTTTCACGCCGAGAAGGCGTCTCAAAGCCCTTCACAGGAGGTATTGTGAAGTGGAGTGACTGTGTATTTGTATGCGAGTTGTTTGTGTGGAGACTAAACTGTCTTATTCCTTTCCTGATCACAGAGCCCCTAAAGTATAAATACCTTCATAATAGTGGAGCCCTGACGCTACATCCTGATACAGCAATTTGTATCTGCAGAGTACTGAACCATCACCAGTGTGCTTTACACCTTCTGTGTGGGTTTATATATTGGATATTTTGACCGTAAATTAGAAGTTGCAATCTAATTTTCAGTAGCAGTGCTGCTCTGACGTTATCACACCTTGGAGCTTGCCCGTATATTGAATACGGTTGATAAGACACAGGTTTATTTGCGCGCTGGGAGCAGGTGCTCGGGGCTGGAACTGGAGAAAATGACCTGTTAATATGGCCATCGCAATTTCATTTAAATCTCGGTTCTGGCATTTAACATTCTATCTCTTCAAGCTGAACTTTAAAGGTTGCTCGGATTACAACAACAACAACAACAAGCTGGATTAATGTGCATCTTGAATAGATACAAAGTTAGACGCAATCGGCAGAGAAAACAACTGCTGTAACCAATTCTGAACAGCGTAAAGTATTCCTGAGTTATGAGTTTTACCCAGCCCCCGCCACACCAGAATATTTTCACCCTCCGCCTATGCTCATTGAATAGCTACATGTGTTGTGACCAAAAGTCTCAATCGAGTGAAGTGCCGAGAGGAGAAGTGGCAGCGGTGCCAGGAGCCAGTGTGGCCACGACAGGCTCAGCGAAGACGAGGAGGTGCTCGTCCAGTCTGTAGCCTGTTTTTTGTGTCTTGGTGGTGGCAACCCTCCTCTTTACCTCCTGCAACTCACACCCACACACTGGTTAGTTCAAATTAAATCAGTTTTTTTTACACATACTATTCATTATGTGAATGAATGGTTCATTAAGAAAAAATACAGAAGCTGGTAATTGCAAAGTGTTCCAGTGTGTGGGAGTGAGATGCAAATACAGATTAAAGTATAAAGTTCACAAACCGTGTCACAGTACAGACAAACAACAACCAACAACAAATTACATGTGTATAGCGCCTTTCACGTTGGGAGGACATCTCAAGGCGCTGGATAGTCAGGGTCTGTGCAGGTCTTTTTTTACACACATATTAATTACGTGAAACTACAGAAGCTGGTAAATCACCCTGTAAACAAGACCAGTGTGTCTCCTCCCTTATCGCCAGTGTGATCTTCATCACATATATTTGTCGGTAAAACGACAAACACATGTGATAAAGGTCTCGTTCAATCCTCAACTGTCCTTTGTCCTCTATATCCGTGCCATGACCTGCTCTGCCTTTCCCCCACCTCCGCAAAATTGCCCGACTCCGCCACTGATTCACCCCTCAGGCCTCTGAAACCCTCATACACGCACGGCTCGACTATGGAAACTCCCTCCTTGTTGGTCTCCCCAACTCTCCCCCCCCCCCACCAACCTCAACCTGCCCGCTCCCCCCGTTCAGCGGCCCCCAGCCCGCTCCACGTCTCCTTGCTCCCCCCCCTCGCCTCCTTCGAGGCATGACTTGTCGGCCGTGCCTTCGGCCGCCCAACTACCCCTCTGCCCTCCCTCATCTCAATCCTGCCCCAACTCCCCCCCCCCCACCCCCACCCGGCCCCTGGCCCCCACCACGCTCGGGTCCCGATCCCCCGACTGTTCAGGGCCTCGGGACTTTCCTCCCGACCTGAAAGGGCGCTTCGCAAATGTCATTTTGTTGTCGTCGAGACATCTTGACAAGGTGGTGGTGATGATAATAATGACGACAACGATCCTTGCGTTTGATACAGCGCCTTATCGCGTACTGGAGTGACTGTGTATTTTGGGGGCGAAACGTGGCTCAGGGGCGACCGCCGCTGGATTCTGACGCTCCACTGCCAAACACGTCACCTTGGGGCCAGTTCGGCTCCGAGCGAGACCCCACTTACCTCCCCCGCCCCCACCCCCACCCGGGGGGAGGGGGAGGATAGAGTGTAAAGTGTAGTGACTGTGTAGAGACTGCAGGTCCCCTCAGGCAGGAAGGAGCCACTCCGGACAATCAATTCAGTCAGGTTTCCCCCCCACCCCACTCCCCCCACCCCCCCCCCCCCGACGAGCTCGATAGGTTTGACTTAAGAGGATGGATTTACCTGACACCCCCGCAGGCCCAACCCCAGCCCCAGCACAGGCCCAACCCCAGGCCCAGCACAGGCCCAACCCCAGGCCCAGCACAGGCCCAGCCCCGAGCGTTCAAAACTGGTACAGACAGAACCTTTCCGCCTTTGAGCGGAGCCGCAGCTGCAGCGGCCCCTACAGGCGGGCGGCCGGCAGTTACAACCTGTTTGTAGCCCAAAGCCAGCCCCACAATAGCCCAACAATAGCCCAACAAGTAGCCCAACACACACACACACCCAACACACACACACACTACGCTCACTGCGCACACGGTGTTTCTTACCAGTTACCAGCGCCACTCGGCGAGGCTCGGTCATAAACCATACCCTTAACACACTTCCATCTATAAATGGAATCTTGTTGTGGTTAACACACTTCCCGCCGAGCGCGGGGTGGTGGGGGTGGGGGAAGGGGGGGGTCGTGGTCAAAGGCAGCGAAACACTGAGATGCGGAGGTCAACCTCTTTTTAGTCATTTACATTTTATGTTTTCAAACGGTGACGGATGTCCGTCGACCACCGTTGGAACATCCGCCTGTCCGTCGACCCTCCACGGTGGCTCTGGAGTGGAAGGCAGTTTTGACCTGCGAGAGGGAGAAGTGGTGTGTGTGTGTGTGTGTGTGTGTGAAGGCGCTCCAGCCACAACTGGTGGGGAATCGTGAGGTCAGACTTATGCCATCTGTGCTCGGGTGTCCGGGTTTGGGTTTTAAGGGACCTGTCAGACATCAAGTCCTGGATAAAGGCAAATTTCCTACAGTTGAATGTGAACAAGACTGAGGTCCTCCTGATTGGCTCGTGCCAGCGCCTCAGACTCGGGCAACATCAACCTCCATGGTTGCACATCTCAACTCACCAACCAGTCAGGAACCTCGGTGTCTTGTTCGACCCTCAACTGTCTTTTCTCCCCCACATTCAAGCCATGACCCGCTTTGCCTTCCCTCACCTCCGTAAAATCACCCGACTCCGCCACTACCTCACCCCTCAGGCCGCTGAAACTCTTCTTCATGCCTTCATCCCCTCCAGGCTCGACTCTGCAAATGCCCTCATTGGCCTTCCCAACTCCTCCTTCCACAGCTGCAGATAATCCAGAACTCTGTCCTCTCCCGCACCAAACTCTGTGACCCCATCTCCCCCTCTCACCGAACTCCACTGGCTCCCTATCCTTCAGAGGATCCAGTTCAAGATCCTGGTCCTCACATACAAAGCCCTCCATGGCCTCGCCCCACCCTACCTCTGCGACATCCTAACCCCTACCAACCCGCCCGTTCTCTCCGTTCAGCCGGCTCTGGTCTGCTCTACGTCCCGACCCACCTGCCCCACCATTGGCGGGAGAGCTTTCAGCCACTCTGCTCCCAACCTCTGGAATTCCATCCCCCAGTCACTCTGCCTCGCCCCCTCCTTAGCCTCCTTCAAGTCCCGCCTCAAGACCCACCTGGTCGACCACGCCATCGGCTATCCCCCCTTCCAACCCCAGCTCAGGTCTGAAATACTGTACTCTGTCCAGCGCCTTGGAACGTCCTCCCGACGTGAAAGGCGCCATACAAATGTAATCTTGTTGTTGTTATACCAGGGGGAGATTTGGAAGCAGCTCTGGATTTCAAGGGGGCAAGGGAGTTGAAAGTTGTAGAGAGATGAAAGTTGAAAGTTGTAGAGTGATGATTGTCTACCAGCTTTAGGGCTGCATTAGGATTGCTGTGGGTGGAAGGCCAGAGGGAGAAGAGGGTCAAGGAGAAAAGGCGCCTTCATGAGGGATTCGGAGGTGTGGGGGAGAAGCTTTTTCCAAGAATGGTGGGCTTGGAGGTTGATATGGAAGGAGAGGGAAATGAGGAACTAGTGATTATGGCCTTGCGTTTTTGGAGATATGTATGATGATAAGGTTGAGGGGGTGGCAACAATTGTGGGTGGGGGAGTGTATGGGCGGGTGAGGTTTGGTGTGGAGAGGAGGGCAGCAAAATCAGAGGTGGGGCAAGAGGAGTTTAGCTCAAAGTTGAAATTGCCCTTTATAAGCAGATGTTCCAGAGGTTGGGGGCAGAGTGGCTGATTGCCCTTTATAAGCAGAGGCAGAGGGACAAAATGAGATGTCAGAGATTTGTTTGTTAAGGAATCATAAAGGCTTGAGTTAACCCCAATAAAGGAATTCAATGTTTTTTGTGTAAAACACTTTCCACATTCAGTTTCTTTTATTGAAATAGATGTCATGAACAAAGATATATATTTCAATCTGTATTACCACCACAAACTGCAATTCTGACGAGATAACATTTTTGCAACACAAGATAAAAGACAATTAACTTAAAAGATAACTAACCTGCACAAGTAATTCAAATCTTAAAAAGTTATTCTAAGTAAACTTATGTTGATTGTATTTGCTCAATCTGTATCCAATTGTATTTAAAATACATTGAAGGGCTTTAATCAGAGTAACCGTTGCTCTTTACGCTGCGAGCAGCATCGACTAGGCGTGTAACCTTTAAAGTGCAGCTTCCTTGCAGTTGATGAATTAGGGCACTTCAATAGAGCTGTAGTGTTGCCTTAACAGAAGTTTAAAAAGAAACAAAATCAATTTATTGGATAGTACCTGTGAACTTTGTTTTTACCTTATACACTGATTTCATCCTTTCCCGTGTCATTGAGTAACTCATTTTTGTTATCAAAATACATTGTTCATTGTTCAATTTATATGAGGACAATTATTTCTGAAGAATAAATCCCTTTAAGGTAGAGTTTCCCACTGTATACCTCATGTTTCTTCATGAATCCAAATCTGGTATCTATCTGGCTTTTATTTCTTTCCAAAAGATCTCGAACTACATCGTCGGACTGGGAAGACAAAATAAAGCATCAAACTTTACAAACTGCATGTTAGGCCTGGTACTAAAGGCTACTGCCTAGACACAGTAAACAAGTGGTTTAGATCAGGGTGTTTATAGATTGCCTATTTAAAATTGGCATTGCAACTAAAGTACAATGAAATTAAGTAATACAAGATGTAAAGGGAAACCTCGGAATATTGCTTATGTGACCTGAGGGTGTTTCTCAATTCCAGCATTCGGCCTCGGCAGCCAAAATATTGGAGCTACCCGCTGTCTTAGATGGTTGTAAACTGTGTGTTAGAGGAAGCACCAGTCAAAACAAAGTGTTGCAATCTCATTCCCAACCACTGACATAAATTTACATTTATACAACAAATCGTAACTATATAGCACCTTTCATATTGGGAGGACATTTCAAAAGGTTTAACAATGTTGAAATAGGCACCTGAGTTGGAGGTGGGAGCCGAGCTTTGGGAAGGGGGGGCAGGGGAAGGATGACCGAAAGCATTGTAAAAGAGGTACAGGTGGTAGGCCTGGATGAAGAAGATTGTTTAGCCCATCTCATCTCATCATCCCTCCAGAACACACACACCCCTCGCCCCCAATGGCTGCTTTCTAAAGGATCCCAGTGCCTTGGCCACCCTTCCTAATGCCTTGTTCCAGTTGTTAATTATCCTCTGCTTAAAGAAAAGCTTCATGATATCTATCTTGAATTTGCGCTCTGCAACTCTAAACCTGTAGCCTCTGGTTCTTGTCTTTGACAGAATGAAAACAGGCCACTACAGTCCGTGCCGACGTTTATACCCCACAGGAGTCACCACCCATTCCTCACTCCCTCCCTTACCCTTCTACTCCCCTTCCCTTTATACGAAGTCTGGCTTCCTCTTGAATGAATCTATAGTATAAGGTTCAACAACTGCTTCAGGTAGCGACATTAAATTCTGTTTGAGATCCCCTAGTGGTTATCTTATACTTGTGTGCCCTAGTTACAGACTCCCCAACCAGTCGAAACAGCCTAGTTAGGTTAACCTTATCAAATGTTTTCAAAATGTTAAACACCTCTATTAGGTCCCCCTTTAAATGTCTTCTCTAGCGAAAAAAGCCCAACATATCCAGTCTCTCCTGATAGCAGTAACCTGTATTGGTATTTGTACTGTACATCAGGTACATATGCTTTATATTCAAAATGACATTTTGATGTGATGTCACAACATGAAATGCAAGGATTATCTGGATGAAGATTATCTTACCCCTTCCATCAGGGTGGTGCACTGTGAAAGATCAGTGTTATTGCTAAGGCTGGGAGCTGCCGAATCACTGTTGATAAAACTGGTGACACTGATGTTTCTATACAAGTGATGTCCTAATTTTTCAAAGTTTCCCTGCGAGTCCAATCCATGTCGCATTAGCGCGATCCGTGAGGTATCAATATGGTAGGGAAATCTTGAATTTGAATGGAATGGTCTGACTAGAAACTGGAGACAAGATCTTGCTTTAAGCTAAAATGCAATAAGTTTAAATACAAATTCACTTGACATTCAGTTTACTTTGTGGAGACAGTTACAAAATCTAATTTTCCTTTGATCAGATTATTTAGCAGAAAATAAACATCTCCCGCCCCTCTATAGCCAGGCTTCAAGTGGTTTTGTGGCACAGATTGATTATCAGCATCTGCAGTGTTAGGAAAGTACCCTCGTGGGTGCGTTTGTCACCTCCTGCTTGGATTACTCCAATGCACTCCTCGCCGGTCTCCCCAGCTCCACCATTCACAAGATCTAGTTCATTCAAAACCCTGCCGCCTGCATACTGATCCGGACCAAACTCCGTATCCACATCTCACCAGGCTCCCCATGACCGAATGGATCGACTTCAAGATCCTCACTCGTGTTAAAATCCATTCATTCAAATTCATTGTTAGTAACATTGGTCGGGGATGGAGGGAGTCTTTTCTATAGAGCTGTGCAATGCATTGATACATCTTGGTCAAGGTATTAGAAGCAGCAGACCAGCTGAGTGCAGGAACAGGGAGGAGCGTGCAATTTTACTCGCAGAGAAACAGGTGAGGCTGTGTGATGGCCACGGTTCTTTTGCCATTCCCCTTTTCTCACCTGAATTTCTCACCTTTCCCAGAGGTAGGTGTATTTCTCACCCGTTTTAGGTCAACCAGGAAGAATTCTGCTCCAGTGACTACATTTGGAGAAGAAGCAACCTCAATCTCCACACCATCCTCTGTACCACAGTCCATAATAGGTACCACAGGTGCTGCTTACTCAGTTACAATTAACATTAATAACCTCTGTCAGTAACCTACCAGCATAACTACATAGGCATAGAACTTCAAAAACAGGAAAACTGTGTTCATGATACGCTCGCGTTTCCATGGAACAATAATAAATTGTCCCAAAATATTACTGAATGGCACCACAAAAAACCTGGGAGAGGAGAATACACAGATAAAATATACATAATAGGTAGATGTACTAAACAAATCCAAATTCAAAGAGAACTAGAATTGGGTCTAAGTAATGTGGTTTGTAACTACTTCAATCAGTTCTGTGTTTATTTGTTTAAAGTTAAGATACCTGTAGCTTAGCTGCGGTCTCCCTGGTTTAGTTATTTGTGTCCTTTTACCAATGGAGCAAAGAAGGTTAAGGGGTAATACGATAGAGATGTTTAGGATAATGAAAGGGTTTGAGAGAATTAATCGTGAAAAACTCTTGGTAGGGACAAAAGGATGTGAATTCAAAACTGTGGTTAAACAACTACAACAACATTATATTTATATAGCGCCTTTATCGTCGGGAGGATTCCAAGGCGCTGGACAGACAGAGTTTCGGACCCGAGCTGAGGGTTGGGATGGGGGAGGGCAGGGGGTGAAGCATGGAGATCGTAAGCACGATCGAAGAGGAGGGTCTTGAAGGTGGTGAGGGAGGGGATGAGATGGAGGGACTGCAGGATGGAGTTCCAAAAGGTGGCGGAAGGCCCGCTGCCGATAGTGGGACGAGCAAGGCGGGAGACATGAAGTAAGCCAGAGCCCACGGAGAGGAGGGAGTGAACAGGATGGTAGGGGGTTAGGAGGTCGGAGAGGTTGGGGGGAGCAAGACCATGGAGGGCTTTGAAGGTGAGGACTAGGATCTTGAACTGCATCCTCTGTGTGATTCAGGGAGTAAAGAAGCGGTTTGGAGGAACGTCTTCTCTCAAAGGGTGGTTAAGGGTGGGCAATGATTTGCCAGGGGCGGCTGTTAAGAGCAGAGCCAGTTAGGGCGTTTACAAAAGAATTGGACAAGCACATGTAGAGGAAGCATAATAAAGGGTATGGGGTAAGAGCAGAAAATTAGAATGGTTGGCTTTTCGGACATAATAATGCTTTCATTTGATATCATGTTGTCACAACGTCTTAAAGCCCTTCACAGGATATATCGTAAAGCGGAATGACTGTGTATTTTTAGGCGAAAAGAAGAATAGATTAAAATAATTATTTTTGTATTTGATATAGCATCTTTAACATTCTCTTTCATTCTGTAAGGATGAGGTCAAATGGGCTGAATGCCCTTGTACTGTCTCGTACATTTCTACTGTTCTATAGTTTCAGCACCTTGCTATAGCTTGGACTGTTAATTATGCATCAGACACACTTGTTCAAGAAATCGTTTTTAAGTACTCAACAAGTCAATGCAATACTTGCTACATTGTCGGAGGTGTCATTTTTCTAATGAAATGTTGCCTGAGGTCCTGTTTAGGTGGACATTAATAATCCTGTAACGCTTCAGAAAAGCATTTCTCACAAAGTCCTGGCTAATAATCCTCACCATTCACACCTTTTTTTGCCTCCAAATACAGCCACTACCAATTGCTGTGAATCATTTTGAGACATTTCGATATGATAAAGCACTTTAACACGCAAAGCTCTAATTCACTTCTTTCTCGGTGTAAAACTTCATAATCTTTTTGCTGCTCTCTCGAATTGTGTATGAGCACAAATGAACCAAGGAGTTAACTCACCAAAAGGTGAAGGCTGGGAAGAAATAGCTGTAAAATGGCTGTTTCTCAGGATGCTGCTGTAAAATATGATATGTAGAATACGAAAACCAAAGTGCAGTCAGGAACTGCAAGGCTGTCACAGCAAAGCCGAATGGGGACTCCAACCCTGTCTGTACCTTTCCTGGATCCATAAGCTGCAAATAACATGTTCAAAAACACATTTGTTCCTTTTTGCTTTAATCAGAATCTGTGTGTTGAGATCTGTGTTATGTTTAACCTCTGTTGCAATGCATCAGCAGCAATATATTCTCAAGCAATCTACCTCTATGTTTATGTTGAACATTCACTGCTATATAATAATAAAAAAACAAAAATCTACCAAAATCCACTTTTTATTTTATGGATACTTACGTGATTCTCATCAATGAAGAACCAGGTGTACAAAAGTGAAAACATGACCGTCAATAGGCAGACAGCTACTGCACTAGAATGATCAATCTTGGCCCTGGTCACAGAAAAAGAGATTGTAATAATTTGGACTAGATGGCTTCAGTCACGTCTCCACTATTGTGGAATCCTGTAGCATATTGATTAGCACACTCGCCTTGCAGTAACTAGGAACCCCTGTTGATAGCCAATTGGTGGATTGCTTTTCCGGGGGTAATAATCCCTTTAAAAATAAATAATAATTTTGTCATTCAATGCATGACTGTTTGTGGGACACTACTGTGCGGAATTGCCTGCTGCGTTTCACCCCAAAATATACAGTCAATTCACTTTACAGTACATTCTGTGAAGCACTTTGAGACATCTCAACAACATGATAAGACGCTATATTAAATGCAAGGATTATTATTATAATACAGCTTCTTTCCTTTTAGCTGCCCCCCCACTCTTGGTGCATGGCCCTTGTGCAGTGAGTTACAGCACCACCTAAACACCTGAGATCTGTTTGAATAAATAAGACTGGTGAGGTACCGTCTTTGCTAACAATAATAATCCTTGCATTTGGCAAAGTGCCCTTCACGTCAGAAGGAACTCTGTCAACATCTCACCTGGACTACATGAATCCAAAGTTCTGACCTGGGGCTTGAATCCATAACCATTTGACTCAGATGCTAAGCCCATGTGACACCTTGACAAGGGCCTCAAGTCAAATAATTTGATTAAATCTCAACCCGTTAGTACATAAGCATCCACTATGCAAACTGCTTAGAATGCGGTTGTGCCAACAAACAATAAGCTTTATCTGTATGCAAAACATCCGGTATAAGATTCGAGATTCCTCTTGTGGAGAATTATTTTATTTTCCAGCACTGATACTGCTCACCTTGACAAGCAAACAATTTACCCCAATTGATAGTAATATTACTAGTAAATCTCACCAGTAGAACAAAATAAGGGAGTAATCATAACAGTACATTTCAGTTTACATAGCTCCTTTCAAGTAAAAATAAACATCTCAAAGAACTTTATAAGATATAAATCATATACGACGAATTATTTTAAAGTAACTGATGTCTTCAGGTTAGTCTAAAAGTACAAATTAACTAGCTTTTCCTTTTACTTCTCTTGGGTTAGAGTAGTTATCTGCACCGGGAGCAATGATTGGGTAAATATCTATGGCGTACTTGGGATTCTAAATTTAGACATTTGGTTACACAGAAATCGCTTGTCAACAGAAACTCACCCTTTTAAATTACAAAACATATTTTTTATAACTTCTTACTTAAATGTTCAAAGAAGGGGAATAATCATTGGGTTAATCAAATAGGTTAACACATCAAGTGAAATTATCTCACTCCTTGCCTCTCTTCAGGTCATGGGAAGCTACTTATTGCCCTGTGTTTATCTGATCTATCTGCATTTGCGATTTGCCTCCTCCACCTAGTGGTCATATTTCCATAGGCTAGCATGTAGATTACACGGGTGCGTCATGCTAACCTTTGTTAACAGATATTATCTGTTAACATGATATGTTTACAAGATCTTTCACTCCACTTCAGAATTTTCCAAGGAGGGAGGAGGAAAAGAACTTCACCTCCTACCCACCCACATTATGACATTCCTTTTCAAAACGTCAGTAGGACGCCTCAAAGCGATTCAAAGGATTCACCATAACATGTAGTGACTGTATATTTTTGTAGGTAACCATTACAATTATTCACTTCAAAGGTATATTTATATATCTTTCACCTTGTAATTGTAAATCCATGGCTTATTAGAAGAAGCATTGGAACAAGCAGTAAGTAACTAATCACATGCAACAACCTCCCTGAAAAACACAAAATGTGGTAAACCTAGGGTAAACCTAAAACACTTTAGAAGAAAGGCAAACACACAAGTTAATTAAATATTAATTTAACTGTTTAATATTATACAGGATTGTAGTAGAAGTTTACAGAGTAAACCAATGGAATATTGAAATTAAAATTATTAAATCTTGCTTACCGATCATTTTGGCGGATTCACAACCAACTCCATTGCATCCATAAATACCAAAGTGAACGCACAGGAAGAAGCGGCCTAGAACTGGAAAGATACCAACAATAACATTATATAACTTGGTTAGCTTCTCTGACCAACAAGACCTCCACACATAAAAATATTCTTTACTATCTGCTCCCAGTTTGTATAAGAGCATTACATTGCTTCCCAGAGATCCTATGGCCTGGTTAAGATTGATAAATGAAAGGGCAGGTATTTCTCAGCACTTTTATGACAAAAAGCATAGTCACTAAAAAGCGAGAGGACCTGGGTTTGATTCCCGGATAGGGCGAAATGTTGGGCAAGTTTCCTTATTCCAAACGCCTGTTTACCTAGCAGTAAGTAGGAACCCAGATATTAGTGGATTGGCGGATCGTTTTTCCGGGGGTACTAATCCCTTCAAAAATATATAGTCAATTCACTTTACAGTATATTCTGTGAAGCGCTCTCAGACATCTCAAAGACATAATAAGGCGCTATATCAAATGCAACGATTATTATTACAATTGTTCCCTCTGTGAGTGGCCAGACATAATACACATGTGTAGCATCACTGCTGAGGCAGATTCCTATTGGCATACTCGTAGAAATGTAAGAAGAAAATTGCTATATTATAATACGATCATGGCAATGCTGGTGAAGTAAAGTAAAAAAGGATCACTGTATACTATACACTTTGTTATTCGTACCTTCTGTTCCCATAGAAACCATTAGCATCTGGTAACTAGAATGCAGCAAGCTTCTCTTCTTCAACTGACCTATAAAACAGATCAAACTTCACTAGTGTGTTTATAAAGGCATGTCTCCACCACAACCTCGCCCCCAATGCAGCGGAAACCTCATCCACATCTTTGTCACCTCCAGACTCAACTTTTCCAACACCCGCTCGGAGCTTCCCAAGCTTCTCATACAGAACTCTGCAGCCCACATCCTCTCCTGCTCTAGATTCCGAAATCCCATCACCCCCGCAGGTGAAAATTGCTTTTATTGTTTCTCTTTAACACTGATAATACAGCACAAGATATTCAGTCTTCAGCAGCACTCTACTTACGTGCAAAATAAATAGATATTCCAAACAGTATTATGAATAGGATTATTGATAGCATGTTGACTTCAAATATGCCTGTAAAGAACAGAAAAGACTTCCTTTAGTTATGTTTGTAGTTTTACATGAGATTGATTGAAACAGGAGGAAGCTATTTACCTATCTGATTTGCAGAAAAATGTCTTCTCCACAGCGTTTTTCCATTGGTCATAGTAATTTTATAATCAAGGCGTATTCCTCCGCCCTAAGTAAAATGTAGAGGGTATTCAACATTGAAAACAAAGCAAGCCACAAGCTACAATATTTCAAAATTTCCTTGTACTCATGCTAACATTTGACTTTATATGATTTGTGGTTTTATAGTATTTGACTGGAGCTTTGACCACTTTGGCAAATGTATTCAACTGACAACCGAGAGCTGGAACAGGGTCCCAGGAGGAGTGGGTGAGGCCAGGACACTGGCTTCATTTAAGGACAGCTCATTAGGTATTCCAAAGGTTGAGATGAAATGGGCCAAGCACCTTCCTCATTCAAACCTCTTTTGATCTAAGTTCGTACAAAATAGGATATGGTTGTGTAATTTATAACTTTTGACCCTACTTTGTAGAGTTGTTGAGCAAGAGAGAGAAATCCAGCAAGTGGGATTATGGCCTATACAGAAATTATATACAGATTATCACTCACTGGTTCTGTGCCAAGTCATAGAATCATAGAATATTACAGCACAAAAGGAGGCTATTCGGCCCATCTGAAAGAGCTGGCACAACTGAATGATGAGCACTCATTCCAATTGTTTTGTTACCTCAAAGAATAATAATCCTTTTACCACACAAGATTAGAGATACAAAGGACAGAATACCCCCCAAACCCCCACAACCTCCTCTGCTTCAAACCCTATATCTTTTCCCTGACCATGACTACTTCAATTTCTAGGACATGACTGGCTTATGTCCCCACGTCATCCCAAAACAATGGGATCCCTCATCCATGTTTTACCTTGTGACTAGATTTTAATAACGCTCTCTTTTTTGATCTTTCTAGCTCGACTCTTTATATCCTCCCCTGGATCGGGCTCCATATGCCCATTATCCCATCCTATACAAGTTTTTTTGATGAATAAATAATACTTTTTCTGTTATAAACTTAGCTTTCATAAACTACCAGCATTAGCATTTCTTTATATGCCTCTAGTTATATGTGTACAAAATAATTACTTCCTACCATACAATTACTGACTGCTAGAAACCACCATCTTTCCCTTGCTGATTTGAAGCCTAGTCCTCTTTGACAGTCTGTATAATTTATTCCATTTTCTTCCATCACCTGTATAGTTAAAAAGATAATACATACTAGAATGCCACAACTAAAACCGTTATTTTACTGAGTTATGTGTGTATGTGGGTGTGGTGGGGGGAATGTGTGTGAGATCTTTTAGCAGTAAATCTGTTATACACAGGGAAATCTCATTATAGCAAGGCTGGCTGGACAAATGTCTCAACAACTATGTTATAAGTGAGACATGAAAAAATAGTCGACTTCTGGGTCTCACTTCCTGTCCAATGTGTGTTAAAAACTGACCTCAGTGGTAACTTATTGCCCAGGAAGTCCATTTGTCAGCTTGGGATTCTGGCAAGTGAGCGCCTGAAGCCAGTTGTGCTGTGCAGGTAGACCTGCTCAAAATGTGAGACAGCGCTCTATCAAAGGATGCTATAACAGGGTTCCCATGTATTTATTATTGAGCCACATTTTATATAAATTTCCATTTATATACCCAATGGCTTATCAATCCTGGCTTGGCACCCAAGCTGGGATTGGGGCCGAGGGGACTGGGGAGGGTAAAGATGACCGAAAGCTCAGTAGGAGATGGAGGTCTTGAGAAGCATGTTTTCAATTCAGACTAAATAGATAAATAAATGTAATTTCCAGCTCATTGGCGTATTTTTCCTTATTGCTGCTAAAGCCATTATATTTTTAGCTCATCTTGTGTCTAAAACCTTCAGTTTCTGAAAGGTTCTGTTACTTGTTCTGGATTTTTATACTATTAACATATGGGTTAAGGGTCTGAGAACCCAGAACTTTTAATAGAACAAGTGCAAATTCTTCACTGTCCAGTGGCTTGGGATGTCCTCCTGACATAAAAGGCATTATATAAATGTATTTTTTGTTGTTGCTCATTTGTTGTCATTATTTCAAACAAAATGTACTTTTTCTCATAATATCCCCTCTTAACAAGAACAAATCATGAACATAAGATACATATATACCTGGCAACCAGATAATGGAAAACTCTGAGTGAGGTTGAATAGCTGATTTTTTTCAATGGCAGCCACTGCTTCTTTACTCCAACAGTCCTGATAAACACAATTCACAATTAATTCAGAAAATATTACAGTATAAAAGAATTACTGTATTAAACTGTATAGTTACAAAAGCTCAAACTCAAATGTGCTACTGTTAAAAGCAGCAAAAAATCAGTCAGCAGGTTATCAATCAATGAACACAACTTGTTCACAAGGCTTGGTCACTGCCTTCTCGACTGGCTATTGGGTGGTGCTTGAGGTCGCTCAGACTGACCCGCCTTTCTCTCATCCATAATAATAAAGCAAGCTCCAATATCCTGTTATCAGCTTATACTAAATGGTAAATTGTGCACATGGCACCAATTGTGCACAGTTTACCATAAACCTTCAAAGCACAACACTGTAAAGTTTATTCTGGAACTTCATTGTGCATTTGCTGAAATATTTGAACCAGTCAAGGGATATGTACTCCCCATTCTGCCCCGTTAAGTTGTCTTGCAGCCTGTATGCTCTAGTTTTACACTAATGCTGTATTCTATCCTAATATATGCATAGTGTTAACTCCAAGCTTGCATACATTAATTGGCAAACTCACTTTTGATCTATTCTTGTACACTGAAGGCCATTGGCTTTTTTCATCATGGTAAAAGAGCAGATTCACATTATATTTCTCCTATAATTAAAACACAAAATCAATTACAATCCATTATTACAGAATAGGCTTTGAATTTAAGATTTTGAAGGTCGGGGGAGGTTAAAATAAGTATTTGGGAACATACAAATCGTCCTGGATAATAATGTGCCATACCTATGCCTCCTTACTAATTAATTTTGCACAGATCAGGTAGCTGTCAAGCCCCATTAATTCACAGAATGGTATTGTGTGAGCCACTCCAGGATCCTTGCATATACCTTCTACCAGGTATAATCAGATCAGGCCTGTCAGTGGTGGAGTTCTACAAAATATTTGATGGCACTTTTGAGAATTTGGGTCCAGTATTTAAACTCTTGTACACAATTGATGTTCTATAAATACTGTAATGTTTAATGCTGACCTGGGGATACCGGATATGGTAGTTGATTTGTCCTTTTGTTGCCAGAAAACAAAACTTGGTCAAAAATACCCATTTCTGAAACAAAAATAAGACATTTGTATTTACTGTAGAACCTAAGCCTAAAAATATGTTGCAAAGCTAATGTGAAAAACTCCAATATACATTACAATTACATATCCATTAATAAGCATTGCTTAATTTTTTTTCTACTGTTTGACCATGGGTTTATATTTAGTTCACAACACAGAACTTGTTTGGTCATTCCTGTGAAGTGCTTTGAGACATTTTGACAATGTGATAAAGTACTGTAAGCAATGCAAGCATTATTATAACGTATGGATTGCACGTATTGATTTCAGCTTCCAGTGTGTCTGTTCTAACTCTAACTCCCTGTTCAATGCTTGGCGATCTTCCCAACTCTTCCCCCACCCTTTGGAACTCCATTCCAGTCCCTTTGCCTCGTCCCTTCTTTGCTTCCTTCAAGACTCTCCTCTTCGACTGTGTTTTCTCTCCTACCCCCACCCTCCCTGTCCTTCATCCTCCTGATCCCAACTACTAGCTTGGGTGCAAATTCTTGACCGTCCAGTGCCTTGGGACGTCCTCCCGACGTGAAAGGCGCAATACGAATGTAATTTGTTGTTGTTCTGCGACCTTTAAGTAAAATAATAACCTTGCAATTCGATTGAGCAACTCATTACATTGTTGAAAACTTTCAAAACGGTTCACTGAACTTAATGTAAAGTGGAGCGACTGTACATTTGTAGACAATTTGTAGCAGCTAATTTACACACGGCAACGTACCATAAGCCGCCATGTGAATGATCAATTTTATCTATGGATCCTGATATACACTTTACCTTGAGGGGATCAACACACTGCTCCGAGCACTGTGGTCCGAAGTACAGAATTTTTCAAAGCATTTTGAAAATATCAAAGCCTACAGGAGCTCGGATGCGTCTCACTTTGCTTTGCTGGAACTACGCGCGGATGTCGCTCATTTACAACTTTCGCGAAGTTGGATTATGACGATAAACTGGCACTGGTCCGAGCAGAATTTCAGTGCGTCAGGTGAGACCCCCCCACCCACCCACCCTCAGGTGTCCAGAACACAACTGTTAAATGAACAATAAACTTTACATTCGGTGGAGCACCTTCCTCGTCAGTCGGACATCCCAAAGGGCTTCACGTGATTTCACGGTAAAGTGGAGCGACTGTGTATTTTGTGGGAAAACCTGGCCACCAACCAGCTTTGTGCACAGCGGTGTCCCACAAACAGCCGTAGAGTGAGCGACCAATTTTGTTGGTGAGGGTCGTTGGGCAGGACACCAGGAGTAACGTCCACCCGGACAGACAGACTGGGGGGAGTCATCGCACTGCCCCAACCTGGACTGTGGCTGCAGCCAGAGGATAGTATGTATTGGGAGCGAAGCGCTCCAGGACGCTACCCCTCATGAAGGGCCATTTGTAAGTGTAAGTTGTTGTTGGGAGTGGGGTATGGATGGGGTGGGGTATGGTGGGGTGGGGTATGGATGGGGTGGGGTGGGGGGGGTCTCTCGCAGTGTACTGCTCCCCCTCTCTTCTGCGGTTGAGGTGCGGGTCGCTCACTCGCTCTCTGCCTCACCCGCCTTTACCTCGTCAGTCTCCACCGTGCCCGAGTCGTACTTGGCGCGGGCGGGCGGCCACCCGCTCAGGGTGAAGAGGAGGCAGGCAGCAGCCCCGCCGACTCCCACCCTCATGGGGAAGGGTCAGGGGCCCCTGCGTCCAGCCCTTAACGGCCACAGCGCACGGCGTCGGTCCGCCCTTAACGGTCACAGCGCGCGGCAGTGTGTCCCACGAACGGTCGCACGCCGCTCCGCCCCTAACGGTCGCGGCGCGCGGCACAGTCACACAAAGGCGTTCGCGTCGCGCAAACTGTGGGCGGCGGCTCCCCAGCTCCCCTTGCACCATTGGCTGATTGTTGAGTTGATTGGCGGTCCTGCAGGCCAATCGCGATGCCGAGTGGCGTGGCCACACGTCAGCAGAGGGGCGGGGGCGACCAATGCCTTCCTTCCATTGGGTAGCCCCACGGTGATTGACGGGGGTGCCAACCTATCGAGATGCGCCCTTGCTCTGGTGGTGGGGGGGGCGGAGGTTCAGCTGGGCCAGTGCACCCAAACAGACATGTTGTACATGTACATCAGCTCCGTGGGTTGATACGCCTCCGGGTCCTGTCAGTATTGTACTTGGGCATCTGTACCAATGGGAGCAGTGAAGGGGCTGTGATTAAACACCGCCCGTGTTAATGGGAGACACGAGAAGAGCGCGAGTGGCGGCCGGTTGAGCGCGAGCCGATGTGAGCCGGAGGCCCGGGGGCCGGCGGGGCGATCATGGTGCGAGTGTACAACTGTCACCCCTTCTCCTCGCAGCAGATTGTGGGCGTCGCGCAGGAGCCGGCGGCGGTGTGCTGCGGGCGGGACACGCTGTTCGTGCTGTGCGCGGGGGCCGGCAGGGTGCAGGCGTTCAGCGTGAGCCGCCAGGGGGGCTGCGAGCCGCTCTGTACCTTCAGCACCCTGGGCACCGTGCAGGGCCTGGCCTACAGCCAAACAGGTAACAACAACAACACGTCATACTTCACCCCCCCCACACACACATACACAACAACAACAACAACAAGTCATACTTCACCCCCCCCCCACACACATACACAACAACAACAACAACAAGTCATACTTCACCCCCCCCCACACACATACACAACAACAACAACAACAACAAGTCATACTTCACCCCCCCCCACACACACACATACACAACAACAAGTCATACTTCACTCCCCCACACACACATACACAACAACAACAACAACAACAAGTCATACTTCACCCCCCCACACACATACACAACAACAACAACAACAACAAGTCATACTTCACCCCCTCCCCCACACACACACAACAACAACAAGTCATACTTCACTCCCCCACACACACAACAACAACAACAACAACAACAAGTCATACTTCACTCCCCTCCCCACACACACACAAAAACAACAACACGTCATACTTCACCCCCTCCCCACACACACACAACAACAACAAGTCATACTTCACTCCCCCCACACACACACACAACAACAACAACAACAACAAGTCGTACTTCACCCCCCCCCCCACACACATACACAACAACAACAAGTCATACTTCACCCCCCCCACACACACACCAACAACAACAACAAGTCATACTTCACACCCCCCCCACACACACACAACAACAACAACAAGTCATACTTCACACCCCCCCCACACACACACAACAACAACAAGTCATACTTCACTTCCCCCCCCACACACACACACAACAACAACAAGTCATACTTCACCCCCTCCCACACACACACACAACAACAACAAGTCATACTTCACCCCCTCCCCCCACACACACAGCAACAACAACAAGTCATACTTCACCCCCCCCACACACAACAACAACAACAAGTCATACTTCACCCCCTCCCACACACACACAACAACAACAAGTCATACTTCACCCCCTCCCCCCACACACACAGCAACAACAACAAGTCATACTTCACCCCCTCCCACACACACACACAACAACAACAAGTCATACTTCACCCCTCACACACACACACAACAACAACAACAAGTCATACTTCACCCCCTCCCACACACACACACACACACTCCTGATCCCAACCACCAGCTCGGGTCCCGACCCAACTGACCAGCGCCTTGGGATGTCCTCCCGACGTGAAAGGCGCTCTATTAAATGAAATGTTGTTGTTGTTGTTGTTGAGTGCTGTGCAGTGCCTCGGGGCGTCCTCCGGATAACACAAATTGTAATTTGTTGCTGTGGATCAGTGGGCCGTGTGCATCCTGCTCCGCCAACCACCTCTGCCGAGGCTCGACTTGCCTGTTCGGGTGGATGTTAAAGGTCCGGGCGGCAGTGTTATCCGAAAAGCAGAGGGAGTCTAGTCTGCCTCTCCCGGTGTCCTGGCCGACAATCCCCCGAGACATCGTTGGGCAAATTGGCCGCTGTGTTTGCCCAGAAATTACACAGTCATTCCACTTTGCAGAGAATCCTGTCGAGCGCTTTGAGACATCCAAGCGGGAAAGGTGCTGCATTACTTTTGTGGGTTATTGTTAATTCTGTGCTTCGGGGATGATCCATTTCTGTGTGTTTGGTGACCTATTTCTGTACAGGTGACTACCTTGCAACAATCGAGGAGAGAAGTGGCATCCTGTACCTGCGAGCCTATTTGAATTGGCGACGATGCGAGGCTGGGAGAGATTGTCGAGTGGGTGTGCGGATGGTAGGACACATTCTGGACGGTCCGTTTCAAGGTGCTCCGAAAGATCAAATGGAGATTGTGGAAATGCCTCTGGCAGACCCGCCGACATGCCTTTCCTGTTGCCCTGTCAAAGGGGATCTGATTGTTGGGTGTTGGAACAAAGTGGTGTTGTTTCACTTGAAGAAACAGATCCTAGACGGTCACCCACCACTCCTGGATTTTGAACGCGTTCTAATCCTGCATTTTAGTTTAAACCCACTGAGTGTGTCTCTGTGCGATGGCTGTGTGGCTGTGACAACTGACTTGGAGGTACTGGTACTAATGTTGGAGCCTTCCCAACCGGGAGAAGCTGGTGACCAGGACAGAGCACAGAAAATGAGAGAGGTTGCTGACCCTGGGGAAGGCAAATCCGCAGAAGGTTGGTACCTGAAACTCTTCATTTTTGCTTGTGTGCGGTAACATGACCTACTCCCATCGAATTACAGTTTGAAGGAAAATGCAACAATCTGCAATATAAAACAGTTAATGTTATTTGCTCAGTCTGCAACTCTCTTGCCTCTGGGTCAGAAGTTTATGGGACTCTGAGATCACAATCTACTCTAGACTGTCTCCAGTGAGGTAGTGGTGTGCAGCATTGCCAGAGGTTGAGGTCCTTTGGATGAGTTGTTAAACCAAGGTTCTGACTGCATGTTCAGCACCAAAGTTTGGCACAAGTGAGATAGACAGTGAAGCTTGGGATCGGTGGGATTTTTTGGATGGTGGAACTGCATTGGTTTTGCTGTAAGTGAATATTCAATCAGCCAGTCCACACTCGTGTTTATCTTCATGAGCCCTCTCACTTCCCCCGCTCCCCCATACATAACCTATTCCTGTCCCACCCCTGATATTTACCTGGACACTAGTTTCAGGAGTGATGACATTTCCCCGCCATTGACCCTGACCCAAGGTGTAAACAATGTGGGGATGTCGGTGTGATCATCCAGTTTTTCTTAGGAAATATTATTTAAGTGCCAATCATTTTCACCCTTCTTGTCCACGCCTCATCTAGAGAGCAAGATTGAAGATTCTCCATCTGTTGGTCCAAGAGATGGCTCCGAGGAGTTTGTGCTGTTTCAGAGTCCGTTGGAGTTGCTGGATGAAGACACATGCGCGTCTGGAGTCTCAACCCTCTTGGAGTGGACGAGTGTGCAGGGCCTGAGGACTGATCTGCGGAACTGTTTGCACGTACGCCAGATCCTGTACAGGTAACCTAGGGTTCAGTGTGGGCTCTCTGTAACTATAAACTCCTGGGAAAGTCTGTTTCATTTATCGTCTTCCAAAGCCTGACCTCTACATGGTTCACAATAGTTCTTAAGATTATTATCCATTTTGTGAAGCGCTCCGAGATGTGAACGATACTACATGATAATAATCCTTGCATTTGGCATGGTACCTTATCATGTAGTCGAGACGTCTCAAATCGATTCATAGGATTTACTGTAAACTAAAGGATTGACTATTTTGTGGATGAAATGCGCACAGCAATGCCCCACGAACAGCTGTAGAGTGAGTGACTAATTTTATTTTAGGGATTTTTGGCCAAGACATCGCGAGAGAGAAACTCCCTTCTCTTTTTGAATATCACTTCGGGATCTTTAACATCCACCAGAACAGGCAAATGGGAACCTCGTTTAACATCTCAACTGAAGGACAGCATCTCTTGACAATGCAGTGCTCCCCCAGTTGGAGTGTCAGTTTAGACTGTGCAATTCCAAGTCCTGGAGTAGGATTTGAAGCCACATAAATGAATGTACGTTGTTCTGCACAATCTGACATTTTAAGCAGTTTCAGTTCAATGAGACGTGATGTGCGGCATGTGTTATTCTCCTGATCTCAGCATTGTGATGGCATCGTCACCAGGGTCCCTGGGTACACCATTACTGGGTGGTTTTAAGGCAAAGCCTCTGTCTGTTCTTGATATGACCTCAGGCTACCAATGATTCTCAGTGATTGAAGCCTCTGAGCAGAGAGAAGAAGCTGATTTTTGAAATGATCAGTGACACCTTCCATCGATTATTTTCCAGTGGGACTTCCACAGTAGCTCACTGTGATCTGGTGCATTAAAATAAGGCAGTGCAACCCGTCTTATCCTTTCTCTGACTGTGCATTTGGTCAACACTAACATCCTCTCCTCTCTGCTTGCTGCTCCCAACTTCTCTGTGAAGCTCCTGGAGATGTTATTAGAGGTGATATGTAAATGAAAGTTATAATTGCTTCAATCCTCCATCCAATTTTTGGGGACTTTTTGAGATATTTGATTCTTGGATTAAATTTGGTTCATATTTTGATGTTGATCAGTATCAAATCAAAAAATGATCTTTTTATGTTCTGACAGTTTGCGTTCTCTTGATTTCCTTCCTTCACCTACTTCCTGTTTCCAAGCTTCTACTGTGTACTATTTACCATGACTGTCTGGTAACGGAATTTCCCCAGATTCACCTCCCTACCTCATTTTGCCACACTGAACCCATTGTAAACATTTAAATATAACATGGGGACATCTCTGATGGTATAGTGGGTAGAGCTGCAGCTTACAAACCAGGATCTCAACCCTTGCTGAGTTTTCTGGCAACTAGGGTTGACCAGGCTGGTGAAATTGGCCCTGGACTTTCCAGTGTTAGGGAAGGGAAAAACAGCCAGTGTCTTAGTCGTTGGAATCGCATCACCTAAGATGACACCCCAATGTAGTGCTGAGGGTGTGTTTCATTATCGGAGATGCCATCATTTGGATGAGACATTAAACCGAGGTCCCATATACCTGTTCAGGTGAATGTTAAAGATCCCATAGCACTAAAAGAGAAGGGAAATTCTCCCAGTGTCGTGGCCAACTAATCCCCCAAATCAAATTGATCATTCGCTCCCCGGCTGTTTGTGGGACACTGCTGTGCTCAAACTGACTGCTGTGATTTGCCCACAAAATACACTTTACAATAAATCTTGTGAAGCACTTTTAGAAGTCTCGACAACATGACAAGGCGCTACATCAAATACAAGGATTATTATTGTTATCACATTCATTGGTCACACTAAATTTAAACTTAATAGCTGTGTAGTTTTTGAAAAGTGAACTTTTTTCTCTCTCCAGGCGTTTTGCTCCAGATCTCTCCCATATTTACTCCATTGAGGAAACTGCTCTGCATTCTCTCCAGCTCTTGCCCATGTACACAACAGGTCAGAAAACATTCAAGACATTTACAGAGCCCATGTTCAGACAGTAACCCTCGGCTTTTCCCCAGGCCCAATCCATCCAAACTCTGGGGTTCCTAAAGCCAAACGCATTGTCTAATCCCATAACCTGGTGTGTTGGGTATTCACCTCCCAGCTCAGTGCAGTCAGTGAACAAACATCCTCAACAGGTCTGTCTGTAGAATTTCAATAATCGAGCAACACTTTCTGTGGGTCACAATGGTCCCATTTTGAGGTGATTTGGGGAGGAAATTTAGGCTACACATCTTCCTCCCTCATCCTGTTCATTGTTTATTTCCCTTTAAAAATTGCTATGCAGTCTGCCATCAAAAGCCATATGTGGTTAAACGTTCCGCATTCTCATGGGGGAGGGAGGCAGCCCTGTGCATATTAATGTATTGGTTAAATTTATATCTCTATTGAAATATACAGATTAAACATTCTCAGATCAATTATTTTTCTGCTCAACAAAACATTTAGCACAACTTTTTTTTCTTTTTGATTTTACTTTTTGTTTAGAAACCTGTGGGCTTTTTCTCCAATCTTATTTTGCAATCTCTTCCTTTCCCCCCCCACCACCACCCCGGCTAGGATGTCCGCCAGGGAGTGAGGAGAAGGAGATACTCAGCCTCTTCTGTTTCTTCTCGATGCCACATGTGGGCTACTTGTATAGCGTAGGAAAGATGGTGCAGCTGCTCTCGACCTATCAATATCCAGAGAAAGCGAAGCAAGCAGTTCTCAGCTCCCAGTTCCTGCACGTCATCACCAGGTACACAATGCGGACTCCGAGTGGGTTAATCTTATATTTAGTTTTTTTTAAAAAAATCCCCCACCAGGTCTGCCGCATCATTGGTGAGGCCTTTATCAGAGGCCTTTATCCTCTCTGCCCACCCACCCTTTGGAACTCCATCTCACAGTCCCTTTGCCTTGCCTCCTTCAAGGAACATCTCAAGACCCTCCTCTTCGACCACGCCTTCGGTCACCCTCTTACCCGTAGCCTCCCCTGCCCTCCATTCCCTTGAACCGAATCCCCTGTGTACAGGATTAGGCTGGTTCATTTGGACACTTAATTGAAACAACATCAACAAGGGAGATTGACCTTACTAATGGAATATTCTTTCTCTCCCTCGCCCCCCCCCACCTGGCTTCGGAATGGCTGGCAGGAATGACTTGCAGTGTTACACAGTCAGGTGCAGTGCAGTAGCTGCCCGGGATGAGGATCCGGAGATGGACACAAATAACAAGGTGATGATGATGATTCTTGCATTTGATAAAGCGCCTTATCACGTCTTCAAGACGTCTCAAAGCGCTTCACAGAATATACTGTAAAGTGGATTGAATGCATATTTTGTGGATGGAACGGGCAAAAGGTAATTGTCTCTCTCACACTTTCAAAATGGATAAATCTTCAGTATGATTTGAAAGCCAGTTTCTTTTTATGAACTGCAGAAAAAAATGACTTCCGGATTCAGAGTAAATAGTCCCCAGCAAGGTCTCCCCGATGAGATTGAGTGGAGAATGGGTCGCCAAGGAGACCCAAACAAGCCCCAGGTTTGATGCTGCAGTTATAAATGCGCCCACATACACTCTGGGCTGGATGGTGACGAGCTGCTTTTATTGTCTGAGGCCGGTAAAGTCATCCTTGATTGTGTGTCCTTATGTTTCATACACATTGGATAGTACCATGATCTACCACATGAGGGCACAGTAAAATCTTCAGCTGGAGGCACTATCAAAATAAGTATACTCAGCCCCCAAGTATCCCATTCACTTCTTTTTCCTCTCATATCAGTGGCCTGATCCATGGATTACCTCTATTAACATTCACCATTTGTCAGAATCGATTGAATTGTGGCTCTGATCATCTGTATCATAGTACAGTGGAGGCGGGCAGCAGTCCACATTCCTCATGGTGCGTCCTGGTGCTAATCTTTCCTTGTGCTTGTGTGTTTCTCTGGTTAGGCTTGTCCAGCCTTTTTCATGCAAGTATGCGCTCTGCGCATGCAGCTCTTCATTGGGCTGCAAGCTGCATGTCACTCCAGAAACCATCTCATCCTGCTGACCAGAGCTGAAGCTGAAGTCAGTGTTGAAGAACGTGGATCAAAGAAGCTGTCGTAAGTGTGTGTGCGTCAACTCGAGGCATCTTGTCCATCAAATAGCCTTCCTCTTGGCGCCTGGTTAAGATTGTGTCTTCAATCCCCAAGCTGGGACTTTGAGCTCACAGTCATGGCTGACATTCTTAATAAAAGGGAATTAGCCCCATGAAATGACTAACATTAAGATGGGCCTCACAAGATCACACAACTGGTTTGGATGAAGATGGCCCTGTTAGATCTCATATTGCCCGAACACCAACTCTACTTTTCCTATCAAAATATCAAACAGTTTCTTAAATTGGGTCCAGTAACCACCCATCCTGGTAATCTGTTCCAGTCATTAATTATCCTCCAAGTAAAGTAATACTTCCTGGTGTATGTCCTGAAATTGCCCTTTTGTATATCTAAACCTGGATCCTATTCTGCTGTCGTGATGTAACTAAAGTTTTGTTCTGGATTTATTTTTTTCTTCAAGCATCTGTCCTGTTCCCTTTTGAAATGTATGAAATTTGCCTTGTCTATAGCTTGTGACAGAGAATTTTACATTTTCCTCACCCTCTTGAACATTAATACATCTTACTGCAAAGAGTACATTTAATTGTCTGCTTGTCTGGCTTAGCTTCATTCTAATTTTCAATTGATGCAAAGATGTGAATGATTTTGTCAGAATGAAATTCCTGTTTGATCTTTGTTTCAGGCTTCATAAACCCAAGGCTAGTAAGAAGAGAGCACCGGTTACTAACCAACCAGGGTGGAATTTATATTGTCTGCAGATCATTCCGACGATTCAGTTGTGCAGGGAGATGGTGAGTATGTGCATATTTACGCACACTGCAATAGTGCTACGTTTGTAGACTTGATGTGATGGATATGTGCAAATGTAATGGTAGGCATGCGTGTCTGTTCAAACTAATTGTGTGCATGTGCTTGCAGTTTAATTTGTGCATATGTGCGTGTGCTCACAGTTTAACCTTTGTATGTGTGCATGTGCTTGCATTAACTGTGTGTGTGTGTTCACACTGTGTAATGGATGGCATTGGGTGGGACTAACGTGTGGTGTGTGCAATGCCTGCAGGTGGAATACAGTAAGAGCTATGAAGCCTGCAGTCCCCAGAGCTACGTGCATCTACTGAGCGAGGCCCACTTGCTGCTGAAAGCAGCGCTGCTGGAACCTAGCCCATGTGACCCAGACAAGAGAGAGGATGTGCTGTCTGCTTTCAAAGAGAGCTGTTTGCAAATGGGAGACTGCTACAGCCGGTGCGTGTATTCCTGTCCTGCCTTGTGCTGTGGTTACATTGAGCTGATTTATTTACTGACGATTGAGGGCACTCCCCGTCCCACTCTGGGTATTGAGCCTTACACAAGTCATCAGAGGTTCCAATAAAAAAGTCATTTCAGCCCATTTGATTGCCATGCTTCCAGAATCTCCCCCCCCCCCCCCCCACTATTCCCATCACAGCATGAAACTTTTTTTAAAAATGAATCCAGTGTCTGGTTAAAGAAATACTTTCCTTTCATCCTGCTCCCTTATTGCTTTTAGGGATCTTGGGAGACACTGAATTTACGGATGGGTATTTTATTATATCTAAGGTCCCTGGATACAGAACCTCCCACGCAGCACCCCTCCCCACAGCACTGTGCTAGGGTGCCACCCCCAACAGTGATCTCTGGTGTGAGGCTTGAGCCCACAACCTCCTGACCCAGAGGTGTGGATGTGAGGCTGATTGAAGTGAGCTCTCCAGCCTTGACCTCAGTGCTGTCTTGCTCGAGCCAGCCCGAGGTCAGACAAATTGGCCATCATGTTTCTGGAGGTGTTGATATCATCTAACCTTTTCTTTGGAACAGGCTTGACATGGATGACTTCCACTTGGCCCTGCCCTACTACCAGATGTCTGGCCTGCCACTGAGTGACATCATCAGCACTCGATTCTCGTGGGAGAATAAGTCTCAGAAATTTGGCAAAGGATTTATTTACTACTTGAAGCATTGCATCTGCCATGAGGGACAAGACCTGTTGAGTGAGGTGAGCACTGTCGGACCTATTCCAATTGTTTACTTTCATTGTGAATGTGGCTGAAGAGATGAGACTTTAAAGCCTGGCACCACCTGGCCGTTTTGGTTGGGTTTTGTCGATTTCAGCCAGTGTTGCCTTCTACAATTTTATGTGGTTCGGGTCCTTGTCATGTTATCCTGTCTCAATCCTCAAGCCATCTCGAGGCCTAACTGGTCATTCCTCCCCTCCCCCTCTCAGCCTCTACTTTCAGCCAGTATTGCTGAGCACCTTGGGATATCCTCCTGATATGAAAAGGGGTCTACAGAATATAGTCAATTCACTTTACAGTATATTCTGTGAAGCGCTTTAAGACATCTGAACGACTTGATAAGGCGCTATATCAAATGCAAGGGTTATTTATTAATTTCATTTTTGTCTAAAACTCTAGGAAATGGCAAACCAGGTGCTGCATGTGTTCAAGGTGGCTGAACCCACATACATCCCCCACGCCCTGTGTAGCCCATGCATGGGAAACATCTGCCTCAGAACAGCCTGGGACCATCTAGAGAGACTGTCCATGGTCAGCCCGTCACCACTGGTAATGCTCACCAAAGCCTCCTTTGCATTGAGATTGCAGGACCTGCAACAGTACAACACGCAGATGGAAAGATACACTGAGGTAGATATAATAATAATCGTTGCATTTGATATTGTGTCTTTCACACCAGGAGGCCAGCTCAGAATGCTTTCTAGAATTTACTGCAAGTTCTAGTTACTGTGTATTTGTGGATGAATATGGCTCTCAATTTACCAATCCAGCAATATCCTAAAATGACTTTCCTGATTGCCACTGTGGGTTGCTGGGATCCATGTGTAAACATTGTAGCACTGAGGTAGAGCACAGTTGTAGTTGGTTAATGTTTATCCAATGTTCTTTTATATTGCCCACTTCAAAAACCATTTGTGAAATGTTTGCAGATGATATTATGCTGTCTCCTCGAGTTGGGTCCTTGAAGGTACTGATTGGAAGATAAAAGGGCATTGGTCCCATTTGTTGATTTTTATTGATACCTGGGGTTGTAGTGAACTTTTGCTCTGTGGGAAGAGACAAAGAGCAATCTGTTCAGAAGGAGCAGCTGCAGGTAGGGCTCAGGCCAACACTAAGCAGTTACTGAGCATCAGGAGACGGAGTTGGTTTTACGACGACATGTCTAATTGTCAAAGCCCCTCGCATAGGACCTGCGTCAGCCTGATTTGGACCTTGAATATCAAGGTGGTTACCCTGTCACAAGCTGTCCTGTAAAGGTCCTCCCACCATGCTGAAGGCATGTGTGTGGCAGAGAGGCAGTTAACCCAAAGAAAATTGAAGTAAAGTATTCATATCGTAATACCTTTGTATTTAAAAAAAATCAAAGGGCCTTTTCACCTCTTTTCTCTGTTGCTAGCTCTGTATGCTATATGTGTGATGTTCTAAGATTGGGGTTAAGATGTATCATTTAGTGGAGAGCTTTTTCGCCCTCTAACCTAACACTGCCTCTCCTCCAGATGAAGTTGGTTTTGGGTTTTGTGGATGAACCAATGCTCTTGCTGTGTGGCGGCATTGTGGCCACAGAGCTGGCCCGGCACCTGGAGAAAACCCAGCCTGGTCTGCTCATCACTGCCTTTGTGGCTCTTCTAGACAGCAAAAAGCTTCAGCTTGAAGAAGCGGATTTGTTCTTTCGGGTCAGTTACCACAATGTGTACTTCCAGGGCCTCTCAGTGATAATGGGGTTCATAGAATATTACAACACAGAAGGAGACCATTTGGCCCATCGTGCCTGTGCCAACTCCTTGGAAGAGCTACCCAACCAGCCCCTCTCCCCTGCCCTTACCCCATACCCCTGCATTTTTTTTCCTTTTCCAAGTATCCATCTGTTTTCACGGATCACAGAGTGGGAAGGGAGTTTGAAAGTGTAAATGTCAAAGTGGGGGATTTTTAAGAGGATTTTGAAGCAGGAAGAGTGGCAGGCGGGTAGCTGCTCGTGTTGGGCTCTGAGGTCAGAACCTCCACTGCATACAGCCTTGAGAAAAGTCTGAATGCAGAGGGCAGCTTTTCAGTGAATTCAATTAAGGGATTTATTGCTGATCTTTGATGTCAGTAGTTGTGGTTTACCATTCTTATCTAAACTTACAACAGTCCATCACCTCAGTCAAGTAACCTTACAGGTACTGAAGTCAATGTGAACAGGATTTGAGGTGAAAACTCAGCATTCTAACTTCCCAACACCCAACTCTGAGCTTCTGGCTTTACAGACCTTGAGCCTCTTGTAAGGCTGCTGGCTTCACACATGTTGGCAGCATTCCCAGACATTCCATTCCAGGAATCTAGCAGCATGTGATGTGTCTGGAATGTCAGCCACTGTCTCAATGCCCATTACTGCTAAAACACGTGCTCTTTGTCACGCAGAGGCTGACTGTCTGAGTGAGGCTGATGCTAATTGTGCCTCTTTAGGAGATCTGTAAGGAGGAGGGTGAAGAGCCTGTGGAGCCGCAGCTGTTGGTTGATTTCTGGGAGGCCATGTTGGTTGCTGGCAACGAGGAGGAGCTGGTGCAGAGGCTGCTGGGAAAGCTGGTGTCGGTGTATGTCCGTAGAACGGCCGCCAGGCTGGAGCCTGAGCGCAAGCCACTCAGAACATTGGAGGACCTGGTAGTGCACTAGCGGCGCAGGCATGGTGGGGCACAGGGGTGGTGGGGGTGGGGGGGCAGGGAATTGTGCCGGGGGATGGGGGTGAGGCGGTGGCAGGAAGGATGTGGGGACGGGGAGCTCAATTGTACTGAACCAATTAGCTTAGATGTTCCACATGTTGATATTCCCCCAGATCAGCTCGTGTTCTCACTTTGGTACAATTTTCTCTTGGGTCAATTTTATCAATGCACCAAGTGATCACCCGCCAAGCTTCCCGGAGGATCTGCAGAAGTTGCAGGTTTGTATTCATCTGCAGCGTTTTGCTTTTGGATTTTGGCTTTGTGAGAGAGCCAGGGCCCTTGCTCTGCCCTCCCCCCTTCCCCAATTCCCCACAAATAACATCATCTCTCCTTCCTCCACAGTCCCTGTTGTGTGGCCCCTCAGTTGATGTGAAGTCTGTTCTTCCTCTCCTGCGCCAGTTCCCTGAAGACAATGGCCCTGGGCTCAGCACCAGTGCCCTGTGTCAGACTCGCCTAGGGCTCTATGACAGTGCTGTGGATCTGCTCCTCGACCACTGTCCTCAGGCTGTCCTTGCATTTGCCAGGTGTCACATGCAGCACCAAAACCAGGTTTGGATCAGATGTTTTACATACCGGGTGGCACAAATTGCCTACACAACAGTCTTGTGCTCAGGGTAATTCACGCAGAAAATAGCTTTGTAATATCTTGATTAAACCACTGTATCGAATACAAGTGTTGAGAACCCAGTAACCATGATTGTAGTCGGCTCTTTTGTAGCCAGGGTCTGTGGATTGGGATTGTTTCTGAGGCTGACCTCATTCTGCTGATGCCAGTGACCTATTTTTGCTTCTCCAGCCTCTGTGGTGGAAAAAGCTTTTGCCTGAACTGTGCAGGAGGACGAGAGGAGATGGGAAACACCACAGTGTCCTCGTTGCTTCACTGAAAGGTATTCTCAGAGAGATATATATAATGTGCTTTTTTATATATATGTGTATATATATATATATATATATATATATATGAGCTCCCTAACCCCATTTCTCCAGTCTCTCCATGTTGTCTCTGTGCTGGCTCTCGCTTTCCCACTGGATCTCTCCTTTCATCCTATTCCCTGCTCTCTCCTCATCGTGTCTATGCTGGTGCTCGCTCCCCCACTGGAGCTCTCTACTTCCCCTCGACTACTCCTACAGTTACCTCTCATACTGGAGTGCGGTTTCCCAGCTGCCTCAACCACGGAACCTTCTCCAGATGAGGGCCAACAGGGAGTTTTGTAACTGAGCCCTTCTAAAGACAGTTGATAGTAGTAATCGTGTCTTAATTTGGATTCTAGCTTTTTTTTAATGAACTGCCAAATTAAGACAACTTAATTTCTGATGGTGATGTAAACGGTTTGGGACAAATGACATCTCTCAGGTTTTCTGTTTGTTTCCTGTAGAAACACTGGCCATCGTAGCCACAGAACTACAGCCCTTGGATTTTCTGGCATTGTTGCCAGATGACGGTCGAGCCATGTTTTTCCTGCCCCATCTCCTGGAGTGTAGCAGGAAGGTGTCTGTGATCTGAGGAGATGCAACTGTTTTGTAAGGAAAATCCAGAGCCCTGTGACAAGATGTTTGAAATTCCTGATAATCAAGAATGATTGAACAGAATCCTGTCACTCGCCTGATAGTGTGTATTCAACTCAAGTCTGTTGCGCAGCGCAATGTGACACTGAAATCCAATCAATCTGCTGCAAGCACTTACACAGCATTGCTTATTCAATGAAATCACGTTTACTTCAAGACATCTGTTGTGCTTTGTTGGACCCAATTCTGTTTCTTCAAGATCTTACACACTGGAGTGGGATTCGTTCGCAGCGTGCTGTGCTGCTCTTCTCTGGTATTATGCACTGAAACAAGGCATCTTGTCATGTTCCACCCACACAGCTCTTCTGCTTTGACGAGCTCTGTTTTGTTACATTGACTCCTACGCTAAACATATCTCTCTGCTCAGTACTTAATTCTGTTTATGTTTCAATGAGACAGACGTCGCTCTGTGTTGTGCAATATGCTAATGTCAACTGTCTTGTCTGATGGTGGGCCAAACAGGTCCCAGGTCTGCCAGCTCAGGTCCTAGCCAATGGGAATTAAACGTCACTCTCCCTTGACTGAAATCATATGAATGAGAATGCTGTAAAATTCAAATCAGTCGAGGATTTGGATGAAATTGCTGAACTTCAATATCCCACTGTGCTTATTAAATATTTAATTTTTTTTACAGAACTGAGACTTGACTCACAATTATAAATTTATTGCCAAGTAGACAAGCGAGTTCATTCTTTTTGTTTATCTATTGAGTCATTATCATGTGTTACCTGCCCAACAGCCTCTGCAAAACAGTTGCAATGATCGAATCTGAAGGACATGTTTGTCTTTAAGTGTAACTAGCTGTCGCTCAATGTTTTCAGCGGCCAATGGTGGCTGTTAACCAGAAGATCCGAATAAAGTCTTGATTCCATGAAAGATACCTTTTTTTTCTGAATGGGAGAGAGAGAAATATGGGACAGATTTTCAATCTCAATAAAGTTACTATCCTCAGATTGGTGTTGCATTATATAATTGCAGTATAGTGAGGAGCACACTGTCTCTCACAAAGCATCTGTACTTCCTTTAGCAGCTATGAAGAATGCTTATTGTTTCTCAGTCAGTAACATTCTGAGTCCAGTCAGTCAGCTCATAATCCATGTTGAGGCCCGAGTGCATTGCTGGGGAAATCTGCATTGTTAGATTTGTCAACCTTCAGATGAGATGTTAAACTGAGGTGATATCTGCCTGTTCAAGTGGACATTAATGATCTCTGTTGGCACTATTGGAATTGAGAAGAGAGTGTTGAGGCCTTCCTGATTAGCTCGCCTCAGGCTCTGGCAACATCAACCTCCATGGTTTCACACTCAACTCGCCAAGCCAGTCAGGAACCTGGGTGTCTTGTTCAACCCTCAATTGTCTTCTCCCCCACATTCATGCCATGCCTTCCCTCACCTCCGTAACATCGCCCGATTCCGCCACTACCTCACCCCTCAGGCCGCTGAAACTCTTCTTCATGCCTTCATCACCTCCAGGCTCGACTATGCAAATGCCCTCATTGGCCTTCCCAACTCCTCCCTCCACAGGCTGCAGATAATCCAGAACTCTGCAGCCTGTGTCCTCTCCCGCACCAAACTCCGTGACCCCATCTCGCCTGACTCCACTGGCTCTCTATCCTTCAGAGGATCCAGTTCAAGATCCTGGTCCTCACATACAAAGCCCTCCATGACCTCGCCCCACCCTACCTCTGCGACCTCCTAACCCCCTACCAACCCGCCTGTTCCCTCCGCTCAGCCGGCTCTGGCCTGCTCCACGTCCCCTGACCCACCCGCCCCATCATTGGTAGAGAGCCTTCAGCCACTCTGCCGCCAACCTCTGGAATTCCATCCCCCAGTCACTCCTCCTTAGCCTCCTTCAAGTCCCACCTCAAGACCCTCCTCTTCGACCATGCCATCGGCCAGCCCCTCCCCCCCCAACCCCAGCTCAGATCTGAAATCTTGTACTCTGTCCAGCGCCTTGGGACGTCCTCCCGACGTGAAAGGAGGTATACAAATGTAATCTTGTTGTTTGTGGGATGTTGCTGTTTACAAATTGGCTGCTATGTTCACACAGATGCCCACTGGCAGCTCCAGAGCCTGTGCTCGGGCTGGCTACTTACCTGGTTTCTTGTGGACAGTGTAGGTTGTCTCCATGCCACCCTCTATGTGGTCTACGACATGACAGTGCAAAAGCCACGTGCCGATATGTTGCGGATACATTTCCAAGGTCTGGAAGGTTCCGGGAAAGAGATCAAACACATCTCCACGGTAGGTTTCTTTCATCTGTGTTGAAAAGTGAATGAATTTACTCTGCACCTCTCTCAATACCTTGAATGGAAACTATCGGGCCTGGGTGTGCGAATAATCTCATTCCCTGCTCTCTCCCCATCATGTCCGTGCTGGTGCTCACTCCCAACTGGAGCTCTAATCCCATTCCCTGTACTCTCCCTATCATTTCTGATGGTGCTTGCTTCCCATTCTTTGCTCTTGTTCCGTTTAGTACTATTTTTCCTCAATGTTTTTTGCTCGTCACTGGTGATTAGTTTCTCTCTTCACCCTACCGTTGCCATGAATAACAACAGCATTTAGAATCCACCTTTCACAAAGGAGGTCTCATCCCTTCACTGTCTCTGCTCCAGCAAAGAACGTACAAACTTTTCAAGGCCAGCATTATGGTCATCAAGCACGTTTGAGACATATGTAAAGGGGGACAGAAGGAGGAAACAGCCCAAGCAGCCTGTTCCACCACTATGTATCAGATTTTGGCAGCCAATCCTTTCACCAAACCATTAGTACCTAAACTACCCAAGTCTATTTGTACACAATGTCAGTACACAGTGGCTGTACACACTGGGAGGTTGGATATCCTGAGAGCACAAGGATAGGAATAGTGTAAATATACAATACAAATTAGATTTGTAGAGCACCTTTCGCGTCGGGAGGACGTCCCAAGGCGATGGACAATCTGAGATTTGAACCCGAGCAGGGGGGTTAGGATCATGGAGGGTGGAGTTCAGGGAGGGAAGGAGGATGATTGAAGGCGCGGTTGAAGAGGAGGGTCTTGAGACATGTCTTGAAGGAGGGAGCGAGAAGAAGGAACGTGGGATAGAGTTCCAAAGGGTGGGGCAGAGAGGCTGAAGGCCTGACTGCTGATGGTAGGGTGGAGCAGGTTGGGCAGGGGATATGGAGCAGGCCACAGCCTGCTGAGGGGAGGGAGTGGACAGGTTGATATGGGGTTAGTAGGTCACAGAAATAGGAAGGAGCAAGAGCGACCAGCTAACTGTCAAGAATGTTACCTTGTAATCAAAGCTGTGCCCATGGAAATGGGCAGTATGTATGTCCACTTCGTTACCCATTCCTATCAGATACCAAAACGCCCGCTCGCCTTCAACCATTTCCAATCCATGCAAGTTTCCATACAATTTCCCATTTATAGCTGGAAAAGAAAAACACTCAGTCATCATCAGTCTCACATTCACACATTTATACACATGAACTGAACCCTTTTATGAAACAGTAAACTACCACTGGAGACCGAAAGAAAACAAGCAAACTATTCAACTTAAAGATAATGACGTGGTCCATCTCACAAGTGGAGCTGAACTCAAACTGAGGAGCTTGCTGTCAAGATGATCAGTCAGTGATGAAGAATGGCTACTAGATTCAAGAGGAAATTAGACAGCTATTTGGTGAAGAAACTGATTCAAGGTTTCAGAGGCCAATGGTTAAATCAGGTTATTTGGGGTAGGCCAGATATATTTGGACACACTTATGTAGGTGAAGGAAGGGGCATTTTAGTCTGCTCATGGCTTCCAAAGCTCCAAGACACTATCCTTGAGATAAATGCAAGTTGTTGTTCTACACAATCACTTTATCACTTTGGGGCTGAGTAATCTAAAATGCTTAAGCAGAAGCCTTCCCTCTGGATGCGTTACCAGGACAATGGTAACAATCTGCTCCTTAATGGGGCCAATGTTTTCTTTGGTTAGCCTCGTGTCTGACACACAACCTTAGAGTATCCATCACATGCTTAACAGTATACAACCAAGCTGAGATTTCCATGCATCCCACCTACCAGAGATAGATTGGAAATTCCAGGGATAGATTGTTGGAATTCAATGTGTGCACTCTCCCTGGAGGGACGTATCCTGCTGACCTAATTCTGGAAAGTACTAGGCGGAGGTTGACAAGAGTCAAGGCTTGGATACCCTAGAGGGTGCGTTGGGGTAACTGCTGGAGTCTAACCAGCTAAAACCGCATTGCTTGCTATTGATATCGCTGCTTGTCCAGCTAAGACCACCCTACCTGTTATGGTTTTGGCTTGCAGGATTAACAGTGGGAGGATTCTCTGCCCCTAGTGACGGGTCTATCCTTCCAAGTCCTACCAATGAGCTAGGCTGGGCTGTACTGTCATCAGCAGTGCCCTGGAATACTGCGGACCCACCAGGCTCAGGAACGGACTACCGAGACTGCCAGAGGGGTGGCTCGATTGCCAGGCATGTTACCTAGTACAGTTCCAAACCCTGCTTACCTCCCCTCAAAGGAGGATAGTCCTTTGGTCGCTCGACATCCAACAAGTGCTAGTTTGAACCTTCACAAGGCGGATATTAGGTATCTGGAACTCCTTGTGAGCCTCCCGATGGGCAACATAGCTCAGAATTTGTGAGCATTGCCACTATCTTCCTGTCCGCAGCTTGGGCACACATCCCTTCCCATTGAGTGAATGGGATCAATAGAAAGCCTGATGGTGATGACTCTCAGATAATGGTTAAGTGCAGATGAAAGATCAGACCCATTTCGCTCCCCCATGAGACCCACCCTCACTGATGGGAAATATGAGGAATGTGGACTCACCGTGCATTTTGTTGCTCTCTATAAAATCCTCGTCCTCGGTGTTGACTAGGCGCGGCTGGCCGCAGTAAGTCTGGATATTGTGATCCAGGTACCAGGACTCGTTCTCATCGAAAACCATGAAGAGGAGAGCAAACTCCCGCAGGTCGTGGGTTTTACTCAGACCCAAGAAGCTCTTCCGACAGATGACCAGAGTTCCGATCAGACCACTGAACAAATCCTGTGGGTGGGGAGGACAATGATTGCACTGGACAATTTAACATTTAACAGATGTGGAGAACAATCCTGATCCAGGTAACTCTACTTCAGCCAGGAAACAGCCTGAACTCTCAGGACTTTCCTTGATCGTATGATGGTTGCTGTTACCGACAAACATTCTATATCGCTCACAGTACATAACAGGTCTTCCTGATATCTGGTTGAGACACTTTCTGTACTATTTTAGATCTGCCTCCAAATCCTGATTTCCTAATCTCAGGTAACCTTCAGCCCCAGCTGCCTGCCCACCAGGTAATCATTACAGATCCACTGGGAAAGAGATGGCAATTTCTCCTAGTGTCCCAGTCAATAATCTTGGGGTGAAATGGGCCCTTCATATCCTGGCTGTTTGGGGACCTCACTGCCCGCAAAATAGTTAAATAGTTAAAATAGTTTTGCAATAGAAAACAGAATTGACAATAATTGCTGTGAAGCGCTTCGAGATATTTTTATGGCAACAAGACTCTAAAATGCAAATTCTTTTTTTCCTCCTTAACTAATAATTATCTTCTCTGTATCTTTTTAACCTTTCATAAATTTATAGTCTGGCCTGGATAGTCTGACACGTGGTGATGAGTGTGTGTGTGTCAGAGACCCAACTGAGGCTGACAAACAATAGATATGCAGCAACAATACATATTCTGACATTCTGTCAATTTGGTGCTAGTCTCACAACAGGGGACACAGCTGGAGATGATGGCAAGTGAACTCTTTCTGCGGGAGTTTACAAAAAAAAAAGTTACAGAACTCATCCTTTCAGTTGGATGGTTATTCAGTGGAAGATAGTCAGGTTCCCATAAATGTCAGGTTGTCAGACTCTACCTTCACTTGATCCACCTGCGAGTAATAAGCCCATGAGATGCAGCATGAATCCCCAGGACTAGGCCCAGAGCGTTCAGGAATCTCCCAAATGTAGGTTTCTGTCGAGCCTACAAACACAGCACAGCAGTGTAGTCAGTAAGCAGGCGGGCGGGCCAGCGACCTGCACATGTGGCTGCAGGTATTGGCCAATCATCAATATAAACTCATCACTGACATTCTGCACAAGAGTCACGGTTTGAAGGCAATCTGAGGGTAAAGGCGATGAGGAGATTCTTTTACAGCCTACTGATTTACAAAGCCATTTAAACCCCCTCCTCCCCACATCCTGGGCAAAGGTAGAAACAAAGGCAGTGTGCTATCCAGCAGGAGACACCAATAGATTCCACCAGCCTGTTTCATTACATGACCTTTGCATCCCATTTCTCACCTCTTCTCTAGACCACTCAGACTGAGCAGAAAGGACTGACCTGGCAGAGTGGGTTTGACCTCCTGACTGTTTGTCTTCACTCCATTGGCATGAATGGAGTAGGGCCTTGTGGCCAGGTTTTTAAATACAATTTTAATTCTGTCCGAGACTTTTGCATGAAGCAGAGGGCCTGGAAGAGGAGGGATAAAAGCAGCAACAGATTAACTTCAGTACAAGACAATGTAAAGAGCAAATCATCTCAGTGCTAAACAGTCCCATTGGATTATGATGTAAAGTGAGTGAGGCTCAGGAACCATCGACTGCTGTTACAGTTAAGATCAAAACAATCGCTGGTGAGGCAGAAGAGTGGGTTCCTACCCCGTCACCCTTCCCCACGGTGATAACAGGCAACAGCTGTTTAGATAGCTGTAAATAGAGTTTTAAACATCTCAGAAAACAGCAGATCAACCCAGGAGAACAGGACTAAGTCAGTGAGCAATGATTTCATGTTTCCCCTTTGGTAGAGTATGTGTCAATATATATCAATATGTGACGTTTCCTAACAAACAACAAATGCTGATCGATTCTCAGCTTCAGGCAGTCACTAATCGGACGTCACCTTGAATTTCTAGATGTTCTTCTCCTGCAGGTCGTATCTTCTGTTTGGTGAATGTCTGGTCTGTGTATTCTCGATACACCACTTTCTTATACCTCGAGCCAATAGTGGTATTGCCTCTGACAACATAAATCGTCCCCGGACTGCAGGGAAAAGCAGCAGCAGAGTGAATCGTTCTCATATTTGATACTGCGCCTTATGTCACCAAGCCATCTCAAAGCGCTTCCCAGGATCTACTGTAAAGTGTAGTGACTGTGTATTTTGCGGGAGAACATACAGCCAATTTGTGCACAGTGATATCCCTCAGACAGCAATGGAATGAGTGACAAATTTTATTTGAGGATTGTTGGCCAGGACACCGGGAGAGAGAAATTCTCTTTTCTCCAAGGGCAGGCAGAGGCAGACAGGACCTCGATTAACATCTCATCTGAAGGATGCGCTGAGCTGGGGCTGGGTTAGGAGCTGGGGACTAGGGCTGGGGTTGGGGGCTGCGGCTGGGTTGGGAGCTGGGGTTGGGGTCGGGGGTGCTGCAGGCTGGCTGTTTGGCTAAGCAGTTTAGATAAACTCCCCATTGCTGTGACCAGGAGACAGTTACCTTTCCTCGCTGCTGTGGTACATCTCCAGCTCCCATGTTCTTGACGGTGAATAATCCCATTCGATTTCCACAGCTGCAATGTAATAAGTCTTGGTGTGCCAAGTGAAGGTCGGAAAGCCGGACCAAAACGAGCATTTGTCCACTGTGTAGTGCTGCTTCATTCCTCCCTGGAAGTGATCAGTCGTCTGACACGCAACATCAAAGACACCTGCACCAAGGACCGAGAGAGTTCCTCACAGCTACTCCACACTGGCCTTCACCCCAGCAATAGACTTCAGTGAGGGGGGCAGGGGCGACCCCAGAGACAGGGCAGGGGCAGGGGTGGGGTCAGGGGAACGGAGGGCATGGTGGCGGGGGAGGGGGACTGGGGCAGGTGCAGTGGGCCGGGGCGGAAAGTGGGGGAGGGGTGGGGCGGGGCAGGCCTGTGCCATATTCCATTAAGGCTTCCAGACATTCCACTGTGATAACTTCACTGTAAATATCTTGTCTGTTTTTCTGGTTTACCTGTGCTGTCCGGCTGCATTATCGCAGTGAGCGAGATGTGGGGGAAGATGTTGACGGTGTCTCTCCGGGTCTCCTTGCTGAGGAAAGTGTTGCCATTAAAATAAATGCCGTGGATATCGACCTCCGAGCCAATGCCAAACATGTGCCACGACACAAGGTCTCCCTTGCACATCTTCAGGCCAGGTTGGTTCCCAAACAGGTAGCCGTTTATCGCTAAGCACACAGGAAACTGGTTATTAACAGGCTTCCCCCACAGCCCCGCGCCCACCCCCCTCCCCGCCTCTCCGTACTGGACACAAGTCATCGTCACACAGCGCGGGCACTGCAGGGTACAGAGCATGTAACGTGTGTACAGAGTGTGTAAACAGCGGGTGGGAAATACAGTGTGTTCAGTGCAGTGGGAGGGGATTTGATCCTGATTCATTCTCTGGGTAAAACCACACCCTCCCCCACTGGGGGGGGCGGGCGTCCGTCACTGTAGATCAAGGGCAGTAGTGTTGCTTGCTGATAGCCACCCGGGTTCTCGTGGGGGAACGGGGCGGGGCAGTGGGGAGGGGGAAGCGGGAAGGGTCTGCGGAGAGGGGGTCAGCTCAGTTGATTAGGGTGGGGGGGTTTGCTGACAGATGCAGGTGGGAGGGATGACTGGAGTGTTACCATGCATTTTATTGGACTCTTGGAAATCTTCATCCTCTTTATCCACTGCCCTGGGCCTGCCTGTGAACATCTGGATGTTCTCTTCCAGGTACCAGCTCTGGTTTTCATCAAATACCGTCACCAACATGTACATCTCCTTATCCACGTTTTTCTGAGTCAGGACAGAGACTAGAGATCAAAACTTGGTGAAACTCCCACTCCACCCCCTCCCAATCTAAACCCACCGTGGCTCATCCATCTTTCCAATCAGCAGCTCAGCCATGAGCTCAGCCCAGCTCAGTCACTCGTACTCTCGACTCCAGGTCAGAGGCTTGTGGGGTCAAGCCCCATGTCAGCACTTTGAGCTCACAGTCCAGTGCAATGCTGAGGAAACGCCGCATTGTCTGAGATGCCGCCCTTCAGAGGAGACTTAAAACCGAGACCATGCCTACCCTTGTTCAGGTTGGCATCAAAAATCTTGTGCTATTGTTGGAAAAGAGAAGGCAGTCTCTCTCTCTCCCTGTGTCCTGGCCAACAATCTTCCAGATAAAATTGGTCACTCACTCCATGGCTGTTTGTTGGATATTGTTGTGTGATAATTGGCTGCTGCTTTTACACACAAAATGCAGAGTCACTACACTTTACAGTGAATCCTGTGAAGCGCTGTGTATTAATGTTATAGGCACAGGATTAGATGTAAGGATTACTATATTCCCATCGCCTCTGTGGAAAGATAATAAATTTTACTTTAAACATGTGCCATATAGTTGAAGCTTGAGAGGTGGGTAATAATTCAGTTAGTTTAAAGGAGCGCCAGTCTCCACAATTAGACAGACAAATGAGGGAGCGTATGGGAGGGAAATGTTAACACCGGCACAGAATATTTGGGCCGAATGGCCTGTTTCCGTGCTGTACGGTGTGTGTAAATCTAGGAATTTCAGATACAGATTTGTCCCCAGTGACATTGACTGGGAGCAAGCAGGCTGTGCTGGGGCCGGGGTTAGCAGTGGTGACTGACCTGCTTTCCTTTTTTGTCCAGCGTGTTGGGTTTGCAGATAAGGAGTGGCCCGACCAGGCCGGAGTTGGTATCCTTCACCGGATCCACAGCTGAGAAGTACAGCCAGGTCAGGCAGTCTCCCTCACTCCTGCTTGGACCATAATCCTCCGGGATTCTCCACTCATAAACAAATGTTTGACCGGGCGGGACTAGGGGGGAGCGAGGCGACATAGACGCAGGACCTGACAAGAGCGAGCATTAATCAGCAGATTGTACCTTATTCGCTGAAAACTATTCATTTTGTGTTACAACTTAACTCAAAGTTTAAATATCACTCACAATAATAATAATCCTTGTAATTCATATAATGCCTGTCACGTCTTCGATACATCTCGAAGCACGATAAGGCTTTGTTCCACAACTCTGCGGAACTTCCTCTGTGTAAAATTCACTTTGTTTAAGAGCAATTTTCGGCAAGACACTTTGATGAGACTTTGCTTTCAGATACCCCACGAGAGCAGAACAAGAGGCCACATGTTTACAGCTGTAAAGGGTAATTTCAGGACAGACGCCAGGAATGTTTTCTTTACCCAGAGGGTAATTAACGACTGGAACAGGTTACCAGGAAGGGTTTGGGGTGGAGGTGAGGCAAGTATATTGGGACTCGTTTAAAAAGCACCTCAATACTGTGATGGAGGGGACGGTAGGGCAGGTGTTCTGCAGGGATGAGATTCGATAGGCTGAAGGGTCTTCTTCATCCAAATCGTTTTTGTGATCTTCTGACAAATTGCTGAAACTATAGATTTGGACCTTATCTCTTTGTCTTGAGCCCGGCTCAGTGTGTGTCAGCCTGGCTCAATTTGTGCTAGTCAGCCCGGCTCAGTGTGTGTGTCAGCCTGGCTCAGTGTGTGTCAGTCAGCCCGGCTCAGTGTGTGTTAGCCCGGCTCAGTATGTGTCAGGCCAGCATTCTTCCTCAGAAGGTTTTGGGGTCAAGCCGCAAGTCGGGACTTAGAATCACATAGCCTAGGTTGACATTCCAATGTGGTACTGGACGTGTGCAATTTCAGAGGTGTTGTCCTTCAGATGAGATGTTAAACCAAGGTCCTATCCTGACTGTACATGTAGATGTAGATCCTGTAGCCAATCCTGTTCCCAATCTCTCTGTAAAATCCTGTAGCGCTACGTGAAAAGAGAATCGAGTTTCTCCCAGTGTCCTGGCGGACAATTCCCCAAATAAAGTTGATCACTCAACTCATGGCAGTTTGTTGCATACTGCTACACATAATTGACCTCCGGGTCAACAAAGTGTTATGGCGCTGTAATAGATGCAAGGATTCATATTATCAATATTAATACCCGTGTCTGTGGGATATTTTGCTCCCTCAGAAGATTTCTCGTAAGCGACCCCGTGGGCCTGGATACTGTAGCTGTGACTTGCGTTGTTCCAAAATGTCACTTTGACTCGATCTCCAACTTCGGCTTTAATGACAGGCCCTGGAGGAGAGACACACACAAACATAACAGTGGAGTCCTGTAGCTCAGTGGTTAGAGCACTCGCTTTGCAAGCGAGAGATCTGAGTTCAATTCCAGGCAGGGCGAAACCTTGGGCAAGTTTCCTTACTCCACACGCCTAATAATAATCCCTCCAAAACCCAAAACAATAATAAATTGGTCATTTTCAATCTACGACTGTTTGTGGGACATTGCTGTGCGCAATTGGCTGCCGCGTTCGCCCACAAATATACAGTCAATTCACTTTACAGTGTGTTCTGTGAAGCGCTTTGGGACGTCCTCCCGACGTGAAAAGCGCTATATCAAATGCAAGGATTATTATTATTATTATTATTATTATTATAAACTATAGCACTGGCCTCTTCACACAAAAGGCTGAAACTGCAGAACCAGCTGTGACCTGGGCAAAGACATCAGGAAACAGCTGGGTGGCGATGTGGATTGTGGGATCAAAGGAGCTGAAAGTTCTTCATCCAGTTTAGGGCCACATTCCCATTCTCCCCCTGTTTCCCAATCTCTCTGATCCCTCCTTCCTCCCCTTCCTCCCGCCCCTACCCCCGCCTCCCCCCCACCCCACCACCCCTCCACCACACACCCACAGCAGTAATTACCAAGTAGCCCAAGATGCTGCTGCTCTGGGCTCCTCTCCTTCTGCCGTGTAAACATATCGTCCGTGTATTCTTGGTAAACAACCTTTTTGTACCTCCCTCCGATCCTCTTTTCTCCTTGTTGAAAATATACGGCAGAATCGCTGTGGGCAGGAAGCAGGGATCAGAGCAGAGTTCACTGTACACACTTACCCCTAGTCCTTGGGCACTGTACACACTCACCCCCATCCTCTGGGCACTGTGCATAATCACCCCCCATCCCTGAGAACTGTACACACTCACCCCCATCCCCTGGGCACTATACCCACTCACTCCTATCCCCTGGGCACTGCCCACCAGGGCCACTCGCACCAGGCAGCTCTGCCAGATAGTGTTTAAGTGCGATCAGAAGTGCATTATTAACACTGTTTTAGTTGATTTAGATTTGTTTCTGTTTATCAGCTTGTGTGCTGACCTGCAGAATTACACTCTGGATTATCAATGTGCATATCATTACAGTAAACGATGAGTTGCAGAACTTCTATTTAAAGTCTGAGAGGTGTCATGGGTTAGCTGGTCTAACACTGGACACTGGGCTGAGGAGATGTCACTTTGCTGTGGATTGTATTACGTATTATAAGCAGTCATCAGACGGGTGAGATAGTGCTGACTACGCTGATGGATTTCTGTGTGTGTCAGACACCCAGCTGATCACGGTGATGGGTTTCCGTGTGTGTCAGACACCCAGCTGATCACGGTGATGGGTTTCCGTGTGTGTCAGACACCCAGCTGATCATGGTGATGGGTTTCCGTGTGTGTCAGACACCCAGCTGATCACGGTGATGGGTTTCCGTGTGTGTCAGACACCCAGCTGATCATGGTGATGGGTTTCCGTGTGTGTCAGACACCCAGCTGATCACGGTGATGGGTTTCCGTGTGTGTCAGACACCCAGCTGATCACGGTGATGGGTTTCTGTGTGCGTCAGACACCCAGCTGATCACGGTGATGGGTTTCTGTGCGTGTCAGACGTCCGGCTGATAACAGTGATGGGTTTCAGTATGTGTTAAACACCAGGCTGATTAAACCAAAACTACCTGTCATTATAATCTAAAGGCTTTTCTGTGAACTGGTCTCTGCCCGTTGGACCATAGTCCCAGATGATCTCCTCTGCAGCGATGTAGTAGTGCCTCTCCTTCTGTGAGAATGTTGGCCTTTTGTGTTGTGTGCCATCGTCTTTTACCTCAAATAGAGCCTGCATACCAGCTGGTGACAGACACAGGAACATCATTAGTCTGCCATGTCAATTCTTTAAACATTCTAATCTTGGTAACCACAGCAATCTGTCACAGCAACTGTCAACAACAACAACAGCGCTCACTCCTCAGTCCATTTCATGCATGGTAATGCCTCAAAGCGCCTCACACAGGGAGAGTGCACACTGCAAAAGTGGGGAAATAGGAAGAGATGAAGACAACTGCTGAGCCTGTAAGACCCAGATTTGAATCCAGACAGGGTGATAGATAACTCTGTCCTGTCCCCCTTCATCCCCCCACCCCGCTTTGATGGATATTCTGAACTCAGCCACGAGTGTGAATGAGTCAACATTTGCCACAAATTCACAGAGGGCAAAGGTCTCATAGGGCACAGTTGCAGAGACAGCCTGTGAATTTGAAAGATGGAAATGTCCCACTGATCTATAGAGGATTATTCTCTGCAGCCCTGGGATCTGAGGCATATTGCTGAGCACTGCAGAGGGAGCTGCCCTGGGAGTGCACTCCACCAAATGTGGAGAATGTTCTCCTCTGGTAATAATACTGGATTATTAGTTTCACAGACTGCAAGCGCGCAAACAGGCCATTTGGCCCAACTAGTCCGTGCTGGTGTTTTCCTCCACATGAGCCGAGCCCCAACCGTGCGAAAGCTGCCTTCGCACCACTGGATTCCCTCAGAGACCACACAATTTAACCCCAAAACAAGAAGGTTTTGAACCTTCTAAGTGGTCGTTGACCTGACAGCTTAGCAGCCATTTTCCTTTCTTTGTGGGCACCATCACCGCGGTGATGAAGGAGGCGGAGAACAGGCTGAACGTGTCGGCGTGGTGATGTTTCTCGATCAGCATGTTTCCGTGGAAATAAGCGGAGTGGATGTCCACCTCATTGCCCATCCCAAACAGGTGCCACATCACCTTGTCTCCCATGAACATGGACAGGCCGGGCAGATTCCCATAAACATAGCCGTTAATGGCTGGAAAAAAAATACCAGAATTGAACATGTTAGACATTCATTTGGAGACTGATCTATGGTCAGAAACATTACATTCCTCCAATTACCTCCTTTTACAAACTTCAGTAAAATAACAGTAACCAGAAGTCCAGCCTGAAGCGCCACTTCACAGTGACTACCCATTGTTCAGCTGCTGATTACCCTCAGCGCAAAGAAATACTTCCTGGTGCATGTTTGGTCCGTGTGCTTGAGTTATCTCATGTGTTATTTTATGTCAATGGGGTCCTCAGAGAGATGCCTCTCTGTAGTGTACACAGTGTACATTTACACAGCGCCTCAAGGCAGGGGACATGAAACATGGTGGTGCTCACTGAACAACAACAACAACAAGATTCCATTTATAGAGCGCCTTTCACGTCGGGAGGACGTCCCAAGGCGCTGGACAGTTGGGTCAGGACCCGAGCAGGGGGGAAATGGTTAGGGGGAGGGAAGGGAGGGAGCGAGGAGGGGGTAGAGAGTCGAGAGGGGAGCTGAAGGCACGGTCAAAGAGAAAGGTCTTGAGATTGGCCAAAGGGAATGGCCAGGTCAGACTGTAATAGGCTGAAGCACTCTTGCTTATGTATTGATTCCTCATAGCTCGTCTTTCACACTGTGGAGTGGACTCGATAATACTCTCCCCTACATTGCCGCTTGGTCTCCCGGCAGCCCCCTACCCCTGTCAGGGACATTGCCCGAGATACAGTATTCCACGTTATTCACTCTTTTCAGGGTCATCTGTAAGCAGAGATAAGGACCTTATGAAAATTATTGGAGACATCTTACAGTGCATTTTGTTACTTTCTTGAAAATCTTCATCGTCTCTGTTCACTTTGCTGGGTGTGGTGCAGAATTTTTTAATATTCTGGTCCAGATACCAGCTGTTATTCTCATCCACCACCGAAAACATTAATGCAAACTCCTCGTCCACCTCTTTCTTGCTAGCCTTCAGTTTGCCAGTGAGAGTTCCTGGGAGACACAAACACACACTGAGCAAGGCAGATTGCTGCTTCTGCCTCAGCCCGATCATGAATACATCTTCAATTAAATTCTGTCTGACCGTCACATAAGAACATAAGAATTTGATAGACGAAAGAAGACCAAGGTCTATCCAGTTCGCCTTCAACCATCCTGGCAATCGCTGGTCCAGTCCAACTCTCACTGGTCCAGTCTGGCTGTCGATGGTACAGTCTGGCGTCTTGGAGTAGATGAACAAGATGATTACCTTTTTTACATATCAACAATGGTCCTATCAGACCTGTTGAAATATCCTTGGTTGCATGAGTGTGGGAGTGATAGATTCTGGTCACACAGTCCGTTTCAGCAATTGTTGGTGCATGGTCCTCAGTCAGGCACCAGATGTAGCTGAAGTTGGATCCAGGTTGCACACAGTCATCCAGCTTCTCCACATCGGTGGAGTTATCAGGATACAATGCCCCTAAACCAGAGAGAGTGACACAATCTTCATCCCAATATTACAGTACATGAAACTATAACACAATAGGCAGAGACAGGCAGGAAGACAGGTACAGATAGACACAGGCAGGCAGACAGAAAAGCAGTCAGAGAGAGATAGATACACAGACAGAAACAGGTACACAGGCAGACAACAACAACAACAAATTACATTAGTAAAATGCCTTTCATGTCGGAAGGACAATCCAAGGAGCTGGACAGTCAGGGATTTGGACTGCTTCACAAATTTATATGAAATGGAGTCAGTATTTATTTGTAGGCAAATGTGACAGCACAATTGTGCACAGTAATTAACCCCAAACAGCATGAAGTGAGTGAACAATTTTATCTGGAGGATTGTTGGCCAGGACACCAGAAGAGAAAAACTCCCTTTTTTCGACTAGCGCCTCAGGATCTTTCACATCCAGGCAGGGTTTGGCCTTTGGATGCTTGGCCTTTGGGTGTTTTCTCAGCTGAGAAAAGGAAGCAAAATGTTAGAGAAAGGTTCCAATAGGAAAGCTGATTTTGGTGGTTGGCAGATCACAATCCCCATTCACTACTAGTTATGCTGGAATCTGTGCAGTGCAGTTTGGAGGGATGGAGGGTTGGAGAGGCAGGATTCCAGAGGCCATGGTGACCGTCTGAGATAATTGGCTCACCTTATAACCCCTTCAGTCTCCATCAGTCACCAGTGATGACGTACCCCACCACTGGCAGAAATAATAACATAAGCAGTACCTTCTTTGGCTTTGAGGTAGGTTAAGCCATGCGGGTGAATTGAATAACATCTAGATGCAAAATTCTTCAGGTGGATGATCATTTTGTCCCCTTGCTCTGCCTTCAAGACAGGTCCCAGAAACCCCAGCCAATTAGCCTTCGGGACATATTTGTTGTAGCTCCCATCTGTGTACTCCAAAAACACTGCCTTCTTATACACGCCTCCTATCCTAGTCGGCCCCCGCTTCAGGTATATCGAAGCATGCCTGAAATTACAATAAGCGATGTTTTTACCTGAAAATAGTGCTTAACATTGAGGGCTGTGGAGCTGCAATAATAATAATCTTTGTATTTTGATATAGCGCCTTGTCACGTCTTCAATTGGGGTCCTCTAGGGCTCCATCCTTGGCCCCCTTCTCATGCTCCCTCTTGACGATGTCATCCGCAAACAAGGGGTAAACGTCTAAATATATATGCAGATGACACGTAAATCTACTTCTCCTCCTCCAGCTGAGACTCAAATCCGCCAATATTCTGTCTGCTTGTCTGACAGACATCAAGGCCTGGATAAGCACAAACTTCTTAAAACTAAACATTGACAAGACAGAAGCCATGCTTCTTGACTCGTGTCCTGCAGCTCCTCAATCTCCCCAGCCCATCCCTCAGATTCAACAAAACAACAAATTAAACTCAGGTCCTCTTGCTGACAAGGTAAGTGATCTAACCAATATGCTTTAGGACTCCACAAGTTTGTGGATAACATATTTTTCTATAAACACAAACTTTATTTATGGCCATTCTCAGCACCAGTGTAATTGTACTTAGCTATGGCCAATTTGGAGCTATAGACTTCAATTAATGTGCTTTCAAAATGACCAGCAGAAATAGATTCAAATCTTCACAAACACTCCTGTCACTTAAACACACACAAAAAGATTACAGATAATAGAACGAATGGGTCAATATAACTTATAAATCTTGCCAAGGCATTGAATTCTGCAGCTCACGGTTCCTGGTTTACCGGACCTTATACTGCTCCTTCTGTTAATAGTACACTTAACTCAATCTGACTCAGCTACTCACGCTCCTGGCTCACAAAATTGTTGGTTGAGCTCCACATTGGGACTTTGAGCTCATAGTGTAGGCCGATGTATGTTCTGGGAGTTTTTTTCAGGGTGGGGGTGATGACGGCTGTTTTTAGGGGGGTAGGAACTGAACCGGTGGACAAGGAGAGGTTGATGACGTCGAACAGGAGAGGGGCCAGAAGGTGGAGCTGGGAGATGTAGTCTTGTTCTCTTGCCTGGTGTCGGGGCGTCTCAGTGTGTCAGCTCACCCCGTCCCCGGTACCTCCCTACCCTGTGCCCCCTGCCCCCGCTCCCCCCCACCCCATCCACCCCCAGCGGCCTGGCCCCTGGAACCTCTTGAGATCAATGACCATGCCAGGCCGATACAAACTGACTTAATTCCCGTCTGTGTCTGTCCTCAATTCCTGCCTTGCCTCTGACAATCTGTTATCCCATCTCTCTGAACAAAACCCATGGAAAACCAAGGATATTCTGTCTAGGATGAAAAAGAAGTAGACGGAGTACGACAATTGGAAGAAGCAAGATACTGAGGATAGCAAAGCGCATTATAGAGAATGCAGGAGTGATCTTAAAAGAGTGATAAGACAGGCTAAAAGATCGCATGAGAAGAGGTTAGCGGGTAACATAAAGGGGAATCCTAAAATATTTTACAAGCACATAAAGGAGGGATAGAGTTTGGATTAAGAACTGGCTGAGTGACAGAAAGGTGGTGGTTAATGGGTGTTTCTTGAAATGGAAGGGGGTGTGCAGCGGTGTCCCCCAGGGATCAGTATTGGGACCACTGCTCTTTCTAATATATATTAACGATCTGGACTTGGGAATAGAGAGCACTATTTCCAAGTTTGCAGATGATACAAAGTTAGGTAGGGTAGTAAATAGTGAGGAGGACTGTAGCCAACTGCAAGCAGACATACACAGAATGGTGGAATGGGCTGACATGTGGCAAATGGATTTCAATGTGGATAAGTGTGAGGTGATACACTTAGGGAGGAAAAATGATAGGTGGCAATATAGACTTGGTAGCTCAATCTTAAGGGGGGTGAACGTACAAAGAGATCTGGGTGTTCAAGTAAGCGAATCATTAATAATAATCCTAATAATCCTTGCATTTGATATAGCGCTTTTCACGTCGGGAGGACGTCCCAAAGCGCTTCACAGAACACACTATAAAGTAAATTGACTGTATATTTGTGGGCGAACGCGGCAGCCAATTGCGCACAGCAATGTCCCACAAAGCGTCGTAGATTGAAAATGACCAATTTATTATTGTTTTGTTTTTTGGAGGGATTATTATTAGGCTCTGTGTGGAGTAAGGAAACTTGCCCAAGGTTTTGCCCTCTGCCTGGAATTGAACTCAGGTCTCTCACTTGCAAAGCGAGTGCTCTAACCACTGAGCTACAGGACTCCAAATTAAAGGTAGCGGGGCAGGTAAATAGGGCAGTAAAAAAGGCATTTGGTGTACTGAGCTTTATTAGTAGGGGCATAGAGTATAAGAGTAGGGATTATGGTTAATGTATACAAAACACTGGTTAGGCCTCAGCTGGAGTACTGCGTCCAGTTCTGGGCACCTTACTTCAGGAAGGACATTAAGGCACTGGAAAGGGTGCAGAGGAGATTCACAAGAATGATACCAGGAATGGGGAACCTTAGCTATGAGGACAGGCTGGAGAAGTTAGGACTTTTCCCATTAGAGCAGAGAAAGTTACGCGGGGACCTGATAGAGGTCTTCAAGATCATGAAAGGTTTCGACAGGCGAGATAGGGAAAAGCTGTTTCCGCTGGTAGGTGTGTCTATGACCTGTGGTCACAGTCTTAAGATATCTACCAAAAGAAGCAGAGGGGAGGTTAGAAGAAATTTTTTCACTCAGCGAGTTGTTCGAATTTGGAATGATCTGCCTGAAAGGGTAGTGAAGTCCAATTCGATAACAGCTTTTAAGAGAGAACTGGATAGGTATCTGGGGAAGAGGGGGTTTGCAGGGTTATGCAGAGAAAGCTGGTGATTGGGGTTAGTGAAAGTGAATTGCTCTGTCAAAGAGCAGACTCGATGGGCCGAATGACCTCCTTCTGTGCCGTAACTTTCTATGAATCTATGAACACTAATATAAGAGGAGTCATAGGAAAGATACGAGGGCAGGACTCAGCCAGTCCGGTGATACCAGGCTCTTCAGAGCACAGCACAGCAACAACAATAACAACAACTTGTTTATATAGCGCCCTTCTCGCGGGGTAGCGTAGCCCGGAGAGCTTAGCACAGCACAGAATACAGTACACAGAACGCAAAGTACACAGTGCTGAGCACAGCACACAGCACAGTGCATAGCACACAGAGCGCAAAGCACAGGACACAGCACAGAGCACAGCACAGCTTACACAGTGTTATTAGTTTTCCAGCATGTTTCAGCCATCAGAGTTAAAATGCGAGTGGGAATGTGGGAACACTGACACCCTAGGAATTCCATCATGATCTCGTTTGATACCAATAAGCCCACAGTTGAGAACAACCCCTGGCCACAAGTCAACCGTCGGCAGTATAACTCTTTCCTAATTTTTTTGTGAATTTGAGAATGAATCCCACGAATTCAGCCGCTGCTTATGAATTTCCAACCCTGATATTCACGATGGGGAGAGAGTAGGGAATGGGGTTAGAGCCGAGAGCTCCAGTGTGGGTGCGAGCACCTGCACAGACACAATGGGGAGGGAGCAGAGAATGGGATTAGAGTAGAAAGCTTTATAAATAATCCTTACATTTAATAATAATAATAATCCTTGCATTTGATATAGCACTTTTCACGTTGGGAGGACGTCCCAAAGCGCTTCACAGAATATACTGTAAAGTGAATTGACTGTATATTTGTGGGCGAACGCGGCAGCCAATTGCGCACAGCAATGTCCCACAAACAATCGTAGATTAAAAATGACCAATTTATCATTGTTTTTTTTTGGAGGGATTATTATTAGGCGCGTGGAGTAAGGAAACTTGCCCAAGGTTTCGCCCATTGATATAGCACCTTATCACGTCTTTGATCTCAAAGGGCTTCAGAAAATAAACTGTAAAGTTAATTGACTGTGTATTTTGTGGACGAAATGCGGCAGCCAATTGTGCACAGCAGCGTCCCATAGACAGTCATGGTTTGAGTGACCAATTTACTTTTTTTTAAAGCAATTATTACCCCACGGAAAAGCTATCTGCCAATCAACTAACAAATGGGTTCCTACTTACTGCTGGATAAGTGTGGAGTAAGGAAACTTGCCCAATGTTTTGCCCTGCCAAGAATCAAACCCAGGTCTCTCGCTTGCAAAGAGAGTGGTCTAACCACTGAACTACAGGACTCCCTCTGCTCACTTTAGTGGGGGAGTGAGCAGCAGCACAAACACAATGGGGAGATGCAGAGAATGGCATTAGAATAGAGAGCTCCAGTGGGGAGTGAGTAGGGGATGGTCTCCTGTAGTGTGAACATGAACCTGCTATGATTCATTCACCACATTCGCACACACGCTCAGACTTACGGATCCGCTTCCACGGTTGTGCCTGTGATGACATTCTTGTTGGATGGGGCGTAGTTCCATTCAATCTCCTTGATGGCAATGTAATGCTCACGAGTCATGCCTCTGACACTGGCCGTGAGGTGCAGGACAATCAGACACAACACCACAGGTCTCGTCATTCTGTGGGATGGCTGGTGGTGCTTAGCAAGAGCAGACAGATAGATGGGGTGAGTGGCTGTGTTTGCTGCTATATAGCAGCCTAAGGAACCACCTCCTGAAGGACTGACCCATGGCTGACCAAATGCAAATCATGGATTTTGCAACAAAGGTGAATGGTTGAGATGCCAGGAAGATTGTGAAATGATAAAGTACACTGCATGTTCTGGAAAACTCCATAATTTCCCAAATTATTGTCCTTTTCGAAGGTCACAGGGGTACAGGGCCTGTTTAACCTGTTAAATGCCCAAATGCTCTTAGATTCACAGATTTGGGAGGGAGTTTGGGGGGAGGGTTAGGGGTAGGATTGTGGGGAGGGTTGGGGGAGGGTTGGGATTGTTGGAAGAGAACTGGGACCACTTTGGTGCATTTCTATTGCCTACATCTTCATTATTTGGAAAGAGGAGTTTCTTCCTGTGTTTTAGTGAACAATTTCCCCAGGCAAAAAATGGTCAGTCATTCTATGGCTGAACATTGCTGTAGTAAATTGGCTCCCAGGTTTTCCCATAAGATGCATCTTACAGACGTCTTGATGACCTGATAAAGCACTGTAACTAATTCAAGTATCTTTCCTATTTATAATAGTTTCCGGAATTAGGTAAGCATTGATGTATCTCTCCGGGGAGAAGGTGTGCATTCCATTTGGTCTTGGGAAAATTTCCATGTGTAAGTTGCATACACTGACCTCTCAGTCTTTTTGGAGAATCTGAAGCATATGGTGCTGGGCTGACCAGAAAAATATTGCTACACATCCCAGCTGGTGAACAGAGTTTGAGAACTCTCAATGTCCACGCTCTGCCACCAGAGGCCTCCAGAAACCAGGAGAATCACAGCTTTCATGGCCATGATTACTGATGCAGTGTTACTCAGTGTCCTAATCTTACCCTTCACACTTTGCCCTAAAGAACTAGCCAAATTAATCCCACTTCCCCACTCCCTCCCCACATGAAGCAGATGGTGTTTGCTGAGTGGAGGAAACCACCCCATCAGTAGTTTTTTTTATCAGCTGTGTGTCTGATAAACATGTAAGCCCAACACCATGATCGTTCGGGTGATACACACAGAACAACAACAACAATAACAACAAGATTCCATTTATAGAGCGCCTTTCACGTCAGGAGGACGTCCCAAGGCGCTGGACAGTTGGGTCGGGACCCGAGCAGGGGGGAAATGTTCAGGGTGAGGGGAGGGAAGGGAGGAAGTGAGGAGGGGGTAGAGAGTCGAGAGGGGAGCTGAAGGCACGGTTGAAGAGAACCCATCACCATGATCAGCTGGATGTCTGACACACATGAAAACCCATCACTCCGATGAGCCGGTTGTCTAACATGCACAGACACCCATCACAATGACCAGCCTGTACCTCTCACAAACAGAAATCCATCAACATGGTCAGCCGAGGGTGTCTGACACAACAACAATAAAATTACATTTGTATAGTGCCTTTCATGTCAGGAGGAGGTCCCAAGGCTCTGGACAGTCAGGGATTTGGATCCGAGCAGGGGTTTGGGATCAGGAGCGGTGAAGGGCAGGGGTAAGATGGTGGCCAAAGGTACGGTCAAAGAGAATCTTGAGACGTGCCTTGAAGGAGGCAAGGGAGGGAGCAAGGCGAAAGGACTGTGCGATGGAGTGGGATGGAAGCCCAACACTGTGATCAGATGCGTGTCTGGCACATGTGAAAACTCATCTCTGTACTTAAGATTCTCTAAACCAGCCAGAGCTATAATAATAGTAATCGTTGCATTTGAGATAGCATATTATCACGTCATTGATAACATCTCAAAGCCCTTCACAGAATATATTGTAAAGTGGATTGACTGTATATTTTGTGGGCAAAACATGGCAGCCAATTGCACACAGCAGCGTCCCACAAACAGTCATGGATTGAATGACCCATTTTATTTTGAGAAATTATGACCCACGGAAAGCGATCTGCCAATCGACTAAAATACGGGTTCCTACTAAATCCAAGGTAAACAGAGGTGTGTTATGTTCTTATGTTCTTACTTATAGAGTAAGGAAACTTGCCCTGCCCGGAATCGAATCTGGGTCCTCTCGCTTGCAAGGCGAGCGAGCTAACCACTACTCTCTGGGACTCCACGTAGTTCAACCTAGACATGGAAATTCCTGGATATTGGAATGGAATGCATGCGCTCTTCCTGGAGGGACACATTCTGCTTACATAATTCACAAATGTGAAAGGTACAGGCTAGCAAGAGCTCTGCCTGGTAGTGGGTCAGTGGGGTTGAAAGTGGTCATGAGATTTGAAGGTGAGAACGAGGGTCTTGAATTTGGTCTGCTTGGGCTGGGCTAGGGCTAGAGGTTGGATTGGGGACTGGGGGCTTAGGGCTGAACTGAGGGCTGCGGAGCCAGTGAAGCAGAGCGAGGATGACAGGCTTGCAGATGAAGGGTATATTTGTGACAAGTATAAATACTGTACACATATGTGGAGTGCAACAGGTTTAAATATTCTCATAAAACCTGTCGTAGGTATTTGTAATGTACACTTAAGCCGTCCTCTCTGCAGATTAATCCTTCTGCGCCATGGGTTTATTTTGTAGTGCAGTGGTTAGTGTTGCAGTGGGCAGTGATGTCGTGCAATGTTACAATGCTGTGGGGCAGTGGGCAATGTTTCAGTTGGCAGTCGTGCAGTGGGCAGTGTTGTGGTGCGGTGAACGGTGTTGCAGTTGGCAGTAGTGCAGTTGGCAGTGCTGTGGTGCAGTGAACAGTGTTGCAGTGGGCAGTAATGTAGTGGACAGTGTTGCAGTGGGCAGTATTGTAGTAGGCAGTGTTTCAGTGTTGCAGTGGGCAGTGTTGCGGTGGGTGGTGCAGTCTGAGCTGCCTTGCGTAAGGTGAGGTCATTATCCTAAAAGTAGGTCAATGGTTGGAAATTTCATAAACATACAGCAGTTCCACACAGAGCAAAGTCCAGAAGTGTTTACCCTGGATCCACGCCTCATTCCCACTCCAATTCTGACCCATACGGGAGCTGCATGAAGCCAGATGGCCAACGCTGCTCGGGGCACACAGCCTTATCTAGCTTTATTTAGATTTATCATCACAGCCTCTAGCAATCATTAACAGCTAAGAGCAGCCACCAGCACTCAGCAACCACCTCCATCCTAGCTCTCTTGTTGGTGTCTTCACAGTCATCACAATGTGTCTCCATAGAGAAAGTCACACTGACACGAGGATCTCCTCCGCCTGTATCCTCACTCCCACCAAACTCTGTACATCATCAGACTCAGCCTCCACTGACTCCCTCCGGATCCACTTCCAGCTCCTCGACCCTCACTTATAAACCCTTCATAGCCTCTGACAGTACACCTTCTCATTAACACACATCCCCTCCCCCACCAATAAACCCCTCATATTACAATAAAATATACAGTCAATTCACTTTACAGTATATACTGTGAAGCGCTTTGAGACGTCTCAATGACGTGATAAGGTGCGATATCAAATGCAAGGATTATTATTATTATAAAAGCAAAGAGATAATGCTAAACTTGTATACATTGTTAATTAGGCCACAGTGAGAATATTGTGTTCAGTTTTGGCCGCCCCACTTTAGAAAAGACGTCACGACCAGGATATTTACCAGGATAATATTGAGAATGAGTCACTTATGAAATAGCACACTCACTTCTGAGTCAGAAGCTTGTGCATTTAAATCCCATGTTAGGATTTGAGCTCACAGTCCAGGCTAACACTCCAATGCTCCCTGTTTAGAGACATAGGATTCCATTTGTTTTCTTGACAGCTTTGTCCACCTGCTTTCCCACCTTTAAAAATGTATGCACATTAACCTGATTTGGAAACCCGGTCAGTAGTCGATTAGCGGATTGCTTTTCCGGGGGGGAATAATCTCTTCAAAATAAATTTTAAAAACAAAATAATAAACTGATCAGTCAATCCATGACTGTTTGTGGGACACTACTGTGTACAATTGGCTGCCGTGTTTCGCCCACAAAATATACAGTGAATTCACTTTACAGTATATTCTGTGAAGCTCTTTGAGACGTCTTGAAGAAGTGATAAGACGCTATATCAGAGGCAAAGATTATTATTTTTATTTCATCCCCTTAATCCTGTGAAACTTTTTAATCCTGTGATATACCTTGTAAGATTTATTATTATTAACAGATTCCGCATTTATAACTTTATGGCTGGGGTGAGCCAATCTGCGAGGAGGCTGTTTTAAACAATTTCATCAACCACTGTAATGAGGAGCAGTGTCACACAACATGGGAAATCCCACCATACCCCAGAGTCAGGCACCAGGCACGGACTGGCACTATGGTCAAACAACGTTAATTATTACCTGGTGACAAGGGGTGCGGAGCGGAAACTCTTTCACCATTTGTAAATAATTACAATCATTACAATCAGAGCAACTCACTGCCGCGCAGCTAGCGGGGGAGGGGGAGTGCCGCAGGAGGTGAGTGTGGGGAATGGGAGTGGATGGGGTGGTGTTAGGCGGAGAATTTCTAATTGTGTCACAATTAAATGCTTTACTATGTGCACACGGGTGATATGCAGATAGTGGAGTGTGAGATGAATGAACAGGACGTGCTGTGTTATCACTGTAATTAAAGGAGAGTTCGGACCGTGGCATCTTGATTATACAAATTGTAAGGAAAGCTGATGTCATTTAAACATTTCGGTTAGTTTCAGGATGAGGTAGTTACTGATAGGACCTCACCTGATAAAGAGCTCAATGCCTCACATCTCACAACGCATCACAGAGACTGTGTGTTTGTGTGTGTGACCATAGGCACCGTCAATGAGCCAGGCTTTAAAGATAGAGATGGACGAAGCAGAGGGAAAATGGATGGAGGTCCTAAGGTTTGGAGGGTAGTAAGTAATGTAAAGGGTGTTACTATACTTGACAGCAATTACTTGCAATGTACTTTTGAGATCTTTTCATAGGGCAAGGTGCATCCCTCCCTCCCACCCACCCACCCATCCATATGAATCAGGGAAAGCTATTGAGAGGTGCAATACCAAGGTTTATTGGGTGACCAATAGATAAAATGGTCAGACCACAAGTAGAACAATAGTAATGGAAGCCTGCTGAGGATACCTCTGAGTTATCCTGAGGCTTTTGCACTGATCATACCAAACAGTGACCAGTTTTAGGTGCCATGGCGCAAATCTTTGAGTCAAGCATCAAATTAGCAATGCTTCAGCTCCGAGCGAGGACATGTGAGGTTTGTGTTACGATGTGTGTTATTGTCATTTGATCAGAAACAAAGCTTCTCGTGTAGATAAGGGAGGTGGTCATTTGCGGTACTTGTGAATGGAATTCTTTCATAGTCAATCCAAATTGCTCAAATGGTTACCAGAAAGCCATCAGACTACAACGGCACAATTTGAACTCCACTCCAACTCCCAACTGGGTCATGGGAATTTAATAGAATTTTTTAAGGAATCCAGTTAAGAAATATTGCAAATGACAGTAACGTGTATTTTTATAGCTCCCTTTATGTAGCATAATGTCTCAGAATTCTTCACAGTGACAATGGTGGATGCCGAGCAAGGGAGAAATGGAAACGGAGGTGACCATATGCTCAGTCGAAGAGGTAGGTTTTAAGGTGGAGCGAGATGAGGCGGAGGGCTAGAGGAAGGGGCTTCCAGAGGTTAGGGGAGATAGTGACTGACGACTGAAAAATGTCATCACTCGTTTACTTTAAAGAGTTGGGTGAGAGGGAGAGAGTCTTTCTTACATGATCACTAGGAGCAGCTATCTTTTCACCATCCTTTGTGATGAGCTCCCATTGTAAGTAGAGCTCAGGGATGGTAGTTAAGCTGCTTCACGTGTCACAAAGCGGCTCTGATGTCAGAGACGTTTTTGTTTGATCATAAAGAAATTGATGAGTTCACGCTGGCCAGTGCCCCTCACTTCAGGGTTTAGTACACACACCATCATGCTGTGTACCCAAGGCTTCGTCCTCTTGGGCTAAAGATCACGCCATGAATGTCTGTCCCTACAAAGACTTTGCCACCCTGGCGTGACAGATTACGAAGAATCCTTTCAGCAAAGCACGAAAGGAAAAAAGACTTTTACTTTGGCGCTCACTGAGTAAAGCCACGCCCTGCGAGGCGGACACAAGCTCCAGGACTGAAATTGACTAAGAACCATGGTCTTATGTTCTGGAAGGACTGCACGATGTCTTGGTGTAACACTTCTTGGATTAGCTCTGATCTGCTTTTGTGTGAACATACTGCTCTTTTTCCCAAATGGAGACCCTCGATACGCTAAAAATAATATCTCAGGAACCGTGTGGTACCTGTCCGGTGTTCTGGGATCTGGTCTCTTGGTGAGTATGTTTAATCCTCTCCTAGCTCGGAAGTTAAGAGACGACCATCGTACCCACACAAACAGCAATTCAATAAATAGAAATTGCATTTCATATCCTGGAATTCTCAGAACTGAGCATGATATGGAGATCATGAGGTTCTTGATGCAGTCAGGAACCTATTAGCTTGTTCTAAATAATTCCAACCCAGTTTCTGGTTCAAGAAAGAACTTGTATTTGTGTAGCACTTCACCAATGTCCAAACATCTCAGGGCATTACCGCTCCGTGTGAGATAAGCCTGCGGTTGGAACGGGCAAAGGGAACTCCTTTACGCATCTTTGTTGGTGATTTGCACCACGTGTGTTTCATAACATTAAGAATCCAGCTGAAGGTCAAGGTTCAGAGTTAGGAGATCACCAAAGTGGAAATGATTAGGAGAGAGGTGCGGTCAGGCAGGAAGTACTGGTTAGGTACTTGCTTGGGTTTTAGAAGCCTAAAGAGTGGGTAGAGAGGAGGGAGGGAATAGTGTAGGAGGAAAGAGAGTTGAGGGAGGAGTCCTGACAGTGCCATGTCCACCTATCCACTCAGTGCTCCCAGGTTCTCTATAATTTTTCCCATTTAGATTCAGATTTGGATGTAGTTCTATGACCCAATCCATCAATAAAATCTAAATGTTTTATCTTCTCTGGTGAATCCAGTAAGAAATTGGGAAGAAAGAAATAACTTCAGCTTAATTACTAACTCAATCTAATTAACCTATATAGAATATAGAAGAATTAGAGGGGATCTTATAGAAACCTATAAGATCATCAAAGGGCATGATAGAGTAGATAGTGGGAGATTGTTTCCCCTGGTTGGAGAAACTAAAACCAGGGGTCACAACCTTAAAATCAGAAGCAGCCCTTTCACACTGAGTTGAGGAAGAACTTCTTCACTCTAAGGGTGGTGAATGTATGGAACTCACTACCCCAAAGGGCTGTTGACGCTCAGTCCTTGAACATATTCAAGACTGAAATAGATAGATTTCTTATTGCAAAAGAGATTAAGGGATATGGGGATAAGGCAGGGTCAGGTTATTAGCTGAAGTTAGATTAGAAGATCAGCCATGATTGAATGGCGGGGCAGGCTCGACATGTTATGTCATGTTAACCTAATGCATACCCCTTTTCAGCGATAAGATTGGTACACAGGTATTTCCAATCTTCAATGTATATCTGCCTCATCCAAAGTCTCTCATTTAAAGTAACCCAGCTCTCACACCCCTTAAAAGCCTTCCAGAAGCTCAGGCCCCAACTTTTACCTAGTCTAAGCCTGTGAAACCATTTTGTCTTCCAATGTAAGACTGTGTAGAACTGTGGAAGACCTGAGAAGCAGTGGGAGTAGGAAACCCTGAAGGCTGAACTTCAGAGTTTCCACAATTCTTCACAATCTTAAACTTTAAAGCGAACAGTCTGATAGGTGGATGAATGGACTGGGAGGAAATTCTGGTCTCTGAATGGCAGATCATTTTGGTTGGGAAATAGTGCAAGGTGTGTGTTACAGAAGGTAAGCCTGTGAGCGGTGTGTCCAACACAGGATCAAGTATAGTAGGTGATTAAGCAGAGTTGAGGAGAGGTGAATGGGGACTTCTGCCATCTCTCTGACGCCGATGTTTGTTTTGATCGCAGATGATCTTTCCATCCTACGTATTTCTGGTGCTTTGGGAAGACAACGGCTGCAAAGATTGCTGTGCCGACTATAATTGCTGTCAGTGTGGACCGTGTGAAGCCTGTGACTGTGAGGATTGCCGAGACTGCCAGCCCTGTGCCTCCTGTCAATCACTCCATTGCCCAAAATGCCGTGACTGCCAGCCATGCGCCTGCTGCAAGGACATTCATTGCCCCAATTGCCAGGACTGCCAGCCCTGCAAGTCCTGCGAGAACTGTCAGTGCCCTCCGTGCCGGGAGTGCCAGCCTTGCAGGTTCTGTGAGGCCTGTGAGTGCCCGCGCTGCCGCGACTGCCAGCTTTGCAAGCCCTGCCAGGCCTGTGAGTGCCCTCGGTGCCAGGACTGCCAGCCATGCAGGGCCTGCCAGGAGTGTGATTGCAAGCGGCTGTGCGAGTGTAAGCCCTGTCAGACCTGTGAGTGCCCCGACTGCCAGCCCTGTAGCCAAGTTTGCAACTGCCGTAACTGCCCTGAGTTTATGCCCTGCCAACGCTGCGACTGGAGGCAATTTACGTGCCCAGATATCTGCAAGTGCCCAAGAACCCTGTGCGAAGACAACTGTCAGTGTCAGTGCCAGTGCCAGGGCATAAACAGCTCGTGTACCTGGAACAGTGTGGTAAGGAAGTCAGGCATTTGGTCAGACCTCATTTCACTCACTTTCTCTCATTAGGATGTCTTCAAGCTACTTGTCAACTGAAATCAGCAGTGTAGCTGGCAGTCCCAGGCCTCTGTACTGCTAGAGTACACTGCATCCTGGAGGGTTATTGTCCAGTGGTTTGTAAGTTTAGCTGGCAGGGGGGTGAGGGGGTGGGGGTTTGGGTGGGGGAGAAGAACATGGTCAAATTGCTTAAATGTACCAAGCCTCGCTGCTCTCCTTTAGTTATTGAATTCCCTCTTGAAAGCTAATTTGTCCCTCTGCCTAACCATAGTTCCAGATCAGACATCCCATATCCTGTGCACCGGAAGGTGGTTGGAACAAAAGGCTTAAGATTGGGATTCCTTCTGTGGGTGAATGTGTGGTCACCCACAAGGTGGTTACGGACTCTGCCACCCTAGCATAGGCTACTATTCTGACTTTACCTGATTATGATTAACACAGCACGGAAGTTGCTCTGGTCAAGGTGACAAACGACATAAAATTATAAAATGATAGAATTATACAGCACAGAAGGAGGCCATTCGGCCCATTATTTCTGTGCCGGCTCTTCAAAAGGAGCTATCCAAATCAATCCCACTCCCCTGCTCTCTCTCCATAGCCCTGCAAACTTGTCCTCCCCAAATAATTATCTACTTCTCTCTTAAAAGCTGTTATCGAATCAGCTTCCACCACCCTTTCAGGCGATGCATTTCAGATCCGAACAACTCGCTGTGTTGTTCGGATCTGGAATGACCATCCTGTCCAGCAGTGACCAGGGCTCCCTCTGCCTCTTCGACCTCTCTGCTACCTTCGATACTGTGGACCACTCCATCCTCCTCCACCACCTCTCCTCTCACCTCCAACTTTAAGATTCTGTCCTTGAATGATTCAGGTCTTATCTCTTAAACCGTCTCCAATTTGTCTCTTCCAACCCCTGCACAGGAAACTCCCTCCTTGTCGACCTCCCCAACTCTTCTCTCCACAAGTTTCTCCTCCCCGCACCAGGCACCATGACCCCATCATCCCCCACCACTGCCCGGCTCCACTGGCTCCCCATCTCTCGGAGGATAGAATTCAAAATTCTCGTCCTCACCTTCAAGCCCTACACAGCCTTGGCCCCTCTTACATCCTGCTGACCTCCTATCAACCTATCTGTTCCCTCTGGTTTGCTCCATTCTCCTGCCTGACCTGCCCTACCATCAGCAGTCGGGCTTTCAGCCTCTCTGCCCCCACCCTTTAGAACTCCAACCCACAATCCCTTCATCTTGCTCGCTCTCTTGCCTCCTTCAAGGCATGACTCAAGACCCTCCTTTTTGACCATGCCTTCAGCCACTCTGCTACCTCTCTGCCCTCCCTCACCCCAATCCTACCCCCACCCACGCTCTGATCCTGATCCCTGACTGTTCAGTGCCTTGGGATGTCCTCCCGATGTGAAAGGCGCTTTACAAATATAATTTTGTTCTTGTATGTCCTTCAGTGTCCCAAGGCAGTATCCTGTGTGAAGAGCACTGTATAAATGCAAGTTATTATTATCTTTGAAAGCTTTACCTGCTTTGTTAAAAACAATCAAATATTCTGAATCTGCCCGTTAGAAAATGAACTCACATGTAATCTGTGTTTCTCATGTATCATAAGATCACAAGGTCAGTCTGGATGAAGAAGGCCATTTGGCCTATATGATCTCGTCCCTCCCTCCAGTCAGTTGCACACAACAATGAGTGACCAATTTTATTTGGGGGATTTGTTGGCCAGGATCTTCGCTTTTCAAATAATGTCCACCTGAACAGGTAGATGGGACCTCGATTTATTGTCTCATCCAACAATGCAGCACATCCCATTGGAGTGTCATCTTAGACTATGTGATTCCAAGTCCAGATGTGGGGCTTGAACCCACGACCTTCTGACTCAGAGGCTAGAGTGCTACAACTGAGCCAAATTGATGGTATCCAGGCATCCACGAGATGGAACATATTTAGGCAGACTCTGTATCTGTAATGAATGCTCACCAGAGGCCACGGGCCCAGTGCAGAGACAAGAAACCCCAATTTCTACCTTGTCTTAACATGTGAGACTCTTCGTTCTGAAAATGTAGAATTGGCTGGAATTGTGGAAAATTCTTACATTTATCTTTTCATTTCGGAAGCAGCTGAGTTACAAATCCAAACAAAATTATCCACGATTCTGGACAATCTTAAATTTTACAACAAATTGGATTCCCAAGCTGAGACCGGGTGGAATTTGGTGCTAGCTTGAAGTGCTCCGGGATGCTACCCCGCGTGAAGGGCGCTATATAAATGCAAGTTGCTGTTCTTGTTGTTAGCTGCTGTGTAAGAAGCAACACGGGGGAGACTGTGACCAAGATCATAGAATGACTGGATGAAGAAGACCTTTTGGCCCATCAATCTCATTCCTCCAGAACACCCATTGTAACTACTCCTATCACAGCATCAAGCTACTTTATAAATTAAATCTGCTTGTCCTTCTAATAAACTGGTGGAACGAGCTTGATGGGCTGAATGGCCTCCTCCTGTTCATGTTCCCTTATGTTCTGAAGTACAGAATCACAGAGGTATCGAATGATGCCAGGGATAGCCTGGAAGGAGCTGGTGTGGGGGAATAGGCTGATTGTGGTGGTAATCCCCTGTGCAGGCAGGTCCAGAGACATTTGCAGCAGAGAAGACAGCCATCGGCTCATTGTGTCTGTGCCGCTCCCTCACAAGCAATCCTTTTTATAGTCCCATTTACCTGCCCTTTCCCCCCAGATCCCTGTAGTTTACTACTTTTCTGGTATTTATCTAGTTCCCTTTTGAAGGCTAATATGGATTCAACCACCGTTCTAGGCAGGGCATTTCATATTCTAACCACTCTGCGTGTGAAACTGTTTCTCCTAACCTCTCTGTTTGCTCTGTACTAACTAGCTTAAATTGATGTCACTGGCTCACTAACCAGTGGGAATAATTTCTCTATCAAAACTCTAAATCTGGATCCTGATGGAATTTCTAATTGAACTGGTGCGGAGAAATGAACTCTTCAGAAATGTCATCAATTACCAGTTTCTTATAAAGGAATCTGTTAATAAATACCATAAACCAGATCCCAACACTGGTCCCAGTTAGTGCAATTACGCCAGACCCAATGTCAAGGAATTGTTTATGCCTCAGAGTATCTGATCCTCTGAGTCTATTACTATGCTCACATCTCCAGAACCACGGAGCTGACTTGGCTCCAAGGTCATGTGCTTGATAACAATGTCAGAATCAATTCCACCCTCTGTGACGATTTCTTGTCTGGTTCCTGAGCCAGGCGAGTCTGCAGTACTCCGGGGCACTGCTGATGGCAGCATAGCCAGCCTAGCTCATTGACAGGACTTGGGCAGATCAGTCACTAGGAGCACAGACTCTTCCCCCAGCTCCCGTTAACCTTGAAAGCCAAACTCCTATCGGGGAGGGTGGGCCTAGCTGGGTAAGCAGTGGGAAGTTTGCCAGACAATGTTTTTAATGGTAATCTATGTGGTTTTAGCTGCTTTAGACGCCAGCAGTTACCCCATTGCACAGCCTTGCATCTGATACCTTGCAGGGTGCAGCCCTTTGGAAAGAGGTTGTGGATTTCATTCCAGACACAGAGAAATCTTCCTCAGTCTAGTTTGGATATTTGTACGCATGGTGATCAGTTTCAGAGGTCGTCAAATACCTGGCTAATCAAAAAAAAACGCTTATCTGTTATGGAACTGAGTGGATCAAAGAAGGCTGAGTGATAACATTGATTTCAAAAGGTTTTAAACAGGTTTGAAAAGGGAATTAGATAGGTACTTGAAAAGAAAATATTTGCAGGGTACAGGATAAGAGCGGGGGGAGTGGGACTAACTAGATAGTTGGTAGCTCTTTCAAAAAGCCAGCACAGGCACTATGGGCCGAATGGTCTCCTTCTGTGCTGTAAGATTGTATGATTATTCCAGGCAGGGCGAAACCTTGGGCAAGTTTCCTTACTCCACACCCCTAATAATAATCCCTCCAAAAAACCAAAAAACAATAATTAAATTGGTCATTTTCAATCTATGACTGTTTGTGGGACATTGCTGTGCGCAATTGGCTGCCGCGTTCGCCCACAAATATACAGTCAATTCACTTTACAGTGTGTTCTGTGAAGCGCTTTGGGACGTCCTCCCGACGTGAAAAGCGCTATATCAAATGCAAGGATTATTATTATTATTATTATTATATGAAATCAACCGTTGAGACATCTTGTGAGAGTTGAAAAAATAATAGGAAAGGAGAAATGGAAAGAGTAATTTACAGAATCCCAGTGGTACATGTGGACATAGCGAAGAGGAATGTACCAGAAATCCCAAATCACCTCAAGGTTGGCCCGAAGCCTGAGTCTAAGTACTGCCATCAGGTAAAAAATTGCTCTTTCAGCCTTCGAAAGGCAAGTCTCAAAAGGGGTCTTAGTCTATAACATTATGAACTGCATTGAGAAAGTAAACCCACAACAATACTCTTAGATACACTAAGTCAGCAGGACAAGAGGACACAGACACAGGGACATGAAGGGCAATTTCAGGACAGACACCGGATTTAAGTCTATGCACTGGGGAATTAGCATCTGGAATGTGTGACAAAGGAAGTCGGGTATTCTACGGAGATAAGTTTAAACAGCTGAATCTCTCTTTTGAACATTTCAAATTCTTGTCTGTTGATTGTGAAATTAGTGAATCAGTAACCAGATTTTGTAGAAAACCGCTCTTAGATTTCCTTCACAAAAAAAAATGCATAGTTGACAGTCTCTGCGAAGATTGGGGTCCACCCTATTTGCTCTAATTGTTTGCTCTTGTCTCCTCTAGCTGTGTTCAATCATTTTCACAGTGATTGGCTTGATCGGATCAGCGTATTGTTTCATCGTGTCATCTGTGGCTCTGGACCTGGGGCCACTTTGCCGTGTCACGCCGCTGGGGGAGTGGAAACATCCTTTTCACAAGGGGTAAGAGCTTAGCTGCAGTTTGGCCTCTTGAATCTGGCCAGAATTTGCTCCCGTTTATAAATAACATGTGATTGAGATTGTCGCAATGGCTTCATGAAATGTTGCCTTTCCATTCGCCCACAAGATATTCAGTCAATTCACTTTACAGTATATTCTGAGAAGTGTTTTGTGATGTCTCAAAGACGTGATAAGGCATTATATCAAATGCAAGAATTATTATTATTATCTATACTGGTTTTATGTACATTGATCACTAAATACAGTTTTCAGAATCTCATATGAGTTTTCTTTATCAACCGGGTATCTGACATGTGCGGAAACCCATCACTGTGCTTAAAAGTATCCAAACTAAACTGAGAATTCCATGCATCCGACTTACACATGGAAGTTTTTCAGTGTTTGAAATAGAAAACACATTCCGTCCCTGGAGAGACGCATCCTGCTTACCTAATTCAGAACCTCATGAGGAGCAGCCAATACTTGGGGAACCCAGATGTGTGTTAGGGTAACTTCTGGAGTTTAACTAGCTGAACCTGATTGTCATTTGAACACTGTTTGTGCAGCATTGACTACCTCAGCCACTAGGGCTTTGGCTCGTAGGAACTAAGTGGGAAGAATCGATTTTGAATACATTCACACATATACATCACCGAGCTTCCTTTCAAAGATAGGATACGTCTCATTTGCTACATACATGTCTCTGACAGGAATTACCTGAATGATCCAAACTTGTGGGTGAAATGTCTGGAACCCGAGAATGCGATCCCCTGGCACGTCAAGCTGTTCTCCATCTTGCTGGTGGTAAGCGCCGTTGAGTTCATTATCTGCATTGCTCTTCTCATCAACATTCTGATCGGAGTAATCTGCAAAGAGTGGAATTGCTTCAAGGTACTCAACATCATCCTCTCTGAGTAATATTATAGCATGTCTTAGGCTGTCTTTACACTACGCATTCCCACACACACCGACGGCTCCCATTCAGGGTGACATAGACAGATTACTTCATTGGTAGGGGAGAGTGGGTTAGACTGGGCACTTAAGTAGAGAGTGGGATTAGACTGGGGGAGTGGGGGGAGAGTGGGGTTAGACGGTGGGGGGGTGAAGGGAGAGTGGGGTTAGACTGGAGGAGTGAGGGGAGAGTGGGGTTAGGTAGTGGCTGGACAGAAAATTGACACACTCAGCTCCTGTTAACCCTGCAAGTCCATGCCCTAACAGGTAGAGTAGTCCTAGCTGGAGAAGTAGCGGGAAAGCTTGCCAGATTGCCATTATCTATGGTGGTTTTAGCTGGTTTAGTCTCCTGCAGTTGCCTCAGTGCACACTCTGGGGTCTCCAAGCCTTGGCTCTTGCCAACCTGCGCCTAATACTTTCCAGAATTAGGTAAGCAGGATGGATGCATCCCTCCAGGGAGAGAGAGCGCTTTCCATTCCAACAATCTATTTCTGGAATTTCCGTGTGTAGATAGCATGGTACTCTCAGTTTGGTTTGGATACTCTTAAGCATGGTGATGGGTTTCCGCCTGTATCAGACGCCTGGCTGAGCAAAAAAAAAGATAGACAACCTGTGTGTGTGTCACATCTTCTCACTCGGTGATGGTCTCGCACTGACTGAGATCCCAATGATCAGTATAAAACACTTCTCTTCACGTTCCCATAGTTGCGAAGTCCTCGAATGTTACCCCTGTTACACATGAAATGCCCAATCTCCCCCCACCACCATATGCACACACACACCCCCCTTCTAATTCTCCTTTGAAACGAGCAATGAACTTTGCCTCATGATGTCTGATAGTATTCCCATTATGCTTTAACTGACTCACTGACTCCTGACACAATCTATGAGTATTTTCCTTGTCACAACCAGTTGTAACCTTAACATCACGCCTTAACCTGCTCAACTCACTCCTCTCCTTGTAATAATGAGCTTCACACTCAATAACATGCCGATCATGTCAAACCATCTCACATAGTTTTCTGTAAAGTTTGTGTATTTGTAGACAAATGTGCAGCCAACGGGTCCACCCGGCAGCTGAACAGCACACAGGACCCCAGTCTCATCCAAAGGACGGCACCTCCACAACAGAGTGCTTCAGTGGAGTGTCGGCGTTGGACTGTGAGCTCAAACTCCCAGTGCGGGGTTTGAACCCCAACCTCCTGCTTCAGAGGGCTACCCGACTGAGGCAGGCTGACACCCGGTTACATAACCAATCATTTTCTCTGCTTTCCTTTCTCTCCTCATAGGGATACGGCCCCATCTAACCCCCATTTGAAGTGAATTCCATTAGATTGACTCAAACTGTGTGTTACTCTGGAAGGAGCTGAAGGTGACTGATTGAAATCCGCTGTGTGCAGCCGCAAAGAGGTTCAAGTGTGAAAATATTTTGCCCTATTATTTCTACAGAATCTTATGATAATATATCCCACAATTTACCTTACAAATAAATAAAGTATCCATGCAAAAGTGACATTCATTTCTTTCCCGACTTGAACCTTCCATCTAATACATATCAAGTTTACATTTATATAATATAATGCCTTTCAAGTCAGGAGGACATCTCGTGGTGCTCAACAACAGACGAGGTGAGCTGACTAGCCTGGCAGTCGATCAGAAACGCTGTGACGAATGCATTATCTCTGAGCAGGTTTATTAAGGGAGGTGCTTGTGTAAGTGCGTGGGCTGATAATGATGTAATACACAATTAATAAATCATTGGATTTTAATTGAACAATTAATAAATCCTAAACTAGATGCTTGTCATACAAATCAAACTGTTTCAGTGAAATATGTTGGGGGAGAAGTCTACCACCTTCATTAGTTTTGCATTATCTGCACATTTAGCCGCTGTGCTTGTGACTCCTAGCTCCAGGTCGTTCATGAAGATGTTAGATAAAAGAGGTCCCAAAAGAGTCCTCTGTGGAACTCCACTGGTAACATTCACCCAGTCTGGTGACATTCCCTGTACACTACCATCTGGGTTCCATCGGTCAGCCAATTACCATTGCAAGATACTTCCTCTGATTCCTGCTTTCCTTACTCTCAGTGCCAGCTTTCATTGAGAAACTGTATCGAAGGCCTTACAACATCCAGGCCAGGTATACAACATCCACCCCCTTACCCTTATCAAACTCCTTTATCATACAGTCAAAGAAAACTAGTAAATTAGTTTGGCAGGATGTCCCAACCAATTTTGAAAGTACTTTGGAGGACGATGTTATGTATTTGCTGCTAGGCCCTTTTTCCAGTCTCTCTTGCCTTCCCTATTCTCTTCTTTAATCTCTTCCTGTAGTTTTGTATTCAGCCCAATGGTCACCCGCTCCTTTCTCCCTACAAGTTTTATAAATCTTCCTTTTTTTTCCTATTGATCCATTTGGTGTGTTATATTTAGCTTGCCCTGCTGCCCTTGTGCATAAACTGTCCCGCGAGCCCTGCACAATGTTCTTTAGGGATTTCTGATTTGTCCTCGATATTGCCTTCCAGTCGGTGTCTCTGAGCTCTGTGTATAAAGCAAGGCTGTGTGAAAAACAACAGTGTTTCATTCCGTAATCACTCTCAAGAATGCCATCCTAAGGCAGAATATTACCGCTTACAGTGTCAATGGCTTTTTCTCTTGCACTTGCTCCTTCCATCAGCAGCTGACAAACACGACCAAGGGTCAGTTGCCTTGTGTGTGCTGATAACACGTGTAAATCTGATAGAAAAGAGTTGTTTTTGAGCTCAATCACATCACACCACAAGAACTGGGGAGTGAGGCAGGGAGGGAGGGAGGAAGGGAGGGAGGGCGGGATAGGGGAGATGGGGGTGTGAGACAATGTCAGAAGGATTTTCCTTTCAGCAAAATTATGTGATTCATCATGTTACTGAAATTTCATCAGAGAGGGGCATTCAATCAGAGAAAGTGTCACTGAGCTCACATCAGCTACCGCTCCCATGTACATTGGGCGACAACACTTACGGGTGGACCATTAACAAAAGCAGATAGTTGTCATGGCAAATTCAATGCCACCCACTGCACGTATCAGGGTGAAGAGAGGTTAAAGGCAGTATCTGTGTTATCAGGAGTGGCTTATATATACAGTGCTGGGCTGTGTGCAGTCAAACCATCGCTCTCCTGGATCTCGCGCTGCTCTCACAGTCAGTTGAAGACAGAAAGTGAGCCCGACTCATCACCATGTGTACTGGAAAGTGTGCCAAGTGCCTGGGCATCACCCTGATACCTCTGGCATTGCTCTGTATCATCGCCAACACTCTGCTCTTCTTCCCCAACGGAGAGACAAGATATAACACCCAAGAGACGCTGGCCAGCAGCGTTTGGTGCATGAGCGGGATCATCGGATCAGGAATCCTGGTGCGTAACCCTTCACTGTATCTTCCCATTGCCAGCACTCACACGCTGCTCAACAACACACCTTCCTTCATATGATTTCATGTCTTTAAATGAATGCAGGTTCACAACATTTCTCACCGTAAAGTGCTTTTGATTTGAGTTTGTGGTTACAATGTGTTTGAGAAAGGAAATGTCCAGAGTCTGTGGTAGAGCGGTAAGCAGCGCCTCAGGCTGGACACACCGAAGCAGTGTTCAGTCCAGAGCATAGGAAATAGCGCGCAATATACATAGCACAGTAAATACAATATATATTATAGTGAATACAGAGCACAGTAAATACAGTGAGTGTGACGTCCATTGCGGGGTCTCCTATTAGAAATAAGATCATGGACTGTAATAAGATGACAGTAATACAAGATAGACAAGATGGGTTTATGGATTTATGAAGGGGAAATCCTGCCAAACTGGAGTAACTAGGATGCCATATATCTGGATTTCAGTAAAGGTCTTTGATACAGCTCCTTTCGAAAGGCTGGTACTGAAAACAAAAAAAGCGGGAATCAGTGGAAGTATCTTATTGAACGATAGAACCCAGAAGGTGGTGCTACAGGGAATGTCATCAGGCTGGGAGAAAGTAACCAGGTGGAGTTCCACAGGGATCTTCTTTGTGACCTCTTATTTAACATCTTTGTAAACTACCTGGAGCTAGGAGTCACAAGCACAGTGGCTAAATTTGCAGATGACACAAAGCTAAGGAAGGTGATATATAATAACAACAACAACTTGTACTTATATAGCGCCCTCCATTCAGAGTGCTTAATAATAATTCTTGCATTTGATATAGTGTTTTTCATGTCTTTTAGACATCTCAAAGCGCTTTACAAAATATACTGTAAAGTGAATTTATTGTATATTTGTGATAGACTACAAAGATGAACAGGATAGGTTACAGGAGTACTTGAACATTCTTGGGAATTAGGCAGATCAAAGGCAGATGAAGTTCAACATAGAGAAATGCAAAGTGCTTCACAAGGGGACAAAAAAATTCAGGAAGGGACTATTATTTAAATGGGAAGAAAAAAATCTGTACGGAAAATGAAACCTGGTTGACAATAAATTTAAGCTATCGCAACGGTGCTTGCCAGCAGTGAGTAAGGCAAACCAGATGCTGGTCTCTATTAAAAGGGCAATATTGAGCCAAAATAGTGGGATAATTACTGGTGCAACCTCACGTGGAATACTGTGTGCAGTTCTGGTCACCGCAAAATAAAAAGGATATTCTAGCGATTGAGAGAATACAGAGGGGCAACCAAAATGATTGAGGGGATGGAGGGACTGGACTATGAGGAGCAATTAGGAAAACTGGGCATATTCACGCTGGAGAAGAAAAGGTTGAGAGGTGATATGATTATAGTCTAGATAATGTGGAGCCGGGTGATCCAACCTTTTAGCTGCCGAGGGCTGGATTCCCTATTTGAGAAAAGTCTGCGGGCCTTTGGAAGTATTTCACTTCCAGAAAAAAGACATTTATATTGCGTCTTTTTTATGTTGGAAAGGCATCTTGATATTCCCAGCCTGGCTTCTGAGCTGCAGTTGGGAGCCGAGAGAGGTGGGATGGGGAGGGGAAAGTGTGGTCAAAGAGTTAGGTCTTGATGTGCTTTGAAAGAGGGGAGGGAGTGAATGACTCGGAAGGATCCTGGGAATGGAACTCCAGAGCGCGGGGGGAGGATGGCGATGGTGGGGTAGATGTGGTGAGGGGACCTGAAGCAAGCTGGTGTTTGCTCTGCAAAGGGATAAAATCATCCGTTGGGCGACAAGCTGCCCGCAGGCCACCTGTTGAGCCACACTTACATGATAAGCTGTTTTTCCTTATACAGAACAGTAGACACCGCCCATAGTAAACAACATATAGTGTAGACCAGCCTGTGTTTTCTCTCCTGTGTAGATGGTGTTCCCGGCTCTGGTCTTCCTCGGAATGGAAAAAAATGATTGCTGCGGCTGTTGTGGAAATGAAAGTTGTGGGAAACGATTTGCAGTAAGAAATCAGAGATTATTATCAAATATTAACACCCGCCCCACTCCCACCACCCACACTGCTGGACACCCCACCCTCTCAGACATCTCCCAGAAACTCAGCCCCCACCCCCAGACAACCGAGTCCAGCATGGCTCATCAGCAGGACTTCCACCTGTTAACCCTGCAAGTCAGAGCCCTAACTGGTAGGGTGATCCTAGCTGGACAGGTAGCGGGAAAGCTTCCAGTGCTTTCAATGGAAAGTTGTTGTGGTTTTAGCTGGTTTGACTCCAGCAGTTACCCCAACGCACACTCTGGGGTCCCCAAGACTTGGCGTTTGGCAACTTGCGCTAATACTTTCTGGAATAAGGTAAACATGAAGCGTCCCTCTGCAGAGAGTACGCATTCCATTCCTGTATATGTGAATTTCCACGTGCAGGTGGGATGCATTTAACTCTCAGTTTGGTTTGAAGACTTTTAAGCACTGTGTTCAGAGCGTGCCATGTACCCACCCGGATGCTCACGTTGATGAGTTTCCATGTGCGTCAGACACCTGATTGGACACAGTGATGGGTATCCACCAGCTAACCACAAAAAAAGTTGGATGCAAGAGGAATCCTTGTATCTTTAAGTCACTAGCTCCTGCTGCTGAAAATTGTAGCTTATTTGTCAACATTGCAGCCCGCGACCCCAGTACTGCACTGAAATGTCAGCCCAGACTGTCAGCTCAAAGTCTCACAACCTTCTGACTCTGGCCTAGGCAGGCCGACAGGTGATCTCAGTACCTCTGTCTGTACAAATGGAGAAGCCAATGGTCGGCTTCGCCAAAGTCCACTTAGAAGGATTGTTTATTTTGTTCTTTGTGTCTGTCTAGAATTTCTCCTCTGTGATCTTTGCTGCCGTCGGCGTCGCTGGAGCTGCCTATTGTTTCATTGTGTCTGCAGTGGGAATCCACGATGGTCCAAAATGTGCCCTTGGGAGCAACACCACGTTTATCTACCCCTTTGAGAACGGGTAAGAAACACCTGGTCACTGCTCACTTTCACGATGAGCTGCTGTGGAAATACTGGATTGTTTTGATAATAATAATAATTGATTAGCAAATGTGAGGAGATGATGGATTTCCTCGAGTCCAAAATCGAGAGGTTCTGTTCTGCTGCCTCTTTTGATCACTTGCAGAAACATCATGCTAAAGAGTATCCAAATCAAACAGAGTTCCATACATCCCACCTACACATGGAAATTTCCCTGTGCCTGGAATGGAATGCGCACTCTTTGCCCTCTGGGATGGGTATTGGGACCATCCGCATGAAGAGATGTTGATCCATCTGATCTGTAACAACACAAAGAAGGCTTTGTGTATGTTTCTCGCGAGTAACCAGATCTCATTTGTGATCTAACCAGATCTCGTTTATGATTGCCCGGACCCTCACAGTCTCAGACATCACCATCACCGATAAAGCCATCTCGGACCATTATTTCATCTCCCTTATTCACTTTACAGTGTATCCTGCGAAGCAATTCTCCACCACAAACCAGCTCCTACGTCCAACTTCCCATGTTTCACCCATCCTCTCCTCCAATTCCAAATGTGAGGAGATGATGAACTTCCTCAAGACCCCTCATACTTCCTCCTACCCCTACCCTGCCTGACTCCAGCTCCCAGCTCGGGTGCAAACCCATTGTCCAGCGCCTTGGGCCATCCTCCCAACATGATAGAAATGTTAAATATATATAAATGTATATTTTTTCTAGAAATATAATTTGTTGTTGTTGTTCAATGTTATTATAGTCAATCCCAATGCAAAGCCTGAGTGAGTAAGATTACTACCAGCATTGATCAGGGGTGGTCAGAGACTTGTGGATCTTTTCATGCTCTTGCTTGTACAGGATTAATCAGTTACGCTTTGCTCTAACCCGTCCCTTTCTGTTTGACAGCAATTACCTGAGCAATCATACTCTGTGGGAAAAATGCTCTACACCGAAAAACATTGTCCCCTGGCACCTCACCTTGTTCTCTCTGTTGCTGCTGATGAGTGCTGTGCAGCTGGTGCTCTGTGCATTCCAGGTTATCAACGGGCTGATCGGCTTCATCTGCGGCGATTGCTGTAACTGCTGTTCTTCAGGTAGTGGCGCCTTTTATTACCAAACTCCATCACCTCACCACAAACACCGCCCTTCCCTGACAAGAATCAGGAAAAGGAGCAAATGGAGTTCAACATTAACACTGAGCGCATAGTGAGACTGAGGAAAGTGGCCTCCAGCCAATGCTCAGCACATCATTTGCCTCAACACATCACCCTCTCCAACAATCCACACCCCCCCACCCCTCCCCTTCAATAGACAACACCCCCAACACACAACCCTCCTCAATGCACAAACTTTTTTTTGGGGGGGGGGTCAGCCGAGTGTCTGACATATGTGATAAGGCCAGCTCGGACCCTTACTTCATCTCCCTTATTCGCTTTACAGTGCATCCTGCGAAGCACTTCTCCACCACAAACAAGCTCCTAAGTCCACCTTCCCATGTCTCACCCAACCTCTCCTCCAACTCCAAATGTGACACAACTCACCACGCTTAAGACTCTCCAAACTCATTCAACCCAAAGCGAAAATCTATTATCGAAGTGTTTCACGGATGTGAAGGACTAACATTGTATTCTCTCTCTCTCTGCAGAGTAAAGCTTCCTCTGAGCAGCAAGACGAGGGGCAGGTTCACAGCAGCTCCAATTATCAGAGATCCTTTAGTGAATTGTAACATTCCCTTTCACTTCCCCCCACCCCCCCGTCCCCCACCCCTCCATCTCTCTGTCTGTCCATGTTTATCTGTGTGTCTATTTGTCTGTGTGTCAGGAGGCGAGGAGGATGGCTTTGCTCGGAGTATCAGTTTCTGCCTCCCCCAGAGAGTGCATTTCTTCACCACTGTAGTTTATTAGTAATAACAATAATAATAATGATAATAATAATCTCAGGTAGGGCTAGAGCATCATCTTCCCATCCATAGCCATCACCATCCAAACACTGCAACATTTGGACATTTCCCTGCTCTCTCTCCCCTGGTAATACTTATACCCTAGTAATCTCCCTCTATTTGCTTGTTTTGAGGACTCGGGTCTTATGAAAAACTAGTTTTCCATAATATGCAAATTTAATTAGTTTTGTACTATATTTATGGTAAACTATTAAAGGTTTATTTGAAATCCTCTGTCTGTCTGGCTTCACTTGACCAGTAATCAAACGTAGGTTAAACTCGTGTTCAGTTAGGCTGATCTCAGCCGCACAGCACTTGTGTTACAGTTGGCCTCAGTACCTTTGGGTAAGGAAGGGAAAGCTGCCGGGTGGACACAGGATTGCCCTTGTGTTGTGGCACCCCCTGGAGTTAAAGAGCTGCCATTCATCTTAATAATAATAATAATCGTTGCATTTGATAATAATAGTAATAATCCTTGCATTTGATATAGCGCTTTTCATGTCGGGAGGACGTCCCAAAGCGCTTCACAGAACACACTGTAAAGTGAATTGACTGTATATTTGTGGGCGAACGCGGCAGCCAATTGCACACAGCAATGTCCCACAAACAGTCGTAGATTGAAAATGACCAATTTATTATTGTTTTGTTTTTTGGAGGGATTATTATTAGGCTCTGTGTGGAGTAAGGAAACTTGCCCAAGGTTTCGCCCTCTGCCTGGAATTGAACTCAGGTCTCTCACTGAGCTACAGGACTCCACCAGAGCACCATATCACGTTTTCGAGACATCTCAGTGTTTCACAGAATATATTGTAAAGTAAATTGACTGTATATTTTGTGGGTGAAACACGGCAGCCAATTGCGCACAGCAGTGTCCCTCAAACAGACACGGATTTTGTGACCAAACTATTTTTCTTTTTTGAAGGGATTAATACCCTCGGAAAAGCGATCCTCCAATCGACTAACAACAGGGCTCCTACTTGCTTGGTAATCAGAGGTGTGTGGAGTAAGGAAACTTGCCTATTGTTTCGCCCTGTCTGGGAACCCACTTGCGAGAAAAGGCAGTTCCTCCTGGTGTCCTGGCTAACAATCCTATGGATGTTGTGAGCAAATAGCTGCCATGTTAACTTACACAATCACATTCACTACATTGAACAGTAAATCCTGTGATGAGGTTACCAAAGTGATGCTGCCAAATGCACGGATTATTATTATTTTCGGAAGACATTTGAGAAAGCTCCAGATGCAAGGCTCTTACAGAACGTTAAGGCGAATGAAGCACAAGTTTAGAGGAGGTCATTGTGAGCGTGAGAATTCCACACTGCGAGGAGACCAAGTGTTTGCGTTATGTCAAGTGCAGGTTAAACACACGAACCTAATGCAGGTTATCTGACAGCATGAGAAACGATTGATTTTTGGCATTTGTTTATGGTGTGAATTTGAGGAATAAAGTTAGAAAATAGAGAAAACAACGAACAAAATGTTGCCTGCAGGACAAAGGATCATGGTACGGAATGACGAACTCAGGTCTGCGCTTTAAAGGGTGCCTGACCCCAGTGACCATTCCCTGGTCCATGTGCCAACAGCGCTGCCCTCCAGGTGGCCAATTGATGACCTGCTGTCTTTATGGCCTGTCCATTGCTGGGAGTTCCCACAATGACCAGCAGGTGTCACTGTGTGACCACAAAACACCAGCCACTGAGTGGCGCGGGTAATGCAACCTGATGGCTCAGATCACGGTCACTGTAGGTTACCGGCACCGGTGACTGCTCTCAGCAGTGGTTAAACCTGCGCTGCGAGCTACTGAATGTGAGGGGGGGGGGGGGGGGGTCAGCCCCCACCCCGCCTTGGGAGAGAAGGCCTCACACACATATGGTCTATGGGGAGTCAAGTGGAAGAAGCTTCAGTAAAAATTGAAGAGAGGATGGACTGAGCCTGGGACTGAGAGCTGAGCGTGCGGGAGGGGAGGGGATGTATGTGGTGAGGGTGTTTGTGGGGGGTAGGTGGGAGGGGGGTTGGGGGGAGATTGGGGGGGAAGTTAGGGGGTTTGAGAGAATCTGTGTACAATTCCAACAACGATAAATGACATTGATATAGCCCCTTTGTCCCAAGTCACAGTCCAGGCTGGAGAGACACTGCATTGTTGGCGATGTCATCCTTCGGATGTAAAACCAAGGACCTTCTGTGTTCAAGTGGACATTAAAAGATCCCATGGCATAACTCGAGATGAGAATGAAGTATCTCCCGGGGTCCTGGCCAACAAATCCCCAGGACAAAATTGGTTCCTCACTTCATGGCTCTTTGTCGGATATTGCTGTGAGCAAATTATCTGCTGCGTTCACCAACAAAATACACGGTGATGCACTGCACAGTAAAATCCTCCAGCCTCAACCCCTTTGAGACATCTCGATGATGTAGTGAAGCTCTGTATCAAAAGATCTGTAAAGATCTAATGAAGTTTGTGGATGTGCTGAGTGGGCTCCTGGTCCTGTTTTCTCTGATTATCTACGATTTGCCCCATTATCTTGTGCAACAAAGCACTGACTCAATCACCACATTGTAAAAACAAAAACACACTGAATACTTCCTTAAAGTTAAAATCCAATTATATTTATTTTAAGCTTGTTGTACAAGACTTGTTGTAAAGAAAGTGAAACCAGAACCAAACATGCATATACACAACCTGTGTACAGTCACTGTCATACCCAGGCCTGTGTACAGTCACTGTCATACACAGGCCTGCGTACACTCACTGTGAGATACACAACCTGTGTACACTCACTGTCATATACCGACCCGTGTACACTCACTCTCACATGTACAGCTAAGTGCCCACAGTGCTCAGACGCACAGTGAAAGCTCTCCCTGATCCCAGTGGCCCTGACAGGTTAGAGCTAGCTTCCTGAGGTTTAGTGTAAATACACCTTATTCAGGGTTATGTGCCAGGGAACACTGCACGCAGGGAGGCCCCACTCGTTCCGTAGTGTCCAATCCTCTAGCTATAAAGTTATTCGAATCCAACTTCTCATTCATGCTCCCATTTCCCACTGAAACAGTCTTCTTGTTGCATATTGGGGGGGTGCAACACTATCAATTTTACCCACACAATAACATGCCGGTCCAGCACTGACCACACACATACAGAGAGCGCACGCACAGTGAGCACACACATATAGTGAGCACACACATATAGTGAGCACACACAGACACTGAACAGACACACTGCAAGCAGTGAGCACACACACACTCAGTGAGCACGATGAGCGCGCACACACACACACACGCACAGTGAGCAGTTAGCACGCGCACACAGTGAGCGCAAACACACACACCAGACTTTTGATCACACCCCCGCACACCGACATCCCCCTTCAATGCCCCCCTTCAAAATTCATTCTGACTTTCTTACTCAACGATTACAAATCCTGAATTAAAACTCATGAACGAGCGAGTAGTGTTGTGTTTCCATCGTTTAAAAAGAATCCTGAAACAATTCAACCTGATAATAAAAAAATCTGAGTTTCATCACGGCAACAATTAAAAACATTGGGTTTATATAAAAAAGAACAAAGTTCACCACTCGATAAAATGTGGCCTTTGTTTAGTTTTTTTTGTAGTGTAAGAATCGTAACTATTTTTACAGAAATTAAGATAGTAAAGGTTATGCACTTAAATTCATACTAAATTATTGTAATCCTTGCATTCGCATTCTCAAAATAATATAATCTCAGAACGTTGAGAGAAGCAAGCTGGGTAATAGTGAAGTCAGTGAGAAGCACAGCAAAGCTGGAGAGTTTTGCTGTGCAATGGTTTAAAGGGACCCACAATCAAAGTGATCCTTCATTGTTTCTACATTTATACTGAACAATATGAAGGCTTTCAAGCTCTGCTTTGTTCTGGAGCACCTTGTTTTCCCTGGTGAAGCAGCTCTCTGAAACAACCTGTCATTAATTCTCTTTATCGCCTTGCTTTCTTTCGTCATTTCAACCCAGAACCACCCAGCTCAGTCTCGGGCCACGCGAGTAAAACAGGACAGAGTTAAAAGAGAAAAGAAACGGTTTGTCTCTTTGGTTCATTTTCTGTTTGGCAGACTAATAATAATAATAAAATATTAATAATAAAAAATCATCCAATTTGCCATGCAAAGTAGGACTAGCCAACGGCCTATTGTATCTTCTAGCAGAAATAAATCCCAGCAATACGAGGAAGTTCAAAGGCAACACTGAGATTCTGTAAGAGCAGAGATCAGAGGTACCCATTGGCATCTTTTCTATTTTAATGACAAGCCCAGCCCACCAGAGAGCAGAACAGCCCAGGTCACCTCTAATCCAAGCAGAAAGGGACCATCCACCTCCATTTTTCGTGATCTTTTCTCTCTCTCTTGCTCTCTCCCCCACTTCCATAAGCTCTTACAACCATGTGAGGAAAGTCTCTTTAGGGTTCAGGCTGCTCTCCACGTCAGGCAGGATATCGGTTTCGAATGGCTCCTGCAGACTTGGCATCAGATCCTCTCCCTCCAGTGTCCCCAGGTCCACGTTGGTCCCAGGCAGCGAGTCCAGGAAGTCAGGAAAGCGACTGGGCTGGTTTGCAGTCAGAGCACTTTGTCCCATGTCTCCTGTGGATTCATGGCTGTTAGTTACATTGAGCTGAATACACTCATCACACTCACAATGCTGGCTCCACTTTATCTCACACACAACTCCCTACACATTGTGTGCTTTGTTGGTGACCATTTTTCACATCACCAGTGCTGTTCAGGCCAGAGGTCAATACCATGTGGCGGGGGGAGGGGGGAATAGAGAGTTTACTGCTCTGGTTTCCCTCTCTCACAGGCGTGTGTGTGTGTCGGGGGGGGGGGGGGGGTGGGTTCTGTCTGCTCAACTGCATTTTGTATGAGTACAGGTGTAATTACAGGGTAATATCTTGGGAATCAGTGATCAGTAAACATCACCGAACACAATGACTACAGTGAATGGTAAGATTGGGCAGAAAAATCTGATTCAATAAACTTGCTGAAACCTGGAGGGCAAAATGTTGCCATGACCTCCCGTAATCTGCAGCCCAACTCTCATACCTGAGAGATACGGTGGTTGGTTTCTGTTGTTTGTACAGCTGCTGCAAGTCCGGCTCTTGGAACAACCTGGGCAGCGTCTAATCCATGTCCCTACGGCCTGCAGTGTCTCATTAAAGCACCCAACCTACCTGTGTCCATCTCCTCCACGTGGCCAAGGAAGTCTTCGGATGTTCTCCCTAACCCTAGGCCGCTGTCAGCACTGGCCTGTCGCGAATGGTAAGGCCCACTGTACGGTGAATGATGAGAGAGGAAAGAGAAGTGGTTATTAAAACTAGTCATAACATAACTGCCCTGATAAGAAAATCTGAGATGCTCCTTATCTCTTGGCTGCACAAAGGATAACGCACATAGAGGGAAGTTATGCCACTTACCTATTGAGGAAGGGATCCGAGCCATTGTTTGTGATGGCGTGCATCTCCTGGGTCATGGTGGGTGTGGAGACTGCGTTCTGGGCTGTGGGAATATTGTCTGATTCAATGGGAATTTGATTGGGAATCTGATTGTAGAGAGCTTTCTCCTAAAGGAAACACACACACTGTCACCAGCCGTTGCTCAGACAGGGAAACCCATCAGAACAGGTACTGCCCCCATTCCCCATCGCTCAGACAAAGGCCCAGAGACCACAGCCAATGCCACACAACTCAACCTCACAGACACCGTCACTCAGGAACAGGCAGCTCAGCCCATCTGTGTCACAGCCTCTTCAGGGTAGACCTTCCCTACATCCCTTGATGCTTTTATTTCACTGCTACTTATCCAGTTCCATTTGGAATGCCTCCACGTATTGATCCATTATCAGTAGCCACTTGTGGGAATCCCAGCCCGACCCCATCCCAGCCTGTCCTCATTCCCATCCCAGCCTGACCCCATCCCAGCCTGTCTTCAGCCCCATCCCAGCCTGAACCCATCCCAACCTGTCCTCATCCCCATCCCAGCCTGACCCCATCCCAGCCTGTCCTCAGCCCCATCCCAGCCTGACCCCATCCCAACCTGTCCTCATCCCCATCCCAACCCCATCCCAACCTGTCCTCATCCCTATCCCAACCTGACTCCATCCCAACTTGTCCTCATCCCCATTCCATCCTGATCCCATCCCAACCCCATCCCAGACTCAGGCAAATCCCCCCTTTCTGAATCTGGAACCTCAAAGAGTTGGCATTTCCTAGCACCAATCTGACATTGTGGAGTCCTGTAGCTTAGTGGTTAGAGCACTCGCTTTGCAAGTGAGAGACCTGAGTTCAATCCCAGGCAGTGGGAAACCTTAGGCAAGTTTCCTTACTCCACACGCCTAATAATAATCCCTCCAAAAGCAAAAACAATAATAAATTAGTCATTTCAATCTACGACTGTTTGTGGGACATTGCTGTGCGCAATTGGCTGCTGCGTTCGCCCACAAATATACACTCAATTCACTTTACAGTGTATTCTGTGAAGCGCTTTGGGACATCCTCCCGACGTGAAAAGCGCTATATCAAATGCAAGGATTATTATTATTATCTACCCTTTGACATTAAAGCTAATATCTTGATGCACTTCATAAAATATACAGTAATTGATGAGAGAGGAAGCGAAAGTTCTGGAGACTAATGTGAGTCTAATCTGTGCCAGGACGTCCCGTGGGATGAGCAGCCGATGGAATGAATTTGGGTGAGTCTTGGACGAGAAGGGGAATATAAACCGAAAGATGCCATGGCGGTTCCTCAATCACACAGCAGATAGAAAACAGCGGAAAATGTCAAAGGTTACTAGCACAACCTGAAACTTTCAGACATGGGTCTAAAGGCTAAAACCAGGCGGAATTCTGGCACTGGTAGCGTCGGCACAGTGTGTCCTCCCATGAGCATAGTGCTGGAGGGAGGAAGAGAGATAGAGACAGAGAGAGAGAGTGAGACATAGAGAGTGAAAGAGACAGAGAGAGTGAGACAGAAAGAGAAAGAAAGAGTGAGACAGAATGTGAGACAGGGAAAGTGAGAGACAAAGTAATGACAGAAAGATGGGAGTCAGCGAGTGTGTGAGATAGAGCATTTGACAGACAGTGTTCTGGATCTGTTTGTTGGACAGTGCACAGTTTGGCAACAGCGTGGAGTCCAGACAATCTTTATTTTTATCCAAACAAAAACAAAGTTCCTGTCAGCCCTGTCCGTGTTGTGTAAAACAGGCCTGTCCTCAGCCACTGTCGGTGCCCAGGAAACACTCATTGTTTACAGCAGATTTGGTCTGTGTTCCCCTGCTCTCTCCCCATCGTATCTGTGCTGGTGCTCGCTCCCCACTGGAGCTCTCTACTCGAATTTCATTCCCTGCTCTCCCCACCCAATCCAAACCTCTCTTCTCTGCTGACCTGCCAGTGATGATTGGTTTCACTTGTCAGATCAGTATTTTAATGGGAACTTTAAACTTTGAAACCCAGATTGTTTTATAAAACCTCCAACGGCAACAGGTGTGAAGTTAGTCACTCTACCTTCTCGGGCCGCAGCCTAGGAATATGATCTGCCCTTTTAAGAAGCCTCTGTGTCTGAGCCTCTCTGGCTTGGAATCTCTGATTTTACAAAGTGCGACTCCTCCATTTGAAGGAGTTTGCGATGGAGCAGAACAGCCCCAGGGCTATAGCACATGGCTCAGACCCGCTCTCACATTCCTGCTGATAAAGACAGTTTGTTCTCTGGCACTCAGACTGCAAGCTTCCCCAACTGTGGCTCATTGATGTCAACAGCAACAACTTGCCTTCATATAGCGCCTTTCACACGCCCTCACTCAGCGAGCATCAGCTGCTTCGTGTCCTGTGGCCCCATCGGCGGGTGCGCTTTCAGCCATTCTGCCCTCCCACTCTCCGGATCTGTATCCTGAGTGCCTCCCCTCACCTCATTCACGGCACGTCTCAAAACGTACCTCTTTGACCGCTCTTTGAGTCATCTCTCAAGTGCTCTGGGACGCTAGCCTGCATGAAGGGTGCTATATAAATGCAAGTTGTTATTGTATCTCCCCATATCCTCCTGATGTGAAAGGTGCTGTATAAATGGAAGTTGTACTGTATTCACATAGCATCGTGTCTCTGTGTTTTACAATGTTGGTGGATGACATGGTGAGGGATGGGGAGCGGGAGATGGCCAAAGGCATAGTCACGGAGATAGGTTTTAAGCCGGGACTTGTAACACAGTTGGGGGGGGGGTGGGGAGTGTTGGGGTTGAGGGAGTGTACCCTCGCAGTGTTGGTGTGAGGGCTGGGCAGGATACCTACATGTGGGCAAGGCAAATTACCTGTCTCATGAGCTCCTGCTGCAAGTGTTTGATCCGCTCCTTCTCCATCTGGATCTGCTGGAGCCTCATCTTCTGCTGGTGTTTTTGCTGCACGGACAGGGCGGTGGACAGGTTGAGCATGGGCAGGCGGGGGCCGGGGGAGCCCAGGGCTGGGGTCGGCCCCGAGGCCAGAGGCTGCTGCGTCATCACTGGTCAGAGAGCAAACAGACTGAAGTCACGCAGGCATCAGACAGTTTCAATAGAACCCATCAAAATGGGAGGCAGACAAACAGTGCCCACAGCCAGGGCCGGCCAGCCTGCAGAGTGGGATTGATAACGAAGCAGCGTTGGGAAAACAGCAACCCTGAGCCAAGTCCGTCACCGCACATCAACCACAGCAGCAACTCCGGGATCTGTGCTCTCCTCGCTCTCGCTCTCTCAGTCTCGCTGCGGGGTGTGACGTACAGAGCTGAAGACCCTGACTCAGAATGGATGTCACTGGAGCGGTTTAAGCTGAAATGCCCGTGAGCTCGTGCGCCGCTTCTGACGGAATTACAGCAAAACTCTTGTTATTTACACACATTATTGGGGTGTGAGCCCCAACAGCTACTCGTAAAATATAGACAACTGTGGAGGGGAGCGCTGCGGGGAGTATCTGAGTACTTTAAGTTGGGGGTGGGGAGTAAGGGGGGCTGCCCAGCACCAATTCCCTCGCCGATGCAGTAAATTCAACGGCAATGAGGTCCGCGTCCTGGTGCTGACTCCTCACTGGAGCTCCCTAACCCATTCCCTGTTCTCTCTCCTGATCTTTTTCTGGACACTTCGATATGATGTTCCCTCTAGGATTTATCTGGTTCCCTTGTTGAATGCTTGAATCGTCCGTTTGTGGTGAGACGTCTCACATCCTAAAGTTCCCCGGGGGGGGGGCAATCGTCTCCTCTGACACCCTGTTTCTCTGCTGTTCTGAAAGCATCGAGACCAAGTGAAATCCCAGTGCTGTGTGCTGGCCCCCCACTACCTGCCTTGGTCTTGGGGTGGGGGTCCCTACCCTACCCTCCTCTGTCGGGGTGAGGGGTGGGACAAGAGAGAGCTCAACACCCAAAAAGATGGAATGGTTTCAGGAGGGCCACATTAAGGGATTGGGGGGGGGGGGCCTAAACCAGATCACATTTGTGCCCTTTGAACTACGCACATCAATACGCAACAATCCTTTTTGAAGATACTTTCTTGCACGACTTCATAGTTGCAGACATTCAACTACATGATCCACACTTAGTGTAGGTGTCAAATCATGCTCAATACACAGGATTGCGAGTGCATTCACTCTATCCTGGGTCATTGTAGATCTGAGTGAGTTTTTGATGAGACTGAGCTTTGAGAACGAGCGATCACCTTCACTGGCAGTGACTGGTCGTGTTAAGGACATACGGAGAGCGACGGACACATTTGTAAATGTTGATTCCATCAAAGTGATTCTGTATCGTATACTTTAGCATTTCTCACCGGGTTTTCTCACACTGAATTAATGTGTGATATGAAATCCGGAAAGTGCACATATCCATTAACACTGTCTGCATCACAATGTATTTCCAGCGCCACTAAGAGAAGCTCTATTGCTGCTGCTCATGGCTCCTGCTCTCCAGCTGCCTCTGTCCTGGGCTCCTGACAGTCTCAGACCTCCTGCTCCAACCCACTGGCTATCACTCACCCGTTGCCTCACCAGACTGTACAAGGAGGCACCGTGAGTGACGGCAGGAGTGGCGGGCCTGGAGGTAACAGCGTCAATCATAGCCGGGGCCCCTCAGCCCTCGGGACCCTAAGCCATGGCTTGTTGGCTAATCCGGCCCTGGTTTCAGGAGCATCACAGATACACAGGAGCGGATTTTTTCAGATCCCGTCTGCGTAAAGCCGGGTCATGCGAGTGGGTAAACGAGACGCGTTTTATGTAGTTCTTGATTATTTAGATATAGATGACAGGCTTTGTGCCGAGTGGCGGATCTCAGTCCAACTCATTCTCACCAGCGACAATGGCTCCTGGTGAACAAGTGAGAGGTGGTTGATAAGCGAATGAATATAACCTCACTGTCATTGTATAGAACGCTTCAGTACAGCACTGTCTCTCACTGAGAACTTTGTGCAAATCCGACAAACTGGACCCATAGAAACACAGTTACAGCTCAGAGAACATCACCCTTACTTGCGCGCTGACTCTCTGAGACAGTCGTCACCCTTTCTGATACACACACACACAAAGTCCCCCACCACCTCAATACACACACAGCCCCACCCCACTTACCCCGTGATACACGGGTTCACACGTTTAGATCTTTGGATATTTTATCTATTTCTCTCTTAACCCTAGCAGTGATTCTGCCTGAAGCAGAATTCAGATGACAAAACTCATGAAAAGTGTGAAAAGTCTCTCCTGTCGTGTTGCTCTGTGATCTCGCTGCACTGTGGATGCTCTTTACGACTAAGTCCAGCACATGAGCGTGTCTGTGAGCTGCTGCCCTCCCCCGGCTCACGAATACGTCACAGTCATGGGGTGATTTTCCTCTAGGCCATCAACAATACAAAATTACATTTGTATCGCGCCATCCACGTCGGGAGGATGTCCCAATCAACCTGACGCCGGGGTAGACATCATCCGCTAGGAATGGAGAAGGGCTGACCCCCCACCACACTGCTTCTCCTTCCCACTCAGTCCAGGGTAGGGGCAGTTTGAAGAGGTGTGTGGGGCGGGTGGGGGGGGGGGGGGGGGGGAGAGAAAACGGGACAGAATGAATAACCTTCCTCTACACGTGGTCCTTTTTTGACTCTTAATGGACCTAAAACTCCAATCATGCCTGAAGGAGCACCCAGAACAGTGATTGCTCACTCAGTGAATGTTGCTCTCTCAGGAGGCTGAGATCAATGGTCGGGAGGCGGGGGAGGGAGGGGGGGGCGGCAATGTCGTGTCCGCTCCGCATTGCATCTGACCCGGAACCATAACCCGACCCTCAGGCCCCGTGACCGCCACTGTGGAACCCACTGTGACCTGAGCCAGGGCGGCTGGGCTCTGCCCGAGGCTGTGTTGGGTTCTTACTGCAGAGTTGATCCAGTCGTGGGTCGAGCCAGGACGTAGACTTGGTTTTGTGGTTGATGAAGTAAATTTCTCCCTCAGGTGTCACTGCTTGTTCCCACCCTTCAGGCACTGGTCCTGTTTGAATGGAAACACCACGAGAATGAGCAGTCTGTTGTCCTCCCATGTAAGAAATTCTGTGTAAATAAAGGGGGGTGGGGATGGGGGAAGAATGGAGCCACCTTCACACACCCGGGTCAGTGAGCGGACAGCAGGACGTCCGTTAGAAACAGATAACAGCGTGCAAAGCTGCCCCCCACCACGATCCACCCCCCCACACACACACACACACTCAGGAAAGACAGAGATCAACTACAGGCTGAATGGTGTGGTTGGTCAGTGACGGGTCAGGTCTCCACACTGACCGCTGATGGCACGAGGAGGACTCCACGGTGTGATGCTGTGTCTGGGATGGCCTGAGCCCGGCTGACGACTTCACTGGCTACTGGGAAACCTGAGGCTTGACCCGGAGATCGAGGAGGCTGCAAACCAGACAAAGCCATACCCCAGGGATTCTTCCAGAACATTTATCAGGCAGTCACAAAGTAAAATACGTTGTGTTTCCAGCCAAAAAGAAACCCTCTTCCCGGGTCAACAGGTGAGCAATAGCCCCCCCACACCACCTGGGCTCAGTAGGGAGCTAACAGGATGCAGTTGTCAATCAGTCCTAAACAGGGCCACATTAAGGGATTGGGGGCCCTAAGGCAGATCACGTTTGGTGCCTTTGAACTACGCACACAAAATATACAATACCTTTTTAAAATACTTTCTTGTGTGACTTCATAGTTGCAAACATAGGAACAGGAGCAAGACATTCAGGCCTCGAACCTGTTCCTCTATTCTATAAGATCATGGCTGATTTGTACCTCAACTTCAATTATCCACCTTTGCCCCATCTCTCTTGATATCCTGACCTAAAAAATGTCTATCCACCTCAGTCTTGAAAATGTGAATGGATCCAGTACTCCAGATGAGGGTCTGACCAAGACTATGCAATTGAAGCATCATTTCCTCTCCATTACATTACAGTCCTCTTCAGATAAGGACCAACATCCTTTTTGATAACTTTTTCTACCTGTGAGCTTGTTTAATGATCTGTGTAGGTAGACAACGGATCCCTTTGCTCCCCCAACAGTTCCTAGTTTCTCACCATTTAGGAGGTATTCTGTATTGCTATTTTAGGATCCATTGTGGATGACCTCACACTTCCCATATTAAATTCTATCTGCCAAATTTTGCCCTCTCACTTAATCTGTCTAAGTCCCTTTGTAATTTCCTGCACCCATCTACCCAAATTTACTGTGCCTCCTAACTTTATGTCATCTGCAAATTTTGATATAAAACTCTCTATTCCTTCATCCAAGTAATTTATATATTATATATATATGTGTATGGTGAAAAGCTGAGGCCTCAGTACAGATCCCTGGGGAACATCATTTGTCATATCCCGCCAATCACAGAACGTTCCCTATATCCCTACTCTGTTTCCTGCCTCCCATCTAATTATGAGCCATGCCACAAGGCTAACTCCGATTCCAAGCGCTTATCAAATACCTCCTGAAAGTCCATATAAATGACAACCTCTCTTATCCACCATATTGGTGACCTCATTAAAAAAATTCAATTAGATTCAGCAGACATGACCTTCACAAATCCACACTGACCCTCTTTTGATTAGCTCATTCTTGTCCAAGTGATCAGTCACTCTGTCCCTGATGTGAGATTCAAGTAACTTCCCCACAAATTAAGTTAAGCTGACAGATCTGTAGTTACTGGCTTCTCCCTCCATTCTTAAATAATGGAGTCACATTTGCAATTTTCCAATCCAAGTGCACAATTCCCGAATATTATAGAGAGCTTTGGAAAATCATGACTAATGCATCTGCAATTAGCTCCCCTACTTCGTTTAATACCCTGGGGTGGAATGCATCAGGTCCTGGAGATTTGTCTATCTTTAGACTCATTATTTTCTCCAATACCATTTTTTAAATTTATATTAAATACATTTAATACTTCCCTTTGGCTTATTTTTACGTTCCCTTGTACCGCTGGTATTTTGTCCTCTTCCTCTGCTGTGACAACTGAAGCAAAGTATTCATTCAACAAGTCTACCATTTCCTAATTGTGCATTATAGACTCAACTACATCCGTCTTTAATACATGTAAAAACCTGTCATCTACATGATCCACACTTAGTGTAGATGTCAATTCATGCTCAATAGACAGGATTGCAAGGGCATTCACTCTATCCTGGATCATTGTAGATCTGAATGAGTTTTTGATGAGACTTCGCTTTGAGAACAAGCGATCACCTTCTGGTTGTGTTAAGGACATACGGATAGCGACGGACACATTTGTAAATGTTGATTCCATCAAAGTGATTCTGTATCATAAAGCATTTCTCACATGGTTTTCTCAAACTGAATTAATGTGTGATATGAAATCCAGAAAGTGCACATATCCATCAACACTGTCTGCATCACAATGCATTTCTAGCGCCACTAAGAGAAGCTCTATTGCTGCTGCTCATGGCTCCTGCTCTCCAACTGCCTCTGTCCTGGGCTGGGCTCTGGGAGGAGACTCCTTAATCTGGCCCTGGGCCTGAGACACTGGGACACTTGGAATCCTGGCTTCACAGGGGCAAATCTTGGAGACGCAGACACTCACATAGAAAGAAGCGCTGGATTGTCAGAGGTGCCGTCCTTCGGATGCGATGTTAACCCGAGGTCCCTCCTGCCTGTTCAGGTGGATGTTAAAGATCCTGTGGCGCTATTCAAAAAAAGAAGCAATTCTCTCTCTCTTCCGGTGTCCTGGCCAACAATCCCCCAGATAAACGTGGTCACACAGTCACCGCAGCCTTTGAGAACAATTCCGTGTGAGAGATTTTCAATCATTGTGAAGTGTATGGACGATTACTCTGGTCTCCATGGGAGAAGCTTTTGATCACCATTCAGTAATCAGCGGCAGGAGACCCAGCCTCACAGAATCTTTGGCCAATTACTGCCCCCAACACAGCAACACGTCACAGAACAACCCCCGTCAGACATCCCCCAACCTTCAGACAGACCCCATTCAGCCCCCCGACAGACAAACAACCCCACCAGGAGTGCTCCCCCACCCCCCCTGCAGATCCTCCCAGATAAACCCCCATCCCAGACACATATCCCAGACATACACCCCCACCCCTGCCGACACAGAATGTCTTCCAAAACAGACCCCACCCCAGACAGACCCCAAAGTCCCCCCGCTCCAGACATGCCTAATAGCCCCCTCCCGCACCCCCAATGCAGTGATGGAGTCCTGTGTTCACTGTGTTTGTACAGTGGAGGCCAACTACGTATGCTATTCCTCATCAGGATTCATTAACAAGGGAATGCTGTCAGATTCCTGTGACAGAATGATGTGCTTCCAGTTAGTGGAAGGAATCCATATAGAGAGAACTCGTTAGAAATCACGCATGTTAAGCTGACTCAGGCTCTGGGCTCTGCCCGTTCTCACTTGTGAAACCACTGATACTGATACTATTTGTCTCCGGAGATTCTCATATGGTGACAGACGGCTGATACCCTCATGGTCTGGCCTCAGAGAAGTCCCTGGGGTTAGCACAGGCACAGCTCTTGCCCAGCTCGAGGTCAGGGATTGTTAAGAGATGAGAGACACAGCGCACAAAACTGCAAGAGCAACCGATACAGGATTATGGAAGCTAATCCCCACAGACAGCTCAGCCCGGATCCCGATACGGGGCAAGTGGCCTGGGCCCAGGATTCTCCCCAAAGCACCAGCAGCAGAATGCAACCGGAACTGAATCCAAATCCGAGAAAGAATCATTAGCAAAAGGTAATGGCCGTAGACACACCTCACTCACCTCCACTAGAACCCACCGTCTATCCACTGCAAAAAGACCAAGGAAAGGGTGACACAGAGGGACTGCGGCTGCATTCAGCCTAAGTGACGTTCATTGAGGAGGGTGATGCACTCCATGGCAGGGGATACACAGTGACACAGGGTTAGGTACACAGTGACACTGGGTTAGGTATAGAATGACCCAGGGTTAGACACACAGTGACAAAGGGTTAGGTTACTGCACAAGGATCAGTTATTGACACCTGGAGAAAGATGTAATGACTGAGCAGGAATTATCAATGGACAAAGCGAAGAGAGAAAGCCAATAACTTGCACCTACCCATCGCCCTTCACACCTGTCAATAAGCTGGGAAGAAAGGCACCGTTGGGCAGGGAGCGTTTGTACCAAACGCTGTAAAAGAGAGTTTTGAAGGCAGGGAGAGAAGGAACGAGGAGATGGGCTTTTAGCAAAGATCCAAAGAGACAGAGGCTGAAAGCTCGCTCAGTGTCCATGGGAGGAACGAGGAACGAGCAGGAAGAATTGGAACTCTTACAGTTTCATGAAATCTATTGCTTTTATCTGTTCAATGGACTGCGGCAGAGGAGGACAGGCCCGAGCACTGGCGGCCCATCGCTGGGTTAGTCTCACCGTTGACCACAATGCACAGAGAGTGGGTGAAGCTGCACGCTGTGAGGAGCTGAGCACTCACCAGGGTTCTGATGAGATAACTGCATGGGTCTCTGCTGCATCTGCCCGGGCGAGCCCGCCGTGTTCAGATTCATCTGGCTCAAGGTCTTGCGTGGGTCGTGCCAGGTTGTGATTCTGTCCACGTGGCTGTAAAAGTTCAGACAAATAGGTTAGTGTTCAGTCTGGAGTATCAAACATTCTTGTTGGTGGGTTTGTAGAGAGGTAAGCGACTGCTGCTCAAGCTATGATCAGTTCAAACTTTTTCTTTGCCATTCCGATACCTTTCTTACCACCCTGGCATGCCTTCTGGTAATGAGTCTTTCTTTCCTCTGTGCCACTTTCCTTCATGGTTTTAAATGTCTTTTTTCCCCCTCTCTTTATGAGTTGCTTGTTGTGGTACCAAGGTTAAGGACACTCCTGTCCAACCAGGCAGGGGTGTCCTTAACCTTGGTACCTTTGATTTGCATGGGTACACATTGGTCCATTGCATTCCAATATACAGTCAGTTCAAAAATATAAAGTCAGTTCACTTTTCAGTGCATTCTGTGAAGCGCTTTGAAACGTCTCAAAAACGTGATAAGGTGCTACATCAAATGCAAGGATTATTATTATTATATTCGGAATCACCTCCTTGAATGAGCTCCACAGTTCCTCTGCTCCCTTAGCCATGTTTAAACCTGTCAGACCTGTTCTACAAGACTTCTCAAGGGCATAAAATTGCTCTTCTTAAAATTTGGCAATTTTGTTTTTATAACCTCACTAATCCTTGTAATACTAAATGTGATAACAATATGATCACTGTTTCTTAATCCCTCACCGACCTTTGTGTTGGAGATTTGATCGTCCCTGTTACTCATAACCAAGTCCAAGATGTTATTTTCCCTTGTTGGAGAAACTGAGTCATAAAACAGTCTCCCTTTTAAGTCTAGAACCCACTTCCCTATCGTACCAGTAGACACATTTTTATCTCAATCAATTTCTGATGGACCAACTATTACTATTATTGTGGAAACCCTTGTTAGCATCCAGTTTGCTGGCATTTGTTGAAAAGAAACTGGTGTCAGATTAAAGCCGAATTGAAGAATGTTCTACAACTTTGTGCCATCAAATATGATAAAACGTGGTCCTGCAGGTAAGAGGAGGAGGAACTCTGGGTGTGAGTGTGAAGCCGGGATTTCAGGATGACTCACACGCCAGGGCTTCGAATCTTTTTTTCTAAACAATTACATTGTTGTGTTCGTCTCTTCCTCACGCCAAAACCGGGCAGCTCCCAACAAAGGAACAAAGCCAGCTCCCAGCTCTGCTCTGTACACACATAGGGTAGCAAGTCTCAGCCTGCCCTTGAGCCAGCTTCCACATCGCACATGAACATCAATGAGAGAGTAGGAGCTGCCAGGTTACACCCTCTTTCTTGCGATTGAAGCTCAGCCTGTCAGCACTGCCTGACCCATAGTTCCTCCGCACACTGGCTGCACCTTCAATCTCACTGTATTGTCTCCCAGTCAGGCTCCTTCCCGTCTTTGCCCGTTTGGGTGGAGATTAAAGCCATCTCAGGGGCAGTTTCTCGCGCTGTCCTAGCCGACAATCTTCAAATTGATCATTCACCTCACGTCTCTTTGCGAGATGTCAAGTGGCTCCTAAGCTTGTTGTCACAGCCATTCATTTCCTTTCCCCATGTGTGTCCACCTAAACACATCTCTCCTCCCAATATTTCCCCCAACATGTTCCTCCCCCCAACACACTCCCCATGTTAGGGAGGCGGCTGAGGGGGAAGCCTGCACACAGTCACTAGACTCATAGAAATGACAAATGGGGCTTCCAACTAGAAATCATACTCTGGAGCATTTATAAACAAGATGGAGTTTAAAGTAAGAGTGATGGACCAAAGGCCCCATATGGCTCCAATATAGTCCGGTGCCTCTCACAGCCAATAAATGGAGAGGTTCAGCCTGGATCTCGCCTCTGAGGCAGAAGGTTGTAGGTTCAAGCCCCACATCAGGACTTGGAATCACATCATCTAAGCTGACACTCCAATGCAGTACTGAAGGTGTGCAGCATCGTTGGAGGTGCTGTCCTTCAGATGAAATGTTAAACTGAGGTCCCATCTGTCTGTTCAGTTAAATGTTAAAGATCTCATGGCACTATTCGAAAAGAAAAGGGAATTTCTCTCTCCAGGTGTCCTGGCCAACAATCCTCCAACGAAAATTGGTCACTCACTTCATGGCTGTTTGTGGAACAATGCCCAAATGTGGACAAATTGGCTGCCACGTTCACCCACAAAAACACAGTCAGTGTACTTTACAGTACTTATAGTGAAGTTCTGTGAGACATGATAAAACAATATAAAAAAGCAAGTTCTTTCTCATACAATCTTTAGGGGCCGGCTGTCTGAGTGGCCAGACGTTGACAGGTTAAAGGGACACCGTACAGTATTGTTCTTAAACCAGTTAGAGCGGAGCCAGTACCCAGGCCCGGCTGGTGGTGTGAACGTGGTGAATTGTCAGCCTGGAGCACGCTGGAACACATCACTCTGGTTTCTTTATCAATGAGTGTTTGGCAACCAAAGGCGGGGCTGTTTAGTCAGCTCGTTCTATAAATAGAATTCAGATAAACCAAACCCTGAAACATAGGCCGGGAAACACACATACACACGAACGCAGATACACACGCAGACACATACACGCATAGACACACACACACACATACAGACATATACGCACATACATACACACACACGTAGACACGGGATACATACTTCGCAGTCTGTAAATTGGCTGACGTGTTTACTTCCAAACACCCCTAGGTACTGTAGCTTACAGTCACTACAGTTTACAGTCAACCCGCAAAGCTTTGAGACATTTGGTGTCAGTGGATAACATGGAACCTTATCTTACACAACCACTGCCACCGCCTTCAACCACTGCCACCAACCGCTGCCACTGCCACCAACCGCTGCCCTCAACCGCTGCCACTGCCCTCAACCACTGCCCGCAATCACTTTCTGAAGTTATTTAAGTATAAAAGTGAAATTATTCCACTGCTGGTTTATAATTAGCCAGAAGCCACGAGTAAAATCTCTTTATCCTGTTCGTCAATGTGAAAGATTTGACGGACGTTTATGTCTATTCTTAGCCGACTCTTAAAATATCGCGTGTTTCTCAGTGTCTGGCCCAGCCTGGCCGGCTCCTCACTGCCCTTCAACAGGTGGTGAGAGCCCGGGGCACAGCTGCTGCTGTGTCAGGCTCTAACTATAGCCACGCACACTCGGTCTACATTCCACATGGTTACACAGCCAAACCCAGCCGGCCCCCAGCCCCAATCCCCGGCCCAGCCCCAATCCCCAGCACCCAGGCAAACCTAGCCCAGCCCCAGCCCCAGCCCGAACCCTCAGGCCCTCCAAACCCAGACCAGCCCCCGCCCCAACCCAGCTCCAACGTCCAGCCAAACCTAGCACAGCCCTAACTGCCAGCCCAGCCCCAACTCTCTGGCACCAGCACTGCCCAGAGCTGTGTGTACAAAAGGCAAATCAATCCACGCAGGAGACCGGATCTCAGTTACAAACATTTTGCCTTAAAATTAACGGTGAAGAATGTTAAATTCAGGCTGAATTTACAAATCTACAATCGAATCTACAATGCAAAATCCATCTTAAACATTAAGACAAAATGGTCTCAGTCTAAGAATGGGTGGAATATCAGCTATTAGTGCGTCTGCGAGAGGGAGAGTGTGTGTGTGTGTGTGTGTGAGAGAGAGTGACAGAGAGGGGAGGGCAGAGAGAGAGAGAGACCGATAGAGAAATAGAGTGAGACAGAGAGAGAGACATGGGTAGACACACACACACACAAAGCAACAACAACAACAACATTACATTTGTATAGCGCTTTTCACGTCTTGAGGAGCCGAGACAGAGAATCACGAACAAAGAAATCATAAGTTTTTTGCTAGCTATCTTTTCCATTGTAAATGCAATGAAAAAAGTGCTATTTTTAGCAACCTGTGTATGATAGACTGGACGGAATGAGAGACAATGACAGAGAGAAACACAAAGAAACAGAGGGACAGAGAGATACAGAGACGCACACAAAAATAGAGAGAAAGACAATGAGACATATGTTCGTAGACAGAGAATCATAGACACACACAATGCGAGGGAGAGACACGCGCACAGAAAAGACAGAAAGGCAGAGCCAGGCAGACAGACAGAGAAAGGAAGACGGACAGATCGACAGACAGGCAGACAGAGCCAGGCAGCAGTGATCGAGGGTGTTAAGTCAGTGAGAGAGGAGTCAGTGCGAGGCTGTGACGGGTCCCTATGCTGTGTTGGCCGCTGAGGTCAGAGGGTACCATTTCTGGATGGGAATACTGATGGTAATAACAGAATAACATTGTGATGGGAACTGGGAGAGAACACAGTGTGACACCTGTCCCCCTCCCCCGTAACCTGACCCAAAATAACTAATCACAAAGGCAATCCTCTACATTATCTCTCACTCTCCTCTGCTTCTCGGGGAGACAGTACCGTGCCAACAAATACAGTCACAGCACGATCACAGATATTGTAACGTTTCAACAACAGATCGACATTTACACAGAACCGTTCACATCGGGTAGTTCTCTTTCTGAGTAGTTTGCATCAGCATCTAATTAGATTCATAGAATTATACAGCACAGGAGGCCATTTGGCCCATAGTGTCTTTGCTGGCTCTTTGGAAAGAGCTATCAAAATCAATCCCACTCCCCCGCTCTCTCCCCATAGCCCTGCAAACTTGTCCTCCCCAAATAATTATCTACTTCTCTCTTAAAAGTTGAAAAGGAATCGGCTTCCAATTAGGGTTCAGACTCTCATGTCTCCCAGGCCCACTCCCTGGTCACCTCTCAGCCTTATTGCCACAGGCGGCAGATTGTGTGTGGCTCGGGGTTGATTGGAAGCCAAAGCCTTCCCCGCACAGCCCCTTGACATTACTGCTCCTCAGATATGTATTTTATTCCATCTGAAAGGCGACTCTAATGACAATAATCGTTGCTATTGATACGGCACCTATCACCTCACAGGATATACGGTAAAGTGTCGTGACTGTCATTTTGTGGGCAAAACGGTGGCAGCAGTTTGTGCACAACAATATCCCACAAACAGCCATGGAGTGAGCGATGAATTTTATTTGGGGGATTGTTGGCCAGGACACCGGAAGAGAGAAACTCCCTTCTCTTTTCCAATAGCGCTGCGGGATCTTTAACGTACATCTGAACAGGCAGACGGGACCTTGTTTTAACGTCTCATCTGAAGGAGGAAGGATTCTTTTTAAGAATTGGAAAAGGCTGGTTTACAGACAGAGACTGTGTATCCGAGTGGGTGTGAGCGGGTGTGAAGATCTCAGGCCTGTGCTTGTCAGCCCGATCGGGCCCGTTCACAAACACATTCCAGAATGCTGGAATGCTGGCTCTGGCAGAAACCCCACTGTAAACGCACCGTCCCTGGAACTTGGACTGAGACGTTTTACACTAAACATGAGAAAGCTTCAAACAGTTTACTCGAAACCAAGGGGAGAGGAATTGCTGACCTCGTCACTGTTGGCAATCTGGGAACCACACGTTGGGCAGGGTCAGACCCCGCCATGGGGTCCCAGGCTGGGCTCCAACCCTGAATGGCTTCACAAACAGAGCCTCCTCCCTCAGGGAGGGAGCGAGGGGGAGAGGGAGGGGGAGAGTGAGCGAGGGAGGGGAAAGGGTGAAGCAAATCCCTCGCAGATTTATAGCACCTTAATAATAATTAAATAATAATAATAATCCTTGCATTTGATACAACACCTCATCACATCTTCGAGACGTCCCAAAACGCTTCACGGCATATACTGTAAAGTCAATTGACTGTAAAACACACACCGTCCCTCATACGTTGGCCAGCACTTGCCAGCAGCTGTTGTGGAGTATTGTATGTACAAAGTATTATAAAGCGGCCACTGCACACAGGCACCATGTGAATGACCAATGTGGAGGGTCCCGGACCTCCATTGATCTTCTGGAGAGAATGAGCGTCAAGTTATCACTGGCCACAGGCAGCTCACATGAGAGGTCAGCCCCATCCTACGCCCAGGACCATATTCCTGGCCATACTATTACAATGAGCTGCTCACTCTGCTTCCCCAGGCCGTACCCCTCTGTACAGCCAGTCAGGATATTTCCTCTCCACATTCAATTCTTAATCTCCATTTCTTTCTCTCTTATCCTGTCTCCTCCCTCCTGTCCCTCACATACTCCCACAGCTCACCCCAACCCGCTCACCCCAACCCCGCTCACCCCAACCCCGCCCACCCCAACCCCGCTCACCCCAACCCCACCCACCCCAACCCTGCTCACCCCAACCCCACCCACCCCAACCCTGCTCACCCCAAGCCCCAGCCCCCGCTATATCAAATGCAAGGGATTAGACACACACAGACAGACACATGCACGTATACAGACATTTACAGATACACACACATAAAGACAGACGGCCCCACACACATACACGCACTCAGACACGCACATACTCAGACACCGCCACACGCATACACACAGACATACACACGCACAGACACATATATGCAGGCAGACACACACACACACAAATAGACAAGACTAATGCATAAATTTAATGCTGTAAATTGAATGCAGGTGGGGGGGGGGCGCGGAGGGGGGGAGCGTGGTGGTTAAGGGCTGGTTAAGCTTGTGTTGAAGGGGTGAGAGAGTTGCCTGTTCAGCTGGGTCTGGGAAATATCCACAACGCGCTTTACCGTCTAGAGCACAGGAGAGCGCAGGAAATCCTGTCAGACACTTTGTGTTTGCTAACGGCTGGAATAAAATGACCCAGTGCCATGAAAAACAGAGCCTAGCCAGCAGCAGCCACAGAGTGTGCTCAAGTTAACTCTTTCACAAGGCTTCTGTGTCTCTCTCTCTCTCTACACATCATTGGCTTATTTAACAGAAAACAGAAAACAAGCAACTGCTTCTTGGCGTGAGCAACGTCTAAGCCAAAGAGTGGCTCCCTCACCCAGACCGTCACCCTCACCATTCCTCTCCTCACTGCGCCAGAATGATCGACATCAGGAACATGCCATCACTGCCCCGATGCTCAGACGGGGCTAAGCATCAAGCTAATGGGGTCAATGGTCAGACTTGTGTCAGCCCAGCTCAGTCAGTCACACTCTCAACCCCATGTCGTGACTTTGAGCTCTCAGGCTAGGCTGATGCTCCAGCGTGGTCCTGGGGAAGTGCTGCTTTGTTTGACACACATCTTTTGGATGAGACGTTAAAACCAAAGCCTTCTCGGTGACGTTGCTATTGGAAAAGCAAAGAGAGTTTCTCTCTCCCGGTATCCTGGCCGACAATCCCCCAGATACAATCAGTCAGTCAATCAGTTTATGGCCGTTTGTGGGACATCACACTGCTCAAACCTCAGTCACGTTATACGCTGCTGGTGTCACTCACTGGGTTATGTAGGCAGTGGACAGTCTGTGGCCCGCGGGCCGGAAGTAGCCCCCGCAACAGGGAGGAGAAAGAGGAAGCGAGGAGAAAGGGCTGAGGGCTGGGGCTGGAGCTGGGTGGTAAGGGTTGGTGTTGGTGGTTGGGGCTGGGGGTTATGGCTGAGCTGATATGGAGTGGATGGCGGGGAGTGGGGGGGAAGCAAGTGTACTTTGCATGTGTGATTGCGTAACGTGCCAGGACACGCCAACTCTGACTGCCACCGGTCAGACTGACACCAGTCAGACACTAGTCAGTCAGCGTCTTCAGTGGGTTTGGTTTAGACATGGCCACATGACACTTACTCCAGCATTTAATTGCTTTCATACACTTTATACTGCAGTCAGGCCGGCCAGCCTCCAGCACAAGGCTCCTTACGGCACACAGCCTCTTGTCCTATTGTGACTCTGTATGTCTGCCAAGCTGTGGGGGGGGGAAGGAGGGAGATTCAGCTGGGACCAGGGCAGTGGGGAGAGCAGCATGGGGGTCGAGGCAACGTGAGAGTCGGGGCTAACCCCGATGTTCATTTAAGCTTTGCGTTTTTTGATACAGTGCCTTATCATGTCATTGAGACGTCTCAAAGCGCTTTGCAGGATATTATAAAGGGTAGTGACTGTATATTTTGTGGGCAAAACGCAGCAGCCAATTGCACACAGCAGTGAACCACAAACAGCCATAGAGTGAACGACCAATTTTTAATCTGGGGGATAAAAAGAGAAGTTCTCTTCTGTTTCTGAATAGTACTTCAGGATCTTTATAAAGTCCACCTGAGCAAGTTTTGGTTTAACATCTAATCGGAAGGATGGCACCTGACAGTGCAGCACTTCCCCAACACCACACTGGACTGTCAGTTTAGACTTATGTGACTCCAAGTCAGTCGGCTGAAGTGGAGAGCCTGCCATTCGGAAATCAACAAGCTAATCCAGGAAGTTGTTAGCAATCCAGAAGTTCACCACCATACAAAGTTATAGTTTATAGAGCGCCTTTCACGTCAGGAGGACAGGCCAGTACTGAAAAGTAAACTTAGGAGTAACCTTTGCTCCTTGGGCTGGTCACTGCAGTGTGAGAGGGAACAGGCAGGACTCACACACATTGCCAAGGGGAAATGTCATTCACAGCAAGCTCCAGACAGCAGCTAACACAACACTCACATCTTGTGCTGACAGCTCTCTGCACACACTAAGTTCCATGTGTAGGTTTGGATACATTTAAGTATACGCTGATGGGTTTCCGTGTGTGTCGGACTCCCGGCTGATCACTGTGATGGGTTTCCATGTGTGTCAAGACCCCCAGTTGATCACGGTAATGGGCTTCCGTGTATGTCAGACACCCAGCTGATCACGGTGATAGGTTTCCGTGTGTGTCAAAAACTCCAGCTGATCACGGTGATAGCCCCCCGATAGCATCGTTCATGTAGGAGAACGTCTCGATGAGCTGTATGAATTCAGGAGGGAGTGAATGCAGATCTCTCTACTGATCTGTGCTTAACGTAAACTGAAATAATGGGTTAATGGGAAAGCCAATGGCTCACTGTACAGAGCAGCACACAGCTCGGGAACTATCACAACAAGGTGGGGGGAGGGGAAGGGAGGTTTTAACGGCTAAACCTTCAAATTCATCTAACATAACAAACCCCTATGTCATCCAGCACACTGGCCAAAGATTATATCAATCATCCTCTCAAACAAATAAGCTCAATGATTTCCAGATGTGCGTTTCTCCTGGAGACGATTTTCACTGTAAGATTACGCAAGGCTCCGCGTCTCAAACTGCACACAACAGACGAGAGGAAAGCTTACTGAGGCCGCAAGCCCAGCCCTGCCCTTCAAAGTCTCTCCGTCCTCCACAGCAAAACACCCAAAACAAGGTCTGTTGTCTCAGCCACTTGCACTCCCACCTCAGGACCAGAGGCTTGTGTGTTCAAGCCCAACTTCAGGACTCTAAGCTCACAGTCCAGGCTGACATTCCAGTGCAGTGCTGGGGTGGAGGGGATTGTCAGAGACGCCATCCCTCCTTTGGATGAGATGTCAAACCGAGTTCCCGCCCAAGCCTGTTCAGGTGGATGTTAAAGATCCTATTGGATCTTTTGATTCTCTTGACTTCTACAGAGTCCTGTAGGTCAGTGGTTAGAGCACTCGCTTTGCAAGCGAGAGACCTGAGTTCAATTCCAGGCACAGAGCCTAATAATAATCCCTCCAAAACCCAAAACAATAATAAATTGGTCATTTTCAATCTACGACTGTTTGTGGGACATTGCTGTGCGCAATTGACTGCCGCGTTCGCCCACAAATATACAGTCAATTCACTTTACAGTGTGTTCCGTGAAGCGCTTTGGGATGTCCTCCCGACGTGAAAAGCGCTATATCAAATGCAAGGATTATTAGGATTATTATTATTGGAAAAGGGAAGGGAGTTTCTCTCTCTCTCTCTCTCTCTGTCCTGGCTGACAATCCCCCAAATACAACTGATCTTTCAGTTCCTGGCTGCTTGTGGGAGGTTGAGCTGTGTATAAAAGCAGTCACTACACGTGACAGCAGTTATAAGCTGAGGTGCCAGAACAAAGCAACTCCTTGTTCAGAATCGTGCCTTTCCTGCGTCTCCTGAATGCGGGCTGGGCTGATTGGCGGGTTGCCTTCCCCCAAACCCCATTCTCCAGAGAAACAGCTTTGAAGTGAGTGAGTGAGGAAAGCAAAGTGAGCCTCAGCTGCCAGACGTCAGCACATTCAGTTTGGAGCAAAAGGCTAGCGAGTGAACACATTGCTTCACATCACACAGACAGAGACAGCCATGAGAATGCTGGGGAGGATATGGGAACCAGCTGTCTGGGGGCACAGCACTGTGGCTCTCACGCTCACACACCACCACAGGCTTCTTGGAACGTCGAATCACATTCAACCATTAATGGGGGCTAATTTGCGGTTATTTCTTCTCTGGATTCCTTACCAAGGACTCGGAGTCACGTAAACGTGGACTCAGGGTAACTGGGGACATTACTCACTCCGCCCCCCACCCCCCCACCGCCCACTTTCCCAAGAACTAGCCGTCAATTACAGGGACTCACTACATCTGGTCACCAGAGTGAGCGAGCGGCCTGTCGCGAGCAGAGTGTCGTGAGCAGAGTGTAGAGACTGTGAGTACCGCTCACTACCCTGTCACTGTGCCCAGTGAGTCGCTGAAAACCACAAAAGTTAAGATGTGATCAGATTCAGCGAAGCCTTGATCGCCCAGTGTGGCAGCTTCCTCATAGTCACACCCAGTCTCCTGGCTGTCACAGGGCCATGGCTCAGCTGAATGTCTCAGCGTCGTGTCCCTTTGTGTAACGCAGGCAGCGCAGGCCAGAAACTCAGTGTCTGTCTTCTTGCTCGTCACCTCGCATGTCAGCTCCTAGACCAACTGAACGCTCCTAGGGCTTGTACCTAACCCTAGCCACTACAGCCTGGGCCATGGCCCCATGACAGCCACGATCCCTGGCTCGGTCCCGGGATCCCAAATTGTAAAGCGCTCTGCGATGCCGTCCGGCTTGGAGGGCGCTATATAAATCCAAGTTGTTGTTGTTGACCCTGTGCCCAACTGCTGCACTGGTTTGTTTCCCTGTGGCTGTGGCCTCAATCACTGACAGTCATGTGTGAGGCAATAACAACCTCTCCTCACCACTACATGATGTCTCAAAGCGCTTCACAGGATTTACTGTACAGTGTAGTGACTATTTTATAGGTGAACGCTGCAACCAACTATTGCACAAACAGCCGCAAAGTGACAGAAGCAAAGGCGGGTGTGAATAGGGTTAACTAGACATCGGGCCATTGGGGTTATGTAACTGCTGACCTGCTGCTCTGGGACAAACAGGTTTCATTTATTGCTGTAAAATATCTAACAACAGGCTGGCTTGTTGCCAGTGTGTACAGGTCTGTACAGGCCTGCCCTGCCCATCCCTCTCACGCCCACACACAGAGGCTCATTCACTTTCAAATCTCAGCATCTCCACATGTCCAGGCTCACTGCCTGTCTGGAGCATCACAATCCCCAGTCATCTTTGCCTCACATCTCTATCTCACCGTCTGCAAACATTCTGGGGTGCCTTTACCCATCCCCCCATCACTCACTAACTCCAGGCCTTCCCCATCCGATGGGAAGTGATAAGGAGAGGTTCCCCGATGATGAGCTTCTGTGCGGCCGTCATTGCGGTCACTCGGACACAAACAGTCTATCACAACAACGTCAGGCACAGCCTCTGTCTGGCCCCAACCATTGCTGTCAGGAGGTCTCAGAGCTCAGCCGGGGGGGGGGTGGGGAGTGGCGGGTTGTGCCTGTGTGGGTGGTAACAGGCAACACTCACATGCATCGCAATGGAGAACAGTGTCAGTCACTGCCAGCTCCAGCCGGCAGCTAACACTAACACACACGCTGACAACTCTGCACACACCAAGCTCCATGTGTAGGCACTGCACACATTTGGAACTCTCAGTCTGGTTTGGATGCACTCAAGCATACGCTGATGGGTTTCCGTGTGTGTCAGAACCCGGCAGATCGCAGTGATGAGTTTACGTGTAAGACAGACATCCGGCTGACTGTGATGAATGGTTTCCCATGTGTGACAGACACCCGGCTGACCATGGTGATGGGTTTAGAACATAAGAATCGCTAGACAAAAGAAGATGAAGTTCCACGCAGTTTGCCTTCCACCATCTCTGGCAGTCACATGCATACGGCATGTCCCTCGCTATATACTGTATCCCGAGATATTATTTGCTAACAGATATCTATCTAATTTGTTCTTGAAAGAATCAACACTTTCTGCTTCCACCGGCTCCCTAGGGAGCACCCTCCTCCCTCTGACCGCCCTCCTCCCTCTGACCGCCCTCCTCCCTCTGACCGCCCTCCTCCCTCTGACATGCTCCATCTCGCTCCCAGTTGCAATATCTTGCCTCGAATCCCTCACTGTCAGAAGAAGCTCCTCATCGTTTATCCTCTGTGTGTGTGTGTGTGTGTGTCTGTATGGTGAGAAAGGGCATAAGATACATGTGCAGCCTGAGAACAAATCCAAGAATAATAATAATAATCCTTCATTTGATACAGCACCTTTCACATCTGGAGGACACGTCAAAAATCCTCAAAAGGATTTGCTGTAAAGTGTGGTGGCTATGTGTTTGTAGGTGAACATACCAGCCAATCTGTTACAGCAATGTACCACAAACTGCCATAAAGTGAATCAATGATTTTATGTGGGATTGTTGCCCAGGAAACCAGGAGATACTCTCTTCTCTTTTCTAATAGCGCCATGGGATCTTTTAACATCCACCTGGACAGGCAGACGGGACCTCGTTTAACATCTCATCTGAAGGACAGCAGCTCTGACAATGCAGCACTTCCCCAGAACAGCACTGGAACATCAGCCAAGACTGAGCTCAAACTACATCTCCACACGGATCACTTTGACCACACTTTCTCCTTCACACCCACTCTGGCTCCCTCTCCCTGCTCAGCTGCCCCCCCCCCCCCCCATTACTGTGAATGAGCTCTGGGGACATCTTCCCAACGTGAAAGGCGCTAATATCAATGTAAATTGTATTGTTAAATCCCGAAGTGGGGTTTGCACCCTCACCATTCGAAGTGCTATGAACTGAGCCAGGGTGACAGCTGATATCAAGCAGACCAGCACTGAGCCCCCACTCTGCGTTACTGATCACACATACCAACTTCCCCCCCCCCCACCCCCGCACCATGAGTCACAATGACAACAACAACTTGCATCTTACACAGCGCCGTCACACAGAAAAGTGCCTGGGAGCCCTGCCAGAAATCACAACCACAAATCAAGTGAATTGCGACAAGTAGTTTAAGAAAGGTGGATTGGCCAGTGCCTGGCGGGATGGGCTGTCAGGCTGGGGGGGTGGGGGGGGGGCAGGAGAGTGGCAGCCCCACCCCAGCAGAGGCTGGGGCTTGGCATAGACTCCAGTTGCTGCTATTGTAAACACTGCGTGTGGGGGAGAGCTTCCAAGCAGAAAATGTAGAGAACGGATTGTGTTCCAAACTCAGGTCTTGGCAACTGGCACTCTTCAGCTAAACAAAATCACTATGGCATGTTTGATAACAGTGTTGTCAACAGCTACAACATCATCATCATCATCAACAACAACAACAGCAGCAGCAGCATCGACAATAATATCAATAATAATAAACAATAATATCAACATGCACTATTTATTTACAGATCGTCAAACAAAGGGGGAGGCTTCAAGGTTTAACAAACGTGGGACTAAACCGGCTGCTAAAAGCAGGATCTACAATAATTATTTTTAAAAGAGGATTAGACAGTTACCTCAAGACAAAATATAGTAAGGAAGACGGGAGGGGTGGGGGGGGGGGGGAGGTGGGTAGGGGAGCAGGACAGTGGGGCCACACAGAAAGCTTACAGAAGCTCACAGAAAGTCAGTGTAGTGGGGGGGGGGGGTGACTGTGGTTGGGGGGGTGACTGTGGTGGGGGGGGATGATTGTGGTGGGGGGGATGATTGTGGTTGGGGGGGGTGACCGTGGTGGGGGGGGTGACTGTGGTGGTGGGGGGGGTGACTGTGGTGGGGGGGTGACTGTGGTGGGGGGGGGGGTGACTGTGGTTGGGGGGTGGTGACTGTGGTGGTGAGGGGGTGGTGACTGTGGTGGTGGGGGGGTGGTGACTGTGGTGGGGGGGTGGTGACTGTGGTGGGGGGGGGGTGACTGTGGTGGGGGGGTGGTGACTGTGGTGGGGGGGGGGTGACTGTGGTGGGGGGTGGTGACTGTGGTGGGGGGGTGGTGACTGTGGTGGGGGGGGTGGTGACTGTGGTGGGGGGGGTGGTGACTGTGGTGGGGGGGGTGGTGACTGTGGTGGGGGGGGGTGGTGACTGTGGTGGGGTGGTGACTGTGGTGGGGGGTGACTGTGGTGGGGGGGTGGTGACTGTGGTGGGGGGGGTGGTGACTGTGGTGGGGGGGGTGGTGACTGTAGTGGGGGTGGTGACTGTGGTGGGGGTGGTGACTGTGGTGGGGGTGGTGACTGTGGTGGGGGGGTGACTGTGGTGGGGGGGGTGACTGTGGTGGGGGGAGGGGGGGGGGGTGACTGACTGGCTTTGGAACAGCGAGCTCCCATTTTGGGGAAGGAACTATTTGAATAGCTGAAGAAAGGAAACAGCTGAGAACCCGACTCTGGTGGCTGGGTGTGAGGGACCAGCCGTCGCACTGTGATGGCAAGCTCAAATTTACTTCACAAACCCCCCCGCCCGACCCCACCTCACAGCCGGCCAGCAATTCAGTCCCTGTAACTTGCTGAAGGTGTTCCCGCTCACCCCCCTCCCATTTTACTCTGATGATCAGTCATTCCATGCTCCTCCTTCATCCCCTCTGCTGGACCGTCACCCCTGGAGGCGGGGAAAGCACAGCCACGACTGATCCCCTCCTTCCTCTGGGGTTTAGGGGACATGGGGTTAGGGGGCGCAGGGTTGGGTAGAGGATCAGGAGGAAGGCACTTGGCCTGTTTTTACTTCCATAGCCCAGTTGCGCTGGGGTCACTTGTAGCTCCAACTAATATCATGGCTGAGATCAGCAACCCTATCACCCCCACCCGGCTCCACATCACTCAGGGGATACAGTTCAAAATCCTGATCCTCGCCTTCAAAGCCCTCCAAGGCATCGCTCCTCCCTACCTCCTTGACATCCTGACCCCCTACCAACCTGCCCGCTCCCTCCCCTCAGCGGGCTCAGACCTGCTTCACGTTCCCCCGCCTTGCCCACTCCACCATTCAGCCTCTCTGCCCCCACCCTATGGAACTGCACCCCACAGTCCCTCAGCCTCAGCCCCTTTCTTGCCTCCGTAAAAATCCACCTCAAGACCCTCCACTTCAACCGTGCCTTTGGTCACCCTCCTATTCCTCCCCTCCCCTCGCTCCTCCTGATTCAAGCCACAAGTTTCCCTGACTGACCAGCGCCTTGGAGTGTCCTTCTGATGTGAAAGGCGGTATAGAAATGTAATTTGTTGTTGTGACAAGAGGCACTGCAGTTATCCAGTCGCGCTCGGGTCCTGGTTAATCTCCTCCCCAGGGTTAAAGGACCAGTGGGCAGTAACCAGTGCTTTTTTCTGTACCAAGCACGTCCCTAAAGTGCATTAAAGTGGTGCCTTGTTGATGAATTACTGACATGAAACACACAATGTGCAGAATCTACGAAACAAAACCAGCCAAAAAAAAGTAAATCATACATTGAGTCGCAACTTGTCTCCAACCTGGTGCTCCCGTGTCTGTGACTCACCCCAACACCCAGTCACACACTTAGCTTCCATCGCCAATAACGAATTTAATTAAGGAATCAGACCCATCAGCCCGGCTCACCCTCTCGCCTCCGAGTCAGAAGCGCCGCGAGCGCATCATCTCTCACAACAGTTCGTAACCCGACCATTCACAACATTTACTTTACAGCAATATTCTGTGGAGCACTTTGCGAGACGTCTCAAGGATGTGATATAAAGGCGCTGTATCAAATGAAAGGATTATTATTATTCCCCCTCCACACACACACACACACATGCACACACGCGGGGCGATGGGGGGGGGGGGGGAGAATAATAATAATAATAATGTGTGTGTGTGTGAGACAGACACAGTAAGAGGGAGATGTTATAGAGAATCGCTTTGCTGGTGGAAGTTAGCAGCAATGGCAGATTTACACTCTTCTCTCATTCAAGCAAAACTTTCCAAACTATCCCCCCCCCTCCCACCCCCCACCCCCACCCTCACGGCTGCAGACTCGGCAGTAATTACAGAGGCTGCGTTTGTACCTCACGTCCCCAACGGTAGACAACTCCTGAGGGTCAGAACCGGTCAGCGGGACACACACCTCACAACCACCACCACCACCGCCACCAACACCACCATCCGTGGGGAGGCATCCCGGGGGGTCAGACACACAGCCTCACAGTGACACTCACACAGACAGTGACACTCAGACACAGTGACACTCACACAGTGACACTCACACAGTGACACTCAGACACAGTGACACTCACACAGTGACACTCACACAGTCAGTGACACTCAGACACAGTGACACTCACACAGACAGTGACACTCAGACACAGTGACACTCACACAGTGACACTCACACAGACAGTAACACTCACACAGACACAGTGACACTCACACAGACACAGTGACACTCACTGACACAGTGACACTCACTGACACAGTGACACACAGTGACACTCAGACACAGTGACACTCACTGACACAGTGACACTCACTGACACAGTGACACACAGTGACACTCAGACACAGTGACACTCACTGACACAGTGACACTCACTGACACACAGTGACACACAGTGACACTCACTGACACAGTGACACACACAGTGACAGTGACACAGACACAGTGACACAGTGCCGTTGTGTGTGGGGGGAGACTCACTTGAGGAAGTATCTCTGACCAGACGGGGTTTTGGCCATTTCCCAGCCGGGCGGCAGAGGTACGTCGTCGATGTTGTCGAAGGATTGCTGCCGGTGGTGGCTGTAGCCGGGCCGCCGGGGCCGGGGCCGGGGCCGGGCAGCGAGGCGGGCGAGGAGTGCGAGCGGATGTGCTGGATGTGGAAGTGGGGCAGGCCGGCGGGGGGGCCGCCGGGGCCGGGGCCGGGGCTGGAGTCGCCGCTGGCCTGGCGGGAGTGCGAGCCCGAGTCCGGCGGCCTGAAGAAGGACTCCGGCAGCTTGCGGAGCCGCATGGGCACCCCCTGGGGCAGGCTGCCCGCCTGGGGGTTCATCACCGCCTTGAACAGCGCCTCCAGGTCGGTCTCAGAGTCGCCCAGGACCCGCACGATGGTGTGTCCCGGGGCCGGGGCCGGGGTGGTGCTGCCGTCCATGGTGTGGGGGGGTGAGGGGTGAGGGGGTGGGGGGGGGGGGGGTCCCAGGCCGCGGGCCGCGCGCGGAGCAGAAAAAACCGTCGGCGACTGAGAGAGGGGACGAGAAAAAAAAGTTTGGGAAAAAGTTTTCCAAAAGTTTCTCTCTCTCTCTTTCTTTCTCTCTCTCTCGTGGCTTCGCTTTAACTTCTTGTCGTCGACGACGCTGTTGTTGTTGTTGCTGTTGAGCAGCCGAGACAGAAAGTCAGCCCCAGCATCGCTCCCTCTGTGTGTGTGTGTCTCTGTGTGTGTGTGTGTGTGTGTGTCTGTCTCTCACACACACACTCCACCCCCCCCTCTCCCTCTCCCCCTCCCTCTGGGCTGCGGGGCTGGGGAGTGTCTGTCAGTCAGTCAGTCCCCCCCCCACCACCACTCCTCCTCCTCCTCACCCCCACCCTGAATTATTCATGAGCTGCTTGTCTGCCCCCCCCCACCCCCCCCTTCTTCCCCCGCAAATCACAGCGGCTTCACTCGCAAACATGTCTGTCCTGTTTTGTCTGTCTGTCTGTCTGTCTGGAGGGGGGTGTTCGTGAGTGGGAGGGGGGGTTCGTGAGTGGGAGGGGGGGTGTTCGTGAGTGGGAGGGGGGTTCGTGAGTGGGAGGGGGGGTTCGTGAGTGGGAGGGGGGTGTTCGTGAGTGGGAGGGGGGGGGTTCGTGAGTGGGAGGGGGGGTTGTGAGTGGGAGGGGTGTTCGTGAGTGGGAGGGGGGTGTTCGTGAGTAGGAGGGGGGGTTCGTGAGTGGGAGGGGGGTGTTCGTGAGTGGGAGGGGGTGTTCGTGAGTGGGAGGGGGGTGTTCGTGAGTAGGAGGGGGGGTTCGTGATTGGGAGGGGGGGGTTCGTGAGTGGGAGGGGGGGGTTGTGAGTGGGAGGGGGGTTCGTGAGTAGGAGGGGGGGGTTCGTGAGTGGTAGGGGGTGTTCGTGAGTGGAGGGGGGTGTTCGTGAGTGGGAAGGGGGGTTCGTGAGTGGGAGGGGGGGTTCGTGAGTGGGAGGGGGGGTTCGTGAGTGGGAGGGGGGGTTCGTGAGTGGGAGGGGGTTGTGAGTGGGGAGGGGGTTCGTGAGTGGGAGGGGGGTTCGTGAGTGGGGGGGGTTCGTGAGTGGGAGGGGGGGGTTCGTGAGTGGGAGGGGGTGTTTCGTGAGTGGGAGGGGGTGTTTCGTGAGTGGGAGGGGGGTTCGTGAGTGGGAGGGGTGTTCATGAGTGGGAGGGGGGGTCGTGAGTGGGAGGGGGTGTTCGTGAGTGGGAGGGGGTGTTCGTGAGTGGGAGGGGGGGTTCGTGAGTGGGAGGGGGGTTCGTGAGTGGGAGGGGGTGTTCATGAGTGGGAGGGGGGGTCGTGAGTGGGAGGGGTGTTCGTGAGTGGGAGGGGGTGTTCGTGAGTGGAGGGGGGGTTCGTGAGTGGGAGGGGGGGGTTCGTGAGTGGGAGGGGGGTTCGTGAGTGGGAGGGGCGGTTTGTAAGTGGGGGGTTCTTGAGTGGGAGGGGGGGCTGTGAGTGGGAGGGGCTGTGAGTGTGGGGTGGGGCTGTGAGTGGGAGTGGGGCTGTGAGTGGGAGGGGGGCTGTGAGTGGGAGGGGGGCTGTGAGTGGGGGGTGGGGACTGTGAGTGGGGGGTGGGACTGTGAGTGGGAGGGGAGATTCATGAGTGGGGGGGGGTTTCGTGTGAATGGGGGCTTTGACTGGGGGGGGTCATGAGGAGGGGTGTGGTGAATGGGGGAGGCTGCGAGGGAGGGCTGTGAGTGGTGGGGGGGGGGTTGTGAGTGGTGGGGGGTTGTGAGTAGGGGGCTGCTGTGAGTGGGGCGGAGGGGGTGCTGGGGAGTGAGGGGGAGCTGTAAGTTGGTGGGGGGGGGTTACTGTGAGTGGGGTAGGGGGGCTGTGAGTGGGGGAGCGGGGGTGGGGGTGAGGGGGCTGTTCGCTGTAGGAATGTGTGACACAGCCCCAGTGCATTCCAGCACAGCTGAGCCGTTCTCTGCGCCGTTTCGCCTTTTGTTGTGGAGTGGGTGACCTTAAGAAGAGCGAATGAAAATCAAAGCACTTCGCCTTTCTGTTATTACCAAATATGGAATGGCAGGAATGTTGCTGGCTTGGCCTCCCCCACTCTCTTTCCCCCTGCCGGTCTCTCCTTCCCTTCATTCCTCGCTCCCTCCCTCCCTCCCCTCCCTCCCTCCCTCGCTCGCTCGCTCGCTCGCTCCCTCCGCTTTTCCCTTGAACCTTTCAGTCAAGGCTGAGCTCAGATTGCTGCATGGCCTTCGCCAGTTGGTGACAAAACAAAATAAAACAGCCCAAAGCATTGGACTGGAGTTGAAGGGGCGGGTTTGGTGTGTGGGTTAGGGCTATGTACACTACCCCCATCCCACCCCCTACCCACCCCCGACTCACTGACTGACTACAGGAAGAGCTCAGACCTGACACATTGAGCCAGGTTTCTGTCATTTTCATTGTAAAATAAATGCCAGTGGACTGTGCTCACAGGGCGTATGCAATGCATTGCCCCCAGCCCTCAGCTCAGCCCCTGCCCCCGACTAAGCTCCCAGCTCTTATCTCAGCCCCAACCCTTAGCTCAACCCCTGGCCCCCAACTCAGCCACCAGCTCAGCTACCAGCTCAACCCTCTCCCCTGACCCTGAAGCTCAGCCCCCAAACCTCCCACCATCCCTGCCTCCTGCCCCCAGCCAAACTCTCCGTCGCCAGCTCGCCCCCAGGCTTGCCCCCTGTCCCCCAAGCTCAGCAACCAGACCGGACCCCAGCTCAACCCCCGGCCCCTAGCACCCAGCTCGGCTCCCAGCCCCAAGCTTCAGCCCCCAGCCTCAGGCCCCAAGCCCCAGCTCCCTGCCCCCAGCACAACCACCAGTCCTCAGCTCCCTGCTTCCAGCTCAGTTCCTAGCGCCAGCCACAGCCCAACCCAGCCCCCAGCTCCCAGCTAAGCCCAGACCCTAGCCCAGCCCCCAGCTTAGCATCCAGTCCCTAAGCCTTAGCTCTTGCCAATCAGCACCTAAGCAGATGCGTCCCTCCAGGGAGAGACGGCATATTCCGTTCCAACAATCTATCTGCGGAATTTCCATGAGTAGGTGTGATGCATGGAAATCTCAGCTTGGTTTAATAATAATAATCCTTACATTTGATATAGCGCTTTTTCACATTTTCTAGACGTCTCAAAGCCAAGAATAGACTGTAAAGTGAATTGACTGTATATTTGTGGGCAAAATGTGCGCACAGCAATGTCCCACAAACAGTCTTGGATGGAAGTGACCAATTTTATTTTTTATTTTTTATATTTTTTTTTGAAGGATTATTATCAGCAAGTAGAATAAGGATACTTGCCCAAGGTCTCTCGCTTGTGAGGCATGCTCTCTGACCACTGAGCTACAGGACTCCACTGGGTTTGGAAACTCTTAAGCATGGTAATGGGTTTCTGCTTGTGTCAGACACCCCTGAGCAAAAAAACAGGAAGAGTGTGTGGGACAGGTTGTGGCTTTATATGAGATTGTCGAATGTCAGGAGAAATATCTTCGCTGTATTCATCGACTCCCACAAGACCTTCAGCGTAGTATTACATGAAACCCTCATGATAAAATGGGAAGCCTTAGGAGTATATGGCCGACTATTGGATTTTATCTGTATTACCACGCTCTGCGTCCAATTAATAAAACTTATTTCCCTGGTTAAGGAATGAGTGATGTTTCTTGCGCAGGAGGAAAGCCAAAAAGTCTGACAAACGGTCAAAAAAAAATAAAGATGCCATTTCAGGTTCTGAGTGCCACATTTGCAATCCCATTTTCCCCTGACTATACACTCAGCCTGTCCCTTGAACCAACTGCTTCTATTAAAGGGGTAGGTAGTGTTGCCACGGTACCACATTGTACAGAGAAATGTGCCGTGACCACAAGATACCATTTACCAGGTCATCGCGCTTGCCTGTTTCCAACTATGCCATGCACATCACTGGATGATGCTCATACAATCAGGAGGAGCCCTTGGTTCTTTGTCCCTCTCCAGTTCATGAACACTGAGACCTGTATTCCAAGCATTCTGGGACTCAGTCTTGCATGAGGGGCGCTATATAAATACAAGTTGTTGTTATATTGTCTCTATATTAGTGTCTCCACTGATTGCCCAGACAACTCAGTCCAGACCAAGAGCACTGCCTGTCTAATGGCTCAGCACCACTGAACTCACTGAACCCACTAGGTGACCTCATATAAAGGGTGCTCTATAAATGCTAATTCTTGTTGAACCGTTGGAGAAACTCCCATCTGATATTCCTGGAAGAACTTTGCACTTTTATAGTGTGTTTTATATCAAACACCCAACACGTGTGTGCCACAAGCTTGGATTATAATGGGGAGAAACCCATTGTGCTGTGAATCATAACAAATGGCAACGTTCCAGGTCCCCCTTGTCTGCAGCTCTGTGTGGCAACACATTGCTGAGACAATAACACACAGCTTTTTACATGATACTCCAGCAAGGTTTAACCTTTTTACATTGACCCTTATTTCCCATTTTTGAGGCCCTCGAGAGGATTTAATGGAGTGTTTGGGAACAAGGAATGAGGCCACATGGGTGTGGAAGAGCATTTTGGAGTATTTCTTTGTTACTTTTGGGAATCATTAAGGATCTGCATAGAGATTTCCCTGGAGATGTCATTGAGCAACAGGGTTAGGTTTGGTCTATAGTTAGACCAGATTTGGTGCATCAAATGGCTTTTTTTCTCATTGTTTTTTGCACTCAAAACCAGAGCTTGTGGATTTATTCCTAGATCCCCTCCACTTCACCCCCTCCCATGCCTCCTTCAAGGCCCATCTCAAGAACTTCCTGTTCGACCATGCCTTTGGTCATCTTCCCACCCCCACCCAACCTCCCTCCCACCCGTCCTCCAGCCCTCTTAACTTCAACATCCAGCTTGGGTGAAAACACTTCACCTTCCAGTGCCTTGGGACATCCTCCTGATGTGTAAGGCGCTATATAAGTGCAATTTGTTGTTGATGGCTGACGGGTCAGGGTAGATTCACAAGATAGGAATCAATGTAGAATCTGGAATGCACTGCCTGAAAAGGTTGTGGGAGCAGATTCAATAATAACTTTCAAAAAGGAATTTGATAGGTACTTGCAAAGGACACATTTGCAGGGCTATGGGGTAGGAGTGGGGAAGTGGGACTAGTTGGTAGCTCTTTCATAGAGCCGGCACAGGCACGATGATTGTATAAGCTAATGTGAAGATTCAGCACCACAAGGTGGAGCGTTGCAATATTTTGGCTAGACCTCAACAGTAAAATCCCCAAATAAACTTCAACCATCAACAACATAACCATTTCTCTCATACTAGACCTAATGCTAGAATGTTAAAGCACATAAACAGGCTGATTGGCCTATCAAGTCTGACCTGGTGTTTTCTCTATGAACCACCCACTCTCTGCTCGCTCATTAAAGACAATCTTTAATATTCCTCTTTTCAGGGATATTCCTATTCGCTTTTAAATGAGTTGAATGAATGGTCCTTCAACAACTGTTTGTGGTCGAGAATTCCACATTCCCACCACTCTCTGTGTGAAGCTGTTTTTTTTCTAATTTCCCCCAAATGTTTTTGTGATTAAATCTGTGATTGTCTCACCAACCAGAGGAAATAATCTATTGCTATTGATCCCGGCAAAACCCTTCGTGATCTCGAAGCCCTCCATCAGGTCACTTCTTAACCTGCTCTGTTTGATTGACAAAGTGGTCAATTGGAATGTCTGTCTTTCTACCTGGGTCCTTAAGGATGGATGTCACAGTGAGAGGTTGGTCTTGTTGTAGACAGCTGAGGTCCTTAGCTCTTTGACAATCTTGGGCTGGAGGCAAGAGGTTCTCAGTAATTATTGATGACAAACATTTTCAGGAGGGAATAAAAGGCCAATCAATACACACACCACACAAGTGATCTGAACTAATACAGCACAAGAAAGGTGGTGTTGAACAAGACCCATTGTTGCTTTTTTTGCAAGACAATGGCTCTATCATCACGATTTGATTTCTGTTCACGTACAGCCTCTTGTTTGACCTAGGTTGATCAATAAGTTATAATAATAAATTATGACAATTAATGCATTTAATATAGCATATTCCATGTCAGGAAGATGATTTAGAGTCTCACAGGATATGCTGTAAGATGCAGTTAATGTGTATTTGTAAGTGAACTCTGCAGTTAATTTGCACACTGTAGTGTCCCACAAACAGACATGAAGTGAATGAACTATTTTTTCAAGGGGATTGTTGGCCAAGACACTGAGAGAAACTCCCCTCTTTTTGAAAAGTGCCATGAGATCTTTAACATCCACCTGAACAGGCACAAGGCGGGACCTTAGATTAACATCTCATCCGAAGAACAGCATCTCCAACAATCGATGAGAGATGAGATGAGAGTGCTCTCGACTGAGCCAGGCTGACACCATGCAGCTTGAACAGGTGAGCGGTGGCTTTGTCACCTGTGAGCATGATTGTACAGTACAGGGAGGGACAACATTAATTGTGACACTTGATGAGGTAGCCAAGAGGAAGGGTTGAGACAACAGGTTAGCATGAAGATAAATACGAGACAAGTACTGAATTTCACCATAAATTTATTTGTGTAGAAGTCACATTTTCTAATGTTATGCTACGGGTAAGGGCTAAGGGGAAAGAGCTGGAAGCGGGTGTGAATATAAAGCCAGTGGTGCCAAGGTACAATGGGCTTTTGTGCTGAAGTATCTGTGTTTGAATCTGATCAAGTCTAACTGGTGGAACAGGCTCGACAGGCTGACTGGGCTGTTCCGTTTCCGATGCTTTGATTAATGACGTTCCTAATGTTCAGTCTCACAACTTAAAGTGATTTGTCCAGTGCAAATCAGCATTGAGCTCTTGTGTGTGCAAAGGTGTGTTCGAGAGCAAGGATTCATGCAAAACATTTTTGCTGGTTGGTTCCTGGAGCCAAACTAAAACTCGTTTTGATTTTACTCCCACAAAATGCCACCACTTATTTAGCTATTGTGATTTATTTAAGCAATGAATATTGGCTTTGGAGTCATTGCACTTCACTAATAGACTCGGAATATTTTTATTTTATATTCTCCTCTTGGAGAACTTCCCAGAGCTATAAGCTCTTGCGTAAAGTGTTTGGGTGGGAAAGGAATTATTACGAAGAACAGATGGTTTGAATTGCCGTTGCTGTATTGCAGTCGGACTTTACAATTAAACTCACACAAGAGCTGTGACAACCAATAGGCCACGCACTGACTCACTTTGTGTTGCTTCCCCTTCCCACAAGTCCAGTACAGTGCTGGGTGAGTGCTGCATTGTCGGAGGTGCCATCCTTCATAAACAGAGGGATCCAATCTCCTGTTCAGGTGGATGTTAAAAATCTCTGCAATACTATTGGTAAAGAGAAAGCAGTTTCTCCCAGTGCTATGACCAACATTGCTGCAGATAAATTGGTTTTCATTTCATTGGCTGAGCTTGGATCTTGCTATGCGCAAATTAGCTTCTGCATTTGCCGGCAAATAGTCACTACACTACACCACACCATTCCTTGTGAAGATCTGGAACATTCTAGGTGCTGCCTCAAATGCATACATTACTATGATAATTTATATTTGTACAGCACCTTTCATGTCAGAAGGACTTCCAAATGCTTCACACAGCTACTAACAGTCTGACTTGGAGCCAAAGCTGGGGGCGGGGGCTGGAGGGCTGAGCAGGGGATGTGTGGCGGCTGAGTAAAGGGGGGGTAAAGCTGAGGAAAGGGGGAGGGGGGAAAGATAACCTAAACGAAGGTGAAAAAGAAAGGTCTTAAGGAGGGATTTAAAGGTGAGGAGAGAGAGTCATTCAGAGGAATTCCGGAATGGAGTTCCAGAGAGTCAAGGCAGAAATAATGCCTAATAATAATCCCTCCAAAAACCAAAAACAATAATAAATTGGTCATTTTCAATCTACGACTGTTTGTGGGACATTGCTGTGCGCAATTGGCTGCCGCGTTCTCCCACAAATATACAGTCAATTCACTTTACAGTGTGTTCTGTGAAGCGCTTTGGGACGTCCTCCCGACGTGAAAAGCGCTATATCAAATGCAAGGATTATTATTAAAGGCTGAAAGCCCGCCCATCAGTGGTGAAGCAGGCTGGTGCTTGCTAAGGGGAAGGAGAGGTTGGGCAGTTGGGGTATCAACAATGTACACGTATATAACAACTTCCATGTTGGGAGACATCTGAGGCTGACGACAGGATCTTAAAGGGTGAGGATGGATCTGATGGGGGAGAGGATATGGGCTGTGAAGATCTGGATGTTCTAGAGTTAGTGGAGAATGGAACAAGGAAGAGCAGTGAGCAGAATATTGAAAAGAGAGTTCTGGATGAGGTTTAGTGCTGTGTTGTGGAGATAGTCGTCAGCCTCAGATGTCTCCCAAGTGGTCTTGATCAAAGCCTGAATAAAAGGATGAAAATTCAAACAGGAATGGTGACTGGGATGGAATGGATTGCTCTTTCAGACAACCAGGCTGGACGGTGGACTGGATGGTGAGCAGGTGAGCGGTCTCTCACAGCCTTGATGTCCTCATAAAGAGAGATTAAAATGAAGAAGGTCCTTTTCACATCATTTGCCCCCTTTCTTTTTGGTACTGACCCTGCTCAGCACTCCCTTAAGTCATTTTCATGCTGCATTTGCTCTTTATACACTTTATGTGATTGAGAATAGCAGGGCTAGTACTCGTTTCCTATCCCATGGTTGTCTCTCGGTGCCCTGAAAAAGTCTTGATTAACCATTTCATTGGTTTCTGTGCGTGTCGGACATCTATCTGGTTGACCGAACAAAGAGACAAGTGCTATTATCCAACACTACCATCCTCACACCTGCTAAGTGGGCGTGTATCACTTTCACTCTCTTACTCCAATTCATTCTTTCCCAAGACTTTGTGACTCCTCACCCCGATAGATTTCCCTTCATCCAACAAGTTCTTAAAACCCAAGATTGGCATCACTTAACACCACACTTCACTGCCTTTCTCCTGCTCATTGGTGGTGTCTGCAGAGAATAGCCTTTCACCTGAACTCCTTCATTGAAACTATTAATTCGCGCCAAGCAAAGAATACCACGCAATCCATCACTTTTATCTCGTTTGTACAGATGCCCCGGTACAGTGAAAGAGAGAAAGGGGTTAATTCCTGTCATGAGGAGGACTCTCTCTTACTTTTATACTATAACGGGGTCCAATGTACAGGATGAGTAAAAGGTTTGGGCAATATTGAATTCTGCAGATATTCACATGAGTCTTCCACTGCAACCTCCCACAACACAGCTCAGGAACCCAACCAACTTCTGTAAAGTTACATTGCAGCCAAATTCGGTACCCGGATGGAGAGACAAAAAAATTGTAGTCACTCAATCCACGACTGTTTGTGGGACTCTGCTGGGCACAAATGGCTGCCGCATTTCGCCCACAAAATATACGGTCAACTCACTTTACAGTATGTGCTTTGAGACGTCTCGAAGACGTGATAAGGAGCTATATCAAATGCAAGGATTATTATTATATTATTTATTGTATTAACATCACGTGAAAGCAGTCTGCTTTTGACAAATTTTAGTGAACGTTTAAATCATTGAAAGCATATTTTTGTGCATGTCTGATTGTTCAGGGTCAATCATTCAGCGACTTCTGAAATTACTGTATTCTTATTGGTGCCAGACGCCAGATTTGCCCAAAAGGCAACTTCCCCCTGCTCTCGCCCCATAGCTCTACAATTTTTTCCTTTCCAAATAGCTATCCAATTCCCTTTTTGAAAGCTATTATCAAATCTGTTTCCTCCACCCTTTCAGGCAGTGTGTTCCAGATCAGAACAACTTTCTGGGTAATACTTTTTTTTATCCTCGTCTGGCCTCTGGTTCTTTTGCCAATTATCTTAACTCTGTGTCCTCTGGTTACTGACCCACATGCCAGAGGAAATAGTTTCTCCCTATCTATTCTATCAAAACTCTTCACACTGATTTCAGGAAAGAGGATAACACAGGGAATATACACATTTGAACACTTGTTTCTCATCAGCACTACATATTATCGTTCTATAGTGCACCTTTTCTGGAATCCTGTCGCTTAGTGGTTAGAGTACTCGCCTCACAATTCGATTGAGTTGTGGTATTGATGTAAACAATAGTCTATTGGCATGGAGTTGCTAACTGATTTGGAGAATACACAGTGTATCATAATAAAACAGTCCATTCTTAATCCTTTTTTTCAAAACAAAACTTGGGAAGGTATTGACTTTAAGGTAAAGTGGTTCTCTGCATCGTTCTGGTACCTGCTACACATGGCCAATGCTCAGTGTCGGCCAATCCAAATCTGCAACTTTCTGTTCTTGATCTAGTCTTCAATTCCTGTCTTCAGATCTTTCTCTTCCACCATGTTTTTAGTCATCTCCAACATCCCTTTTCTCAGCTTCTCCCAGCTCTGGCGCCCTGAAGCCTTTTGAGACAATGTGGGTTTGAATCCCGGCAGGGCAAAACGTTGGACCTTTGAGCTCACAGCGTAGGGTGGCGTTTCAGTGTAATGCTGGGGGTATGCTGCGGTGTTGGATGTGCATTGTTTGGATGATGTTAAACCAAGATCCCGTCTGCTTGTTCAGGTGGACATTAAATACTCCCAAGTTACTATTTGAAAATACTCCCAAGTTACTATTTGAAAATACTATTTGATTGCGGGCAAGACAAAATGTTGGGCAAGTTTCTTTACTCCACACTCCTGTTTATCTAGCAGTAAGTAGGAACCTGGTTGTTAGTTGATCGGTGGATCGTTTTTCCAGGGGTAATAATCTTTTCAAAAAAATAATAATGGTAGAAATTTGGTCACTCAATCCATAACTGTTGGTGGGACACTGCTGTGCAGAATTGGCTGCTGTGTTTCGCCCACAAAATATAGTCAATTCACTTGACAGTATATTCTATGAAGTGCCTTCAAGGAGGCAAGGGAGGGAGTCAGGCGGAAGAGCCCCAGGATGGATTTCAAAAGGGTCGGGGCAGAGAGTCTGAAGTCCCGACCGCCGGTATTGGGGCAGGTCGGGTGGGGGACACGGAGAAGGCTGGAGCCTGCTGAGCGGAGAGATTGGACAGATCGGTATGGAGTTAGCATGTCACAGAGGTAGGGAAGAGTTAAAAGAAATTTACTGGTCTATGTCATCCTTCACATCCCTAAATTCTGTCTTGGCACTGTATTGTTCTTACTTTATTTTCTTGATCTTAGGAATCTCAGAGTTCCACAGTCCCCTCTAACAACTCTTTCAAGGATTAGACCTTATATAGTCATTTTTCTCATCCCTCTAACTGTGGGCAGTACGTTAGGTCAAACTCCAGCAGTCCTCCTGGAGGCCAGTTGGAGAGCACACTGAAACATGTTCCAGCCAACTGTCTACAAGGGCCATGTTTTGCAAATCCGAGTAAATAACTCCATCTTCATCATTCACAATGCTTGTGAGCCCTCTGGTGGCATAGACAAACCTGATCATTATTATTCACCACCACAATCCTTGTATTTGATAGAACCTTATCATATTGTTGAGGTGTCTGCAAGTGCTTCACAGGATTTACTGTGAAGTTCAGTCACTGCGTATTTCTAGGCAAATGCGGCAGCCAATTTATGCAAGGCAATGTCCCTCAAACAACCATGAAAATGAATAACCAATTTTGTCTGGAGGATTGTCAGCTAGGTCACTGGGAGAAACTCCCTTCTCTTTTCAAATAGTAACTTGGGAGTATTTAATGTCCACCTGAACAGGCAGACAGGATCTTGGTTTAACATCACCCAAACAATGCACATCCAACACCGCAGCATACCCCCAGCAGCTCAAAGGTCCAACGTTTTGCCCTGTCGGGATTCAAACCCATATTGTCTCAAAAGGCTTCAGGGCGCCAGAGCTGGGAGAAGCTGAGAAAAGGGGAGTTGGAGGTGACTAAAAACATGGTGGAAGAGAAAGATCTGAAGACAGGAATTGAAGACTAGATCAAGAACAGAAAGTTACAGATTTGGATTGGCCGACACTGAACATTGGCCATGTGTAGCAGGTACCAGAACGATGCAGAGAACCACTTTACCTTAAAGTCAACACCTTCCCAAGTTTTGTTTTGAAAAAAAGGATTAAGAATGGACTGTTTTATTATGATACACTGTGTATTCTCCAAATCAGTTAGCAACTCCATGCCAATAGACTATTGTTTACACCAATACCACTCCTTAAACAAACAGCCTGTGTCAGCATTCAGTAACCAATTTTCCCTTGTTCTCTGTAAGGGACAAATTCTGCAACTCTTATGATACCATCTCTGCAAATAGGTACTGGAATGTGGGGGGGGGGGGGGGGTTACACTGCCTGTACCTGGATTCCAGTGGAGACTTGTATAGGTTTAAGAGAAATATCATTGTAACAAGATCCCAAACCACAGACAGAGCAAGCCTTTTATATTAGGGATTCTGAATATGAGACTTAATCGGCACGGTTTCAGGTTTAAAGAAAATGCAAACATTAAGGAATTGAAGACAGTGAATCTTTTAATAATGTGAAAGAGTAAACATGTTTAATTCAGTCTTTACACTGTATAGAGCCCTCATTCAATCCACATGTGCCAAAGCTCGAGACTCATATTGTGACTCAGTCTACTTACTCCCTCCCATTTTCTGATGGGTCTAAAAGGTGAAGTTGCTGCAACATTAACTGCAATTAGCTTGGTCCCACTTGTTCCCAGAACACAATGCATCTCACCCTAAATATGTGTGTCAATTCATGTAAATTGTAAAATGGGGACTTCATTCAACAAAATTCAAAAGAGAGACCAGGGCCCTGATCCTGGCCCATAGTACCAGTATCAGCACTCCCACACAGAACATTGACACACAACACTCCACTGAGAAGCAAGAGGGAAGGAAAGCCATTCCCTTTACAAATACATTCAAAGACAGGGGATTGGGTCGTATTGAGGTTTACTCAGTGCTGGCCTGGGATTCAACTCTGGCTATGATAAAAGACCTGATTCTATTCTAAGACAACTCTCTAAACTGGAAGAGCCATATCATACAATTCTGCCTCCCTGCTGGGATTGTGTTGCGTGCTTCAGCAGAAGATTTTCATTTTACTGGAATCACATACTGAAACGTCAGCCGGATCTCATTGTATTTTGTAAGGCCCAGGGAGTACATGGCTTATTATCGCTGTACACTCAATATTCAGGCACAACTTGGACTGTGACAGTTCAGGCAAGTAACAAGTCATGTTTATAGCAATTCACACTTTCGTGCAAACTTTTCATATCCTCTAAACTATCTGGTAGGGAGGCAACTTACATTTGGCATTAATTTGGAACCATAAAATTAGCAAAGCAATTCATCGTGTGTTTACAGCAAAGGCACATTGACTGTAAGGGCAGTGGGAGGCCACCTGAGCAGCTCAGGTAACAAATCCCTTGGACTTGATAACAAGATTAGTCATTTCTACACTGTATTGTAAGTTGACACAATGTAACTTGGTGACGTGTTAGCCAACTCAGCTTCACTAAAGCTTGGGATTTTATTTGGTGCATAACATGACTATTATTACCATGCACTAAGTAGTAGGTTGCAGGACAAGGATTGTGTGTGAACAGAGCCAGCAGGAAATAGCAATGGCACAGCAGTCAGAGAGGAATCACAATGGCGGGGGAAAAAAAAGAAATTTATTCCCGCTGCTTAATCAGGTCGTCACTCAAGACTTTGGAGGGCCCAAATTTTCCACAAATTGACAAGAAATTACACGGAAAAGATTTACGAGATACCATCAACGGTGAATCAATTTTTTCCCCCTGCTTTTTGGAACTTGTGGCACGAATGGGCAGGAGGAGTGTTTCCAACTGTAATACCAGGCTCGCAGACACAGAGCATTATTTTACTCTGCACAAACAGAGCCTTTTCCCAACATCGGTCAAAAAAAAACCATCTGCCAAGTGTCAGTGGCCAGACAGCGCCACCCACTGACAACACATTGTGCCTCCAGGAAACCGCTTGTAACGGCCCAAACTCCAGAGCAATGAATGCTCCAGTCAGTTTTCAGGATCTCGTGAGCTGTGCTGGATATGAATTCAGGGTTCACAGCGAAAGAGAGAGAGAGAGAGAGAGAGGGCAGAGGTCACTCAGTGCTCCTCACCTCCAGCACTTCCACTTGTTAGTTTATTCCTGGTTAGTGTCCACACTGCCATCTACAATCGGTTTTGCTTCTCTGCATTTTTCACATTCCTGCTGTTACACTCAAGTGTATGTGAGTGTGTGTATGCGAGGGTGTATGTGGTGTTTGCGCCATGGCTTCTCCTCCTCATTGGGGATCCAGAATTGAGTGGTTCCAGAATTGAGTGCAACATCTCATGTGTTTGTGCTGCTCCAAACTATGCCTGCTGCAAGAGGAAAACAGCGGGTGTGACCTTGGGCAGTCTGTTTTATCAAATCGCCCCATGTCTGACACTTGTCTGATTCACTGAGTTCTGAGCCTGAGCCCCACAAAGAGAGTAAAACCAGCCCTTGTTCCAACAACAGAAGTAGACCAAACAACAATAGGTTTGTTGAATAAAAACATGTCAACATCTCACAATCAGCACATCAATGCCAACAGATGGGGTCAACTCTACTTGATGTTACGCACGATCCTCCTGCAATGGTTGCTCTTCATTTCACCCAAAGCTTGTTCCAGCTCTTGAATCAGGTGCAGCAGCGTGGCAGGGTCTGTCTGGAGCACGCTAGCACTCGCACATCCATTCTGCTCCAGGTGTAACTTCAGGGTCAGAACAGGCTTGATCTGCTGCCTCAAGGCACGACTGGCCAACTAGGAGCCGAAGGGAAGCATTAATGCAATAATGAATGTACAGTGTAACGCACTGGTTCTGACTGGTTTAAACAAGAAAGCAAAATATCTGATACCAAATATCTGATACCGAGTAAGCAAGTCGTAAGTGAGATGCTACCAGCTGAGCCAGGTTGAGTGTTCAATCCAGTCACTGAACCTTATAACAAATACTCGTGAGCATGATACATAACTGAGAAGTGTAATCCGGATTACATTACTCCCAGCCCGCAACTGCCCAACCCCCATATGTCCCAAACTGTTGCCAACAATACTCCAAAGGTTATAGCTGCTTGTGGGGCTGTGCTGTGTGCAAATTGGCTGCTGCATTCACCTACAATTACACAGTCACTACACTGGACAGCAATTACCTATGAAGCTCTTGCAGATGTTTTTATGTATAGTTTTGTTTTATATTAGTGACAAGCCTACAGGCAACAGAGGTCTGTGGGAGCGAGTTGTTGGTAGCGAGCGTGACTGTACTTTGTTTGTAAACGGGATTCCATCTGTGTGTGTCTGTGTGTGTTTCTGCCTTTCTCACCCCACTTCCCATTGCAATCTATTCTCTCTTGGCCTCTGTGTAGTGACCCATTTTACCTGCACATCCAGTCTCCACTCCAAGTTGTGGTAATGAGGGAGGTCGGGGGTCAGCTCATTCAGGATGCTCCGGATTTCTTGCCGATTGTCCAGATACAGCTGAAGCAGCAGCTTGTTCAGTTCCTCTGGAAAACCCAAGACCAGCACCGAGTCCTGGAAATCCACCTGGGAAATCTGACCATAAAAGATAGAGCGATATGATTGTTATTTTGTGCTAATGAGCTCTGGCGGGGGGGGGGGAACAGTGCGCAGTACCAGGATGACCTCCTGTTCCGAGGTTCCTGTGGAGATTTGAGCCAAGCATTTGTTCCATGGTGCACATGTCAACAACAACAGATTACATTTGTGTAGCACCTTTCATGTCAGGAAGAAATCCCAAGGTGCTGAACAGACAGGAATTTGGACCCGAGCAGGGAATTGGGATCAGGAGAACTGGAGGGCAGTAGTAGGAGGGTGACCAAAGGCGCGGTTGAAGAGGAGGGTCGGGACGAGTCTTGAAGGAGGCAAGGGAGGGAGCAAGGCAAAGGGACTGTGAGATGGAGTTCCAGAGGGTGGTGGCAGAGAGGCTGAAGTCCCAATCGCTGATGGTGGGGTCGGTGAGTCAGGTGTGCGGTGTGTAGCAGGCCAGAGTCTACTGAGCGGAGGAAGTGGACAGATCGATATGATTGATATGGCGTTAGCAGTCACAGAGGTAGGGAGGAGCAAGGCCGTAGAGGGCTCTGAAGGCAAGGATGAGGATTTTGAACTCAATCCTTTGAGCGATGGGGGGGCCAGAGGAGCCAGCGAAGGTGGGGTTTGGGTCATGGAGCTTGCTGCGAGAGAGGACACGAGCTGCAGAGTTCTGAGTGATCTGCATCCGGTGGAGGGAAGAGTTGGGAATGCCGAAAAGGAGGGAGTTAACAAAACCAATCCTAGATGTAACAAATGAATGTCCATTCGAAAGTCCATCAGATGATGCCAGTGAGCAATAGCGTTCCAATCCTGCCCAATCCTGTCCTCACTGCACACACGTCCACCACCAGGGCTCAGCGATCAGGAGGGAGAACCCTTGGGGACATCACAGAGGTGCTGATACCAATCGCAGAGTGCCATCCACCCTTGTCACCTCCCGGTTCAACCATTCTTACAATGCTTGCCAGGCTCGCAGCTCCTCCTTTCACAGGAACTCTGCAGCTCCCGTCCTCACCCGTAACACGCTCCGTGAGCCGATCACCCCATCCTTACTCAGCTCCATTGGCTCCCCAAAGGTCTTATCTTCACTTATGAATCCCCCTTGCCTGCCCCCACTCCTTGCTCCCCCATCGTCCTGCTCTTCTCCCCTTGCCTCCCTGAAGGGGGTCGCACAGGTAGGGTGGGGCGAAGCCGTGGAAAGATCTGAACTTGAGAATCGGGATCTTGAACTCAATCCCCTGAGGGAGTGGAAAGGTTGCGGAGCCTGGTTCAAGAACAGACACGAGGCGGATGGTTTGCAGCTTATGTGAGGAGCTGGAGAGAAGAGATCTGCAATAATATAACCTGGATGTGATGAAGGAGTGGATGAGACTGCGGCAGTTTGGAGAGAGAGAGAGAGAGGTAGTGGCAGAAGCGGGTAACGTTGCACATAAAACTTGTTAACATTTTTAAGGGATATGAATTTTAACTTTACAAACCAAAATATCTTCTATAGTAAAAGACCTTAACTCAAAGAGGAGACAGTAGAGAAATAACAGAGTGCTTACCATCAGCTTGGAGCTCTCAGTGAGCAGATACATCAGTCCCTCAACACCATGCTGCACAGTCTCAGCACTCACACTCAGTTTCCCTGTTAAAAAAAAGGTAAGAGTTTAGACGAAACATCTTGGGTGGTTTATGCTCTGATACTGCCTGTGCAGAGCTCACAGCTACATGACATCAGCAGTGCAATTAAGCCACCGAATAAGAGGCAAACACACACCACAGGCATTCCCACACCTTCTCTGTTTGGAGTGAATAAAGAACTAACACTTTTATACTTTGACTTGTCTCGAGGTGCTTAACTGCATATGTCAGCCTGGCTCAGTTGTAACACCCGTCTTTGAGTGAGAAGGCCCACGTCGGGATTTTGAGCTCGTGCGTTGACACTGCAACACAGTTAGATGCCACGGCACTATTCGAAAAATTAGGTAAAATTGGTCATTCACTTCTTGACTGTTTGTGGGATGTTGCTGTGATAAAATTGTCCGGCCCATTTGCTCACAAAACACAGCAACAGTATATCCGGAAAACTGAAACCAAGTTTACAAGCAGCTGCTTAAGCTTCACACCTCCAACCATCACTCAGTGGGAAGGGATGTGTTCCCGAGCTGTTGGCAGGAAGATGGTGGCAATGCTCTCATGCATTTCATGCTAAACTGTATTACCACCGGGAAGCTTGCAGGGAGTTCCTGTTACCTACCATCCACCTAGTGAGGACTCAAACCCATGCTTGTTGGATGTCAAATGACCAACTGTTGACTATCCTTCCAGGGCAGGGGGTTAAGCGGAGTCTCCCCGGGGCAGAACTGGCTCCAAGATGACATGTTTGGCAACTGGATGTTGGAACTGAGTCAATCCTCCATGATGATCTTGTCCACTTCCGGAGCCAGGGAGACTGCTAACGACAGAAAACCTGCCTCATCGTTAGGGCTTGATGGAGTAGACTAGTCCCTGGGATTCTTCCCATTTAGCTCCTGTTAACCCTGCAAGCCAAAACCCTAAAAGTTGGGTGGGCTTAGCTGGACCACCCTACTTTTACGGCTTTGGCTATGTGGGTTTAGCTGGTTATATTCCAGCTGTACCCCAATGCACACTCTGAGGTCCCCAAGCCTTGGCTTCTGCCAACTTGCGCCTAATACTTTCCAGAATTAGGTAAGCAGGATGCATCCCTCCGGGGAGAGAGTGCGCATTCCATTCCATACATGGAAATGTATGAGTGTAGCTGGCATACACAGGACTCTCAGGCTGGTTTGGATTTTCTTAAGCATGGGGCTGGGTTTCCGCATGTGTCAGACGCCCCGGCTGAGCCAAAAAAAATTCTGTGAAGTGCTTTCAGATGTCTCGAAGGCGTGATCAAGTGCTGTATCAAATGCAAGAACTATTACAAGTGATATATTAGTAATAGCACGAGGAGATAGGGTATATAATTCCTTCACACACAGAGGTACAGGTCAATTAGACACAAGCCACATACTTGCTGCTCCCTCATATATTTTGGGATTTGAGCCTTTCTTCAAAAACTCCACAGCAATCCGGCAGAACTCGCTCACAACTGCAAACACAAAACACACCCACATCAGAGACAGGAGATGTATGGGGTGTATTGGGGTGTAGGAGGAGAGTGTATGCGAGGGGTGGAGGGTGAGTATGTGTATGGATGAGGAGGGGCAAGAGGGGATTGAGGGTGTGTGTGGGTGTGTGGTGGGGGAAGGGGATTTGTGAAAGGGGGTGAGGAATATGTGTGAGTGAGGGATGTGCCCCTTCAGTCAGGTTTCCGTGCTGCTCATAGCACAGAAACTGCCCTGGTCAAGGTCACCAATGATATCCTGACCATCTGTGACCAGGGCTCCCTCTGTCTCCTCGTCCTCCTCGACCTATCGGCAGCATTCGATACGGTCGACCACGCTATCCTACTCCACCGCTTGTCCTCCCACCTCAACCTTCAAGGCACTGTCCTTGAATGGTTTAGCTCTTACCTTTCCCACCGTCTTCACTTCGTCTCAACGAATGGCTTCTCCTCCACCCCCCGTACTGTCTCATGTGGTGTCCCTCAGGGCTCTGTCCTCGGTCCCCTCCTCTTCACCCTCTATATGCTCCCCCTTGGTGACATCATCCGCAAACATGGGGTTAACTTCCACATGTATGCGGATGACACCCAACTCTACCTTTCCTCCTCTACTCTCAACTCCACGACCACCGATGTCCTGACAGCCTGCCTGTCCGACATCGAGTCCTGGACGAGAGACAACTTTCTTCAGCTCAACGTGCGAAAAACCGAGGCCCTCCTGATTGGCTCACGTCAGCGCCTCCGCACCTCAGGCGCTGACACCATCAGCATCCAAGGCTGCACTCTCCACCTCTCAAAGCCAGTCAGGAACCTCGGCGTTTTGTTCGACCCTGAGCTGTCCTTTCTCCCTCACATCCGCACCACAACTGGCACCGCCTTCCATCACCTCCGGAATATCGCCAGATTACGGCACTACCTCACCCCTCACGCTGCTGAAACCCTGGTTCACGCCTTTGTCACCTCAAGGCTGGACTATGGGAACTCTCTCCTCGCCGGCCTTCCCGCCACCTCCCTCCACAAGCTGCAGGTCATTCAGAACTCTGCAGCTCGTGTACTGTCCCGCACCAGGCTTCGCGACCACATCACTCCCACCCTCGCTCGCCTCCACTGGCTCCCCATCCCCCAGAGGATTGATTTCAAGATCCTCATCCTCACCTACAAGGCCATTCACGGCCTTGCTCCCTCCTACCTCTCCAACCTACTATCCCCCTACCTACCTGCCCGTACCCTCCGTTCCTCTGGCTCCGGTCTGCTCCACGTCCCCCGCCCCAACCGCCCTACTATCGGTGGTCGGGCCTTCAGCCTCTCAGCCCCAGGCTCTGGAACTCCATCCCCCAGTGCCTTCGCCGCTTCCTCCCTTTCCTCCTTCAAGGCCGGTCTCAAAACCTTTCTCTTTGACCGTGCCTTCAGCTCCCCTCTCGACTCTCTTCCTCCTCCTCGCTCCCTCCCTTCCCTCCCCTCACCCTGACCATTTCCCCCCTGCTCGGGTCATGACCCAACTGTGCAGCGCCTTGGGACGTCCTCCTGACGTGAAAGGCGCTCTATAAATGGAATCTTGTTGTTGTTGTTGTTGTTGTGCCGGGTGGTTGAGGGGTGTATGTGTGGGAGGGGGGGGTTTTAAGGGGGGTGAGGGCCGTGTGTGGGTGGGATTGCGGTGGTGTGAGGAGGGCGAGGGCTGTGTGTGGGGGGAGGGGAGTGATGTGTGGGGGGAGGGGAGTGATGTGTGGGGGGGGGTGTGAGGGGCAGGTGAGGGGTGTGTGGGGGCGGGGGAGTGGTGTGTGGAGGCAGGGGAGTGTTGTGAGGGGTGTGTGGGGGCAGGGGAGTGGTGTGAAGGGGGTGTATGTGTGGGATGGGGAGGGGAGTGAGGCTATGTGTGGGCGCGAATGGGGGTGAGGGCTGTGTGTGTGTGTGTAGAGGGGGTGGTGTGTGGGGGCTTTGTGCGTGTGGGGGTGAGGGCTTTGTGTGTGCGCGCGTGTCTAAGTGAGGGGCTGTGTGTGAGTGAGGGGCTGTGTGTGAGTGAGAAGCTGTGTGTGTGAGTGAGGGGCTGTGTGAGTGAGGGGCTGTGTGAGTGAGGGGCTGTGTGAGTGAGGGGCTGTGTGTGTGGGTGAGGGGCTGTGTGTGTGAGGGGCTGTGTGTGTGAGGGGCTGTGTGTGTGTGAGGGGTTGTGGGGGTGGCGGGTGTGTGTGTGTGAGGGGCTGTGTGTGAGGGGCTGTGGGGTGGCGAGTGTGTGTGAGGGGCTGTTTGTATGTGTGTGAGGGGCTGTGGGGGTGGCGGGTGTGTGTGAGGGGCTGTGTGTGTGAGGGGCTGTGGGGGTGGCGGGTCTGTGTGTGTGTGTGAGGGGCTGTGTGTGTGTGTGAGGGGCTGTGGGGGTGGCGGGTGTGTATGAGGGGCTGTGTGTGTGAGGGGCTGTGTGTGTGTGTGTGTATGAGGGGCTGTGTGTGTGTGTGAGGGGCTGTGTGTGTGAGGGGCTGTGTGTGAGTGTGTGAGGGTCTGTGTGTGTTAGAGAGGGTCTGTGTGAGTGAGGGGCTGTGTGTGTGTGTATGTGTGAGTGAGGGGCTGTGTGTCTGTGTGAGGGTGTGTGTGTGTGTGAGTGAGGGGCTGTGTGTGTGTGAGGGGCTGTGTGTGTGTGTGTGTATGAGGGGCTGTGTGTGTGTGTGTGTGTGTGTGAGGGGCTGTGTGTGTGTGTGTGTGAGGGGCTGTGTGTGTGTGTGTGTGTGAGGGGCTGTGTGTGTGTGTGTGTATGAGGGGCTGTGTGTGTGTGTGTGTGTGAGGGGCTGTGTGTGTGAGGGGCTGTGTGTGTGTGAGGGGCTGTGTGTGTGTGTGTGTATGAGGGGCTGTGTGTGTGTGTGTGTGTGAGGGGCTGTGTGTGTGAGGGGCTGTGTGTGTGTGTGTGTATGAGGGGCTGTGTGTGTGTGTGTGTGTGAGGGGCTGTGTGTGTGAGGGGCTGTGTGTGAGTGTGTGAGGGTCTGTGTGTGTTAGAGAGGGTCTGTGTGAGTGAGGGGCTGTGTGTCTGTGTGAGGGTGTGTGTGTGTGTGTGTGAGGGGCTGTGTGTGTGTGTGTGTGAGGGGCTGTGTGTGTGTGTGTGTGTGTGTGAGGGGCTGTGTGTGTGAGGGGCTGTGTGTGTGTGTGAGGGGCTGTGTGTGTGTGAGGGGCTGTGTGTGTGTGTGTGTGAGGGGCTGTGTGTGTGTGTGTGTGAGGGGTATATACTGACCCGCTGCCGTGGTCGCGCTCAGGAAGCTGAGATGGCGCCTGTGCTCGTCTGCGAGAACCAACAGCATCTCCGGCCCCGGCCTCACCCCCCGGCCCCGGCCTCACCCCCCGCTCCCCGGCCTCACCCCCCGGCCCCGGCCTCACCCCCCGCTCCCCGGCCTCACCCCCCGGCCCCGGCCTCAACCCCCGGCCCCGGCCTCAGCCTCACCCCCCGGCCCCGGCCTCAGCCTCACCCCCCGGCCCCGGCCTCACCCCCCGCTCCCCGGCCTCACCCCCCGCTCCCCGGCCTCACCCCCCGGCCCCGCCTCACCCCCCGGCCCCGGCCTCACCCCCCGCTCCCCGGCCTCACCCCCCGGCCCGGCCTCACCCCCCGGCCCCCGCCTCACCCCCCGCTCCCCGGCCTCACCCCCCGGCCCCGGCCTCACCCCCCGGCCCCGCCTCACCCCCCGCTCCCCGGCCTCACCCCCCGGCCCCGGCCTCACCCCCCGGCCTCAGCCTCACCCCCCGGGCCCTGTGTCCCCCTCTCCCCGGGGCCCTGTGTGGGTGGGTGTCTCGGGGCCCTGTCTGTGGGTGGGTGTCTCGGGGCCCTGTCTCGGGGCCCTGTCTGTGGGTGGGTGTCTCGGGGAGGCCCTGTCTCGGGGCCCTGTCTCGGGGCGGCACTGCTCGGGGAGGCCCTGTCTCGGGGCGGCACTGCTGTGGCCCTGTCTCGGGGCCCTGTCTGTGGGTGGGTGTCTCGGGGAGGCCCGGTCTCGGGGCCCGGTCTCGGGCTGTGAGCGCAGACGGTGTGTGTGACTGTGACGCGGTTCCCCTTTGGGATCTCATTCTCCGCTGAACTTCCTCATCCTCACAAACACCACATTTCGTGGGAATGTTTCTTCTCTTAATTTTCTCGGTAAACTCCCCACTCCCCCCCACTCCCCCCACTCCCCGGTGTTCCCACACCCGTCACTTGATTCCCTTTGTATATTCCCATTTATTCCCAAACATTTACATTCTTTCAAGAGGACTCTGTTTTCCAGTACTCTTAGTATATAATGACAATATCCCAATATATATTACATATTATAGATAATAATACTCTAATATCCAATGACAATATCCCAATATTATATATTATAGATAATAATACTCCAATATTCAACTGCAATGTCCCAATATTATTGGTAATAATACTCTCATGACTATATCCCAATATTATAAATTGTTCTACAGTATTGTTATAGATACTAAAAAAAATTCACAAAGGTATTCGTTACCCCCATCACAGCGGACAATAAGAATATTCAAACTTTTAAGCTATTTTCCTTAATTGAGTGCACCTCCTCATGTCTTTGAGACATCTCAAAGAACTTCATAGGATGTACTGTAAAGTGGTGCGACTGTGTGTATTTTGTGGACACAATATATATTCCTTGATTCCTAGTTGGAAAACTCTTCACTAAGTTCTATTAGTTGTGAGCCTGTCTCGGTTGGTAGCATTCTTTCTCCTGAGCCACAAGGTAGACAGCGTAACTCTCTGACCGTGCCTTTGGTCACCCTCCCACCACCACTGCCCCCGTTGACTCAGCTCGGGTGAAAACCCTTGAATATCCAGAGCCTTGGAATTCCTCCCCATGTTAAAGGCGCTGTACAAACACAATTTATTGTTGTTGTTGCTCTGGGTGAGCCGGTGAGAGGTGCCACAGTACATATTGGATCAATGAAGAAGGTTAGAAGGTAGGAGGGCAGCAGGAGAGAAGGAAAAAAAGAGGCAAAAAAAATTAAGATGTTTTGGGGACGGTGGGACTGAGGAAGGGAGAAAGATGAAGCTCTCTAATCCCTCTCCCTGCTCTCCCTCCATTGTGCTTGTTGGTGCTCGCTCCCCACACTGGGGCTCTCTACTCTAACCCCATTTCCATTCTCTCTGTCCATCGTATCTGTGCCGGTCCTCGCTCCCCCACTGAAGCTCTCTAATCCCATTCTCTGCTCTCCCCATTATGTCTATGGTGGTGTTCACTCCCCCACTGGAGCTCTCTTCTCTAATCTATTTCCCTGGCTCATTAAATGAATTCCCCACACATAACAGTATTTCAGAATGTTTTAATATTGAAATTAAAATTGCGGGTACAAAAAACTTCATGGCAAATAAACACCTAATGGCGATTGGATTTCATGTAGAGCCTCATCATGTCTTCAAGACGTCTCAAAGCACTTCACAGAATATACTGTAAAGTGAATGGTGGGGATCACCGAGTAAAGAGGAAAGTAGGGAGAGTGTAAATGTGGTGACCAAAGACTGGGTGAGAGACTGGGGCCTTGAGGGTCTGGACGCTAGGGAGAAAAGGACAAGGTGAAGGCTGAGCGTTTTGTGAGCGAAATCCAGAGATCGAGAATAAAATGGCTGCAGACTTGGTTGCCATTGGAGGTGAGAGAAAGAGCAAGAGATGGGCTACAGATGAAAGTCAGAGGGTGCGAGCAGATTGGAAAATGGATCTGGAGGAGCAGACTTCACAAGAAAGATGGAGCGAGCAAGAGAGAGACAGGTTGAGAGGGAAGGCAAGAGAGCACAAGGGAGAGAGAGGGTGATGAAGTGAGGGAGTGAGTAAGAAAGAGAGCAGAAAAGCAAGCCCTTGAGGGATTTGGAGATTGGGATAATGATCTTGTAAATGAAGCAGTGGGGGAGTTACAGCCTTGGTCAGACAGACCAGGAGTGTGAGATAAGGGACGGACGCAGACAATGTTTCAGAGATGAGCAGAGCTGAGGGAAGCAGAGTTTATGTTCCTTTTAAGGTCTCCTTTTAGCGTAGGGTGAGAAAATTCTCACTTCTCATTCCTGTGTCACTCCCATGTGGTCAAGGGTCTCATACGTTGGATCTTGAATCAAAAGTTCCTGATACACCGGGTCTGGAGAGGGAGGTCTGTCCATAACCTGCAAAACACAACCAAACGATTGAAACAACAGGTCTGGGTCTGAGCACTCCATAACATCAACATGTCTCACACCCCTCACAGTGAGGCACATAGCAAGGTACCACACACACACACACACAAGGTCACAGAGACATACACACACAATCATACATACACAGAGACAGACATTCACACACTCAAAATATTTTTGGTCAGCTGGGTATCTGACACTATGCTTAAGGGTATCCACACCAAACTGAGAATTCCAAGCATCCCACCTACACATGGAAATTCCAAGAGATAGATTGTTGGAATGGAATGCGCTCTCTCTCCTCGAGGACGCATTCTGCTTACCTAATCCTGGAAAGTATTAGGTGCAGGTTGGCAAGAGCCAAGGCTTGGGGTAGTGCTGGAGTCTAACCAACTAAACCCGCATAACCGATAATCACTATCTGACAAGCTCTCGCCCCACTTGTTCAGCTGGGATTACCCTACCCGTTAGGGCTTTGGCTTGCAGGGTTAACAGGAGCTGAGTGGGATGACTCTCTGCCCCCAGTGACTGGTTTGCCCTTCCAGGTCCTGCTGATGAGCACGGCTGGCTGTGCTGCCATCAGCAGTGCCCTGGAATACTGCAGACCCACCTGGCTCAAGAACGTGATGACCGAGACAACCACAGACGCCTGGCTCGATTCCAACTCAGCTCCAAGGAAACTGGCTTACCTCCCCCCCTCCCAGGAGAATAGTCACTTGTTGGGATTGACATTTGGGTTGGAGCATCACTAAGGTGGATGGAGGATACTCCCTGCAAGCTTCTACAGCTCAGCATGAAATGCGTGAGAGCATTGCCACCATCTTCCTGTCCGCAGCTCAGGTACATGGCCCTTCCCACTGAGCGATGGTACCATCAATTGGTAGGTGTGGCGCTTAAGCAGCAGCTGCTTAGCTCTCTGCACACACTCATACACACACACAGACACACACTCACACACGCAGACATGCACGCACACTCTGTCACACAGACACACATTCATACACACACACATGCACACACAAACTCACATGCACACACGCACTCATTCACACTCAGGCACAAAGATACACACAGAACGAGAACAAGCGACTATTCTGGCGGATTGTTGGCCTGGGGACTTGGAGAAACTTCCTCCTCTTGCCCTGCCCCAGGATACTGTGGCATCTCCTGATGACAACCCAGCCCAGCTCATTGGCAGGACCTGTAAGGGCAGACCTGTCATTGGGGGCAGGGACTCTTCCCACTGTGCTCCTGTTAACCCTGCAAGCCAAATCCCTAATGGGTACTGTGGTCCTAGCTGCACAAGCAGCGGGAAAGCTTGCCCGGCTTGCCAGTGATTTTAGCTGGTTAGATCCCAACACGTCCTCTGGGCTCCCTAAGCTTCGTTCTTGCCAACCTATTAATTTCTGGATTTAGGTAAATGGATGTGTCCCTCTATTGGGTGGGTGGGGGGGACAATACTGGAAAAACAAATACCAACATGTGGAATTCACCCACCTGACCGCTCTCTACTTTGCTTTGGGGTTTCCGAAAGTCGAAGATTAAAACAGTGAAGGAGATTGAGAGCCACAGGAGAGAGAGAAACAGCAGAGACATTAGCAGCATCTGCTTATTGATCTGAGGCTGGAGAGAGACAAGGAATAAAATATAATGATAATGATCCTTGCATTTCATATGGCGCTTTTCACGTCTCAAAGTGCTTCACAGAATATACTATAAAGTGAATTGACTGTATATTTGTGGGTGAAACGCGGCAGCCAATTGCACACAGCAGTGTCCAACACCAGTTGTGATTTGAAGTGACCAATTTATTATTGTTTTTTTTCTTGAGAGATTATAATCAGGCGTGTGGAGTAAGCAAAACTTGCCCAAGGTTTCGCACTGCTGGGAATCGAACCCAGGTCTCTCGCTTGCGAGGCAAATGCTCTAACCACTGAGCTTCAGGACTCCACTTACAGGACTAGTTAAAGCAGTTCACAGCACCCTCTCACCCTTCCCTCTATCTCCCACTCGCGCTCTCTCTCTCTCTCTCTGCGTGTCTTGCTCTGTCTCACTCACCCAGATAAAATTGGTCATTCACTTTGTTCACAAAACACACAGCCACTGTCTTTTACAATATACACCTCAGGCGATCCTCCCTACATGAAACGTGCTTATACCAAATGTAAGGATTATTATTATTGCTGTTGTGGGACATTGCTTCACGTAAGCTGACAGTAACATTCACCCACAAAATTAAAATTTGACAGTGAATCCTGTGAAGAATTTGGAGACGTCCTCCTGATGTGAAAGGAGCTGTATCAAATGTAAGATTATTATCTGTGTCTCGGTCTGTCTCTCTCTTTCAATAACAACAACATGTTATAATTGTATAGCACCTTTCACGTCAGGAGGATGTTCCAAAGTGCTGGACAGACAGGGTTCTACACCCAAGCTGGTGGTTTGGATTAGGGGGGAATAGAGGACAGGGTGGGCAGGAAGGGAGGTAAAGCAGGCCGGAGCCCACTGAGCGGAGGGAACGGACAGGTTGGTAGGGGGTCAGGAGATCACAGAAGTGGGGAGGAGGAAGGCTGCGGAAGGCTTTGAAGTGGAGGACCAGGATCTGCTTCTCTGAGTGATGGGGAGTCAGTGGAGTCAGGCGAGGATTGGGGTGATGGAGTTATGGAGCCTGGTGCGGGAGAGGACTCTGACTGTTTCTGACCATCTCCCTTTCCCTCTCTGTCTCTGACACTCTCTCAGTGTCTCTGACTCTCTGTCACTCCATCACTTTCTATCTGTTTCTATCTGTTTCTCTCTTTGACTCTCTGACTCTGTCTGTCTGTCTGTCTGTGACTTTTTCTCTCTCTCTCAATATCTGTCAGACACACTCTCCTATATTATACTTACAGAGGGTTCAAACCAACGAAAATACGAACAAAGTGACAGCAACATGGAACAAGTGGTTGCAAATATGATGTTGATGATATGAGTCACCAGACAGGCCCTGAGCTGAAGAGAGAAGACAGAACATCCGATCATGTTTACACGGCACCTTTCATTGCAAAAGCACTTCTCAAAGCGAATCCCAATAACTTAGATCAGGTCCAACCTATTTATCCAACCCGAGACCATTTCCAACATTTCCAACTCCCGCTCCCTCCCTCCCTTCATTCCATGGAATTGGCCGGAGTCGGCAGTTGGGAGGACGGAGCGCGGAGAGTGAAAATAATACGGCCGTTACTGCAGTCTGTCAGGAAGATAAACATATCTCTTACAAACTGCGTCCTCAGCAACCGTTGCTCCTGCCGCTACAGTGACCAGCGCGGCTGATTGGGAAAGAGGGATTGAGAGGGGGAAGAAGAGGGAGAGGGTGGGGGGGAGAGAAGGGAAGGAGAGTGTGGGGGAGAGTGTAGGGCGGGGGGCAGAGTGTGAAGGAGAGAGTGTGAGCGAGTGAGGGAGGAGGGAGTGAATGTGAGGGAGAGGGGAGAGAAAAAAACAGAGAGCGAGCGTGATGGAGTTTGAGTGATTGAGAGAGTTTGAGAGGGGATATCGAGTGTGTGTGTGTGTGGGGGTGGGTGGGAGTGAGAGAGAATAATTGAGCAGAACAGAGTGTATGAGGGAAAGGGGAGGGGGATGGAGTGATTGAGAGGGGGTTGGAGTGTGAGAGGAGTGAGAGAATATGTGAACAAGAACAGCAACAAAAACAGAATTACATTTATTCAGCATCTTTCACCTCGGGAGGACAACCCAAGGTGCTGGACAGTCAGTGTTTCGGACCTGAGCTGGTGGTTGGGATTGGGGAGGGTGGAGGGTGGGGGGGAAGGAGTGTGATTGAAAGCACAGTCAAAGGTCTTAAGGATCTTGAGATGGGTCTTGAAGGAGGCAAGGGAGGGGGCTACAGGATGGAGTTCCAGAGGGTGTGGGCAGAATGGCTGAAGGCCTGCCCGCCAATGATGGAGTGGGCAAGGCGGGGGATGTGAAGCAGGCCAGACCCCGCTGAGTGGAGGGAGGGAGAGGGCAGGATTGTAGGGGTTTAAGAGGTTCAGGGGTAGGGGGGAACAAGGCCATGGAGGGCTTTGAAGGTGAGGACCAGGATCTTGAACTGTATCCTCTGTGTGATGGGAAGCCAGTGGAGTTGGGTGAGGATGGGGTCTGATGGGGTCAAGGAGTTTGGTGTGGGATAGGACACAGGTTGCAGAGTTCTGGATGATCTGCAGCCTATGGGGGGAGGAATTGGGGAGACCGACAAGCAAGGAGTTTGCATAGACAAGCCTAGATGTTATGAATGGTGTATGAGGATTTTGGAGGCCTGTGGTGTAAGACAGTGGTGGAGAGAAACAAAAAGTGTGAGAGAGGAGAGAGAGAAAGGAGAATTGAGGGCATTGTTCCATGGTTCATTGTAAGGACAGACGATCAGAGCTTCTCTCAGCCACCGCAGTGACCCCACTATCGCCAATTTGCCACCGCTCTCTTGAGTTTCATTCCTGCAGTCCCTCCAACTCGCTCCCTGCCTCTCGTCTTTCAAGGTACATTAAGACCTAACTCTGACCGCGCTTGATCAATTTCTCCCCCTCCCCTTGCTACCTCTCTTGACAGCCACCCCCAGCACACGTGCCAAGCCGACAGTGTCAAGATGTCCTTCCAACATGAAAAAGATATTGTGTAAATGTTGTTATATTTCTGGAAGTGAAACACAAAATATTACTTATGTGGCCCACGGACCTTTCTCAAATAAGGAACCTGGCCTGTGGCAGTCAAAAGGTTAAACCACCATGACTTAGATAATAATATTATTCCTTGCATTTAATATATGACCTTGTTGTGCTGTTCAAATGTCTCAAAGTACTTCAAGGTGATTTACTGTAAAAGTAAAAGTACCACAGGATCTTTAACATCCCCTTGGACAGACAGGCATGTCCATGGTTTAATTTCTCATCCAAAGTAAAGACATCTCTGATAATGTGACCCAGCACTGGAACATCAGCCGAGACTGTGTGATTCCATGTCCCGACTTGGGGCTTCAACCTATAACCTTCTGACCCAAAGGTGAGAGTGTCACCGACTGAGACAAACTGATACCTTGCCTTTACAGTGAGCCTTTCACTTCAAACAAACGTCTCAATACTAAGCAGAGAAGCAGTTAACAGGATTCACTGTAACATGCTGATGGGGAAATGCCAATTTGCATACAGCAATGTCCCATAAATAGCCATGAAGTAAATGAACAATTTTATCTGGGGATTATAAACAAAACACAAAATACTGCAGATGCTGGAGACTGAATACAGAAGTCGCTGGGAACAGTCAGCAGGTCAGGCAGCATCTATGGAGAGAGGAAAGTGAGTTAACGTTTCGGGTCCACAACCTTTGTCAGAACTCACAAATGCTGTTTCTGATGAAGGGTCGTGGACCCCAAATGTTTTTATCTGGGGATTGACTGTTCATCGGGACCGGGGGAGGGAGAAATGTCCTTATTTTGTCCTTAATAGCGCCACGGCTCAGTTACAGGAAATGTAAACTCTCTTTGAAAAGGGTCAGACACTCACCAATCCAAGGCCCAATGTGCTCTCCACCACAACCAGTAACGAGCCGGATAGTATACACTGAAATGACACAAGAAATTAATCTCTCTCTCACTGACACAGTGCTCAATACTCACACCTCCTGAAACAGTCAATCTACATCATCCATCACTTTCTCATCGTCTCTCTCTCTCTGTCACGTTCTTTGTTTCTTTTGCACTGTGTCACTCCCTCTCGCTTAGTCTCCCTTTTTCTCTCTCTACCTCTCACTTGTTTCCTCAATGTTTTTGTCTGGCCCTGGCTCCCCCTTCTCAATCCTTGTCCCTAATTCTGTTCCCCTCTTTCTGTCGCTTTCTATTTCTTTCACCATGTGTCTCGCTCTATCCCTCTGTTTCCCAATCTCTCTCTCTTTGTTTCCTTCACTTTCTCACTTATTCTTGTTTGTTTGGGTCTCTCTCACTCTCAGTCTCTCTGTGTGTGGGTGTATCTTTGTCTGTTTCTGTCCCGGTTTCTCTCTCTCGGTCTCTATCTGTCTTTTTCTTTCTCTCTCAGTTTCTCTGTATCTCCAGTGATGATGAAGGGCACTGACCAGAATTGCACCGAGCACCAACAGTATTGTTGCTTGCCGAATATCGAGAGAGATTCCAATCAACAGGGCAGATATCCCCACCATAATCTCCATCACCTGAAACACAACCCAGGACTGAACAGTCAGAGCAGAGACATGGTGAGCAGTATATGTGTGGGCAGGGAGGGGAAGTTTGTATGTGTGTGTGTGTGGGGAGGGAGGGGTAGTAAGTGTGTGTAGGGTAGGGGAAGTATGTACGTGGGCATGTTTGTGTGTGTGGGGGAGTATGTGTGTGTTTAGCCCATTAAATCTATGGCACCGACCACCCCAGGAGACAATTTATGCAGGTGCATAACCCTAACCCTAAGCCCCTCACACCTTTAACGTTCCTCTTTAGCGATGATAAACTTCTCAAGTCTCTCTTCTCAATTTATATTTCTGCAGCTTTTTTCCCCACCAACAAACCATTTCAAAGTTCTTGAGAACCTACATTGACACCTTCACACTGTGGGGAGACTCACGTACCCCCAGTTCCTTGGTCTGTAGAGCCAGCAGGCTGCACAGGCGGTGAGGTGCGGGCTGGGCTTCCTGCACTGATTCCTTCCTGGAATCCTCACAGGAGGATCCTGCTTCTGGGGCCGGCAGGTTTCCTTCTGCGGAGTTTGGCATCTCACTGTCTCTGAAACCAAGAGCAGACCATGGGGAGTGCGGCTAAACCAAAGCACATCCAGCAATAAACCCACAGCAGTCAATTTGCACTCAGCTGTGTTCCACAAACAGCCATAAAGTGAACGACTGATTTTATTTTATCATAAAGATTCTCTGTTTGATGCAGCGTTATAACATTGAAGCATCTCAATACATTTCACAGGCAAATGTGGTGACCATTTTGGGCAGTGAAGTCCTGCGAAGACCTATACACATACACACACATACACACATACAGCCGCATTCACCTACAAATTACAGTAATTCTCATGACACACACACACAAGCACAGACTGAGATGGAGCAGAAGAGATTAATATGGTGGCACACAGTCAGGAGTTGGATGTGAGGTTGGGGCTCAACCCTGACAAAACAACAACAACAACAACAAATTGGATTTACACAGCACCTTTCACATTGGGAGGATATCCAAATGTTGGACAGTGAAGGATTTGCACCTGAGCTGCAGGCTGGAGCAGAGAGCTCAGCAGCATGAGGAGGGAACTGAGTGAGGTGGAACAGAGTGAGAATTCTATTAAGGAATTTGGTGAGCTGCAGGCTCAAGTTGCCACATACTCGCTCCCCCACTGAAGCTCTCTAATCTCAATCCCTGCTCTCCCCATTATGTCTATGGTGGTGTTCACTCCCCACTGGAGCTCTCTTCTCTTAATTCCATTTCCCTGGCTCGTTAAATGAATTCCCCACACATACAGTATTTCAGAATGTTTTAATATTGAATATAAAATCTTGCAGGTATACAGAACTTTATGTGGCAAATAAACACCACATGGCGATTCACAGGAACAATACTTGGATTTGATATAGAGCCTTAACATGTCAAGACGTCTCAAAGCGCTTCACAGAATATACTGTGGAGTGATTGGTGGGAATCACCTAGTAAATAGGAAAGGAGGGTAGATGTGAATGTAGTGACCAAAGGTTGGGTGAGACACTGGGGTCTCAGAGGGTCAGGGAGTTTGGGAGAAAAGGACAAGGTGAAGGCTGAGGTTTCTGTGAACAAAATCAAGAACAAAATGGCTGCAGACTTGGTTGCCATTGGAGGTGAGAGAGAGAGATGACTACAGATGAAAGTCAAAGAGTGCGAGAATGGATCTGGAGGAGCAGAAACTGCGAGAGAGAGATGGAGCAAGCAAGAGAGAAAAAAGAGAGGGAAGGCAAGAGAGCACAAAGGAGAGAGTGAGATGAAGTGAGGGAGTGAGTAAGAAAGTGAAAGAGAGCACAAAAGCAAGTGTGTGAGGGATTTGGAGATCAGGAATTTGTAGAGTCCTGTAGCTCAGTGGTTAGAGCACTCACTTTGCAAGTGGGAGACCTGAGTTCAATTCCAGGCAGGGCGAAACCTTGGGCAAGTTTCCTTACTCCACACGCCTAATAATAATCCCTCCAAAACAAAAAACAATAATAAATTGGTCATTTTCAAACCAATTGTGCACAGCTGCCGCGTTTCGCCCACAAATATACGGTCAATTCACTTTACAGTCTATTCTGTGAAGCGCTTTGAGACATCGAGAAGATGTGAAAAGCGCTTTATCAAATGCAAGGATTATTATTATGTAGTGGCAATAATGGAGACCTGGTTCAAAATAGGGTGGCAATGGGAGCTGAATATTCCTGGCTACAATGTATTCAGGAGGGATAAGGAAGGAAAAATAGGAGGTGGGGGTTGGCAATATTGATTAAAGACACGGTTACAGCCTTGGAAAGGGACGATGTGCCAGAAGGTCCAAAAACAGAATCTATGTGTTTGGAGTTAAGAAGCAAAAAAGGAGCTGTTACTCTGTTAGGTGTAAACCATAGACCACCAAATAGTGGGAAGGAGAGAGATAAGCAAATCTGCAAGCAGATTTCAGAAAGATGCAAACCCAATAGATTAGTGATAATAGGGGACTTCAATTATCCTCACATAGACTGGCAAAATAACAGTGTAAAGGGCAAGAAGGGGAAGTATTCCTGAAATGTGTGCAGGACAACTTTCTGGATCACTATATTTCCGCCCAACGAGGAAGGAAGCAGTGGTGGATCTAATTCTGGGGAATCAAGTGGAGCAGGTTTCAGTAGGAGCGAATCTGGACAAAGTGATCACAACATCATTAGTTTTAGAGTTCTTATGGAAAGGGACAAGGAGCAATCAAAAGTGAAGATACTTAACTGGAAGAGGGCTAATTTCACTGAGTTAAAAAGGGATATAGCCAAGCTGGACTGGAAAGAAAGATTGGCAGGTTAAACAGTTAACGAGCAATGGGAATCCTTCAAGGAGGAGATAGTTTGGGGACAGAACAAATACATTCCCACAAAAGGGAAAGGCAGGGTAGCCAAACCTCCCTGGATGAATAAGGAAATTTGGATTAAAGTAAACAGAAGAAGGTTTATGATAAATGTCAGGTCCAAAATACAGAAGTTAATCAAATAGAATACAGAAAGCACAGAGGAGAACTGAAAAAGGAAATAAGAGGGGCAAAGAGATTGTATGAGAAAAGATTAGCGGGTAACATAAAAGGGAACTCTAATGTATTTTATAAGCATATAAAGTATGAAAGATTAGTCAAAGGTAGGGTGGGTCCAATCAGGGACCAAAGTTATCCTCCCTCTGTGGAGGCAGAGGGCATGGCTGATGTACTGAATGAGTACTTTGCACTTGCCTTCACAAAAGATGCAGCCAAATCACAGTATCAGAGGAGAGGGTAGAGAAATTGGATAAGATAAGAATAAACTGAGAGGACACCGGGGTGGTGCCAGAGGACCGGAGGTTTGCAAATGTTACTCCCCTGTACAAAAAGGGGCAGAAGGATAAACCTGGGAACTACAGGCCAGTCAGGCTAATGTGAATAAGGAGAAATCATTTCCACTTGCGGGTGGGGCGGTAACCCGAGGACACCGATTTAAAATAGTTGTTAAAAGAAACAGAGCGGAGGTGAGGAGAAATTTTTTCACCCAGCGATCTGGAATGCATTGCCTGAAAGGTTGGTGGAAGACGATTCAATGACAACTTTTAAGAGAGAAGTAGATAACTATTTGGGGAGGACAAGTTTGCAGGGCCATGGGGACAGAGCGAAAGAGCGGGGGAGTGAGATTAAAATGGATAGCTCTTTTCAAAGAGCTGGCACAGACACAATGGGCTGAATAATTCTATGATTCTAAGAGAGGTGAAGGCAAGGTGGTGGGAAAATGACTCAAGGTGTGATGAAGAGGAGGCAAGGGAGGGGACGAGGTGGAGGGGCTCCAGGATAAAATTCCACAGGGAGGGAGCAGAAATGCTGAAGTCCCGATCTCCTGATGGTGGAGCGGGCTGGGTGGAGGACATGGGGCAGGCCAGTGTCAGCCGAGGGGAGGGAGCGGGCAGGTTGGTGAAGGTTTAGTAGATTGTACATGTAGGGAGGAGCAAGACAGTGGAGGGCTTTAAAAGTGAGGGCGAGGATTTTACACTCTATCCTTTAGGGTATGGGGAGCCAGTGGAGCTGGGCGAGGATGGGAGTGATAATGTCACGGAGCTTAGTCTGGGAGAGGACACGAGCTGCAGATTTCTGAATAATCGGCAGTTTATGGAGTCAAAGGTTGAGATGTCTGACAAGCAAGGAGTTGGCGTTGTCAAACATGGATCTTATGAAAGTTTGGACAAGTGTCTCGGTGGCTTTGAGTGGAGAGGCAGTAGTAGAGGTGTGCAATGTTGGGAAGGTGGGAGAAGGGAGAATGGTTCATGACATGGATGTGAAGACACTGCACTGTGAGCTCCGAGTCCTCGACGTTTAGTCTGGATATTAATCTTACCTGAGTTTAATGCAAATCTTCTGATGTGATGTGAGAGGCCAAGTCTCTATCTCTCTCTGAACAGTTGGAGAGTGAGGTGGCCTTTTTGTCATCCACCAGCCAATGCGTGAGGAGAGGCGGGGGCTTGAGCTTCCAGGGAGGGGTCCTAGGCAGGAAGCAGAGGATGTGACACATCAAGGCTTCTTCATGTGGTCGGGGGGGGGGATAATGTGGAGCGCGATAATAATAATAATTCTTACATTTGATATAGCGCCTTAACACGTCTTCTAGGCGTCTCAAAGTGCTTCACAGAATATACGGTAAAGTGAATTGACTGTATATTTTGTGGTCAAAACACCCACCTGCCTGGGCGATCACCATCAGCGACTGGGCATTCAGCTTTTCTGTCCCCACCATCCAGAATGGGTTTAGAGCTGTAAAGGGCCAATTTCTGTGCGTGTAGATTGTGCTTATTATGCTTGTGTTTTCCTCACCCCTTTTGGCCGCTGTCCACCATCTCTCTCCCTCTCTAGCTTTGGTCCAAACAAACATCTCTCTATCCTTCCTTCTCTGTCTGTCTCATTCTCTCTCATCTTATCCCTCCAGAACACCTGCCCTACCGTCCCCCCATCGCAGTTTTGAGGTGTTTTTTTTAAATGAGTCCCAGTATCCGGGCCTCACACACCCTTACTGGTAACCTGTTAATTACCTTCTGGGTAAAAAAAACCTTCCTGGTGTCTGTCTTGAAATTGCCCTTTACAGCTCTAAACATATTCTGCTGTGCTACTCTCTTGATACAACTTAAAGTATTGTTCTAGGTTTACTTTCTGAATCCTATTTACAATGAGTTCCCATCTGAGATGTACTTTCTCAAGACTGAAAAGGGGTCTGGCGTGTTTCTGTGTGTTTGTGTGTCTCTGCATGTCTCTGTGTGCACAAGTCTCTATGTCACGTGTCTCTCTATGTGCATGTTCCTGTGTTTCTGCGTGTCTGTGTACTGGTGTCTGTGTTTCTGTGTGTGTGTGTGCAGGACACTTGCACAGATGAATCGGGCTGGGGGCTGTGTGTCTCGACTGGGGTCTGGGCTGGGGACTGAATGTCTGGGCTGGGCGCTGTGTGTCTGGGCTGGGCGCTGTGTGTCTGGGCTGGGCGCTGTGTGTCTGGGTTGGGGGCTGGGTGTCTGGGCTTCGGCCTGTATGGTACTGAGTGTGTGACTGAGTAGGGCTGCATGGGAGGTTTTGTGGGTTCTGAGCTGTTCAGGTTACAAAGCTCAAAGTGGTATTTTAAAAGGATGCTATTCTCGCAGGTTTCTGAGTCGGGTTTCTGTGCAAGTATAATACTGTGGTTATTGCTTTAGAGCAAAATATGGAAAATAAATATATCTCCTGTCCAACGCGGTTACACAAAGCGCATTTTTGAGAGACAATGTGAGACCATAAACTTGTTACTGTGAGGTTTCATATCCAGCTGTGTTGTGTGATAAAGCAACAGCAAGAAAGAGAGAAATACTGACAGAAAGAGAGGGGCTGGATAGAGAGAAAGAGAGACAAAAAGAGAGTCAGAGAGAAAGAGAAAGATCGACAGAAAGAGAGATAGTCAGAGAAAGAGACAGACACATAAGATTAATGTCCAGACTTCACGGCAAGGGCTCAGTGCAGACACAGTGCAGACTGACGCTACAGCACAGTGTCCTCACATCCGTGCCATGATCCATTCTGCCTTCCGCCACCTCCGCAATATTGCCCGACTTCCGCCACTGCCATTCCCCTCAGGCCGCCGAGACCCTCATCCATACTTTCGTAACATCCAGGCTTGACTACGCCAACACTCTGCTTGTCGAGTTTAAAAATTTCGCTGTCACCTTCAAAACCCTCCACTGTCTTGGTCCTCCCTACCTCTGCAACCTCCTAAACCTTTACCAATCTGTCTGCTTCCTCCGCTCGACGGGCATTGGTGTGCTCCATGTCCCACACCCTGTTCACTCCACCATTAGAGATACCGAATCCCCTCAGCCTCGCCCCGTCCCTTGCCTCCTTCAAGGCCCATCTCAAGGCCTCCATTTTTGATCGCAACTTGGGCCATTTTTCCCCCACCTTGTCCTTCACCTATCTTGACTCCAACCTGCAGCTCAGGTTAAGTCCTTCACTGTCTACCTTTGGGATGTTCTCCCGACGTGAAAGGTGTTGTTGTTGTTGTCTTGTCAAGCTTGAGACCCAACCTCATACCCAACTCATGACACTGTGCCACCATATTAATCTCCTCTTCTCCATCTCAGTCTGTACTCGTGTGTGTGTGTGTGTGAGTGTGAGAGAGACATGGGCTATACAGTCTATTTTGTAGGTGAAAGCGGCTGTGTGTATGTGTGTGAGTGTGTTTAGGTATGTGCGTGTGTATGCATGTGTGCAGTTCATAGCTCTCACACTGTCTGCACTTCATCCCCACAAACGGTTTCTCCTCTAGCCCCGAGACAGTGCGGGGGCATTGTCTCATGCGGCATTCCTCAGGGCTCTGTCCTTGATCCCCTCCTCTTCAATATCTATATGCTCCCTCTTGGTGACATCATCCGCAGACATGGGGTCAACTTCCACATGTATGCAGATGACAGTTGTACCTCTCTGTCTCTCTGAGGGGGCTAGGCAGAGGAATAGCGGGATGGAGTTCCAGAGGGTGAGGGCAGAATGGGTGAAGGCCCGCCAATGGTGGAGCAGTTGAGGTGGAGGACATGAAGCAGGCCGGAGCACACTGAGCGGAGGGAGGGAGAGGGCAGGATGGTAAGAGGTTAAGAGGTCGCAGAGATAGGTGGGAGCGAAGCCATGGAGGACCAGGATCTTGAACTGTATCCTCTAAGTGATGGGAAGCCAGTGGAGTTGAGCAAGGATGGGGGTGATAGGGTCACGGACCTGTTGCGGGAGAGGACACGGGCTGGAGAGTTCTGGATGATCTGCAGCCTATTGAGGGAGGAGTTGGGGAAGCTGACAAGCAGGGAGTTTGCATAGTCAAGCCTGGATGTTGTGAATGTGTGTATGAGGGTTTTGGCGGCCTATTGACAGTGATGGAGCCGGGCGATGTTGCAGAGGTGGGGGAAGGCTGAGCAGATCATGGCATGGATGTGGGGTAGATAGGATAGTTGAGAAGAGCTCAACGTCCCGTTATCTGGAGCTCCAACTCACAAACTGCTACCCCCAGAGGAATGGGTGGCGGTGGGGGGGGGGGGTAAGTAGCATCTTCCTGCGTTTGAGCCGACTCCAAGGTGCTATGTTTGGCAACGGAACATTAGTACCAAGTCAATTCTCTGTGCCAGTATCTATTATATAATAATAATAATCCTTGCATTTGATATAGCGCTTTTCACGTCTTCTAAGTGTCTCAAAGTGCTTCACAGAATAGACTGTAAAGTGAATTGACTGTATATTTGTGGGTGAAACACGGCAGCCAATTGCGCACAGCAGTGTCCCACAAACAGCCATGGATCGAGTGACCAAATTGTTATTGGGTTTTTTTCTTGAGGGATTATTATCAGGCGTGTGGAGTAAGGAAACTTGCCCAAAGTTTCACCCTGCCGGGAATTGAACCCAAGTCATGCTTGCAAAGCTAGTGCTCGATCTACTGAGCTACAGGACTCCACAGTCCTGGTTACATCCAACTCATTTGAGACTGTTCCTCTAATCACTGGATATAAAGCACCTATAAAATCTAATCCAGTTTCTGAGCCAGGCGGGTCCACAGTCCTCCAGGACACTCCTGATGACAACCCAGCCCAGCTCATTGGCAGGACCTGGAAGGGCAGACCACTCATTGGGGGCAGGGACTCTTCCCACTGTGCTCCTGTTAACCCTGCAAGCCAAATCCCTAATGGGTAGTGTGGTCGTAGCTGCACAAGATAGATGAATTAAAGGCACAGATAGATACAAAGAGGTATGATCTCGTAGCCATTACTGAGACATGGTTACAGGGAGATCTAGGATGGGAGTTAAATATTCCGCATTTTTCAGCTTATAGGAAGGATAGACAATGTGGAAAACAAGTTGGGGGGGAGTAGCCTTGTTAATAAAGGATGGAATAAAAACAGTAGAGAGGAAGGATTTCAAATCAGATAACCAGGATGTAGAGACGGTTTGGATAGAATTACGAAATAACAAGGGGCAGAAACCATTAGTGGGACTAGTTTTTTGACCCCCAAACAGTGATCACAGCATAGCGCAGAGTATTAATCAAGAAATTAAAGGAGCATGTAGCAAAGGTAATGCAGTAATAATGGGTGATTTCAATCTTCACACAGATTGGGAAAACCAAATCGGCAAAAGTATGGTAAAGGAGGAGTTTATAGAATGTATGAGAGACAGCTTTCTGGAGCAGTATGCTGAGGAACCAATTAGGGGACAGGCCATCACAGACCTTGTTTTGCGTAACAAAACAGGGCAAGTCGGTAATATAGATATTAAGGCCCCTCTAGCGCAGAGTGATCATAACATGATAGAATTTAGTATTAAGTTAGAGAGCGATGCAGTCAAATCCAAAGCAAGGGTCTTAAATTTAAATCTAAATTTAAAGCTAACTTTGCAGGCATGAGGGAAGAATTAGCTAAAATAGACTGGGGAATTAGGTTAATGGATATGACAATAGATCAACAGTGGCAAACGATTAAAGATGTAGTGCAAAATTCTCAATGGTCACATATTCCCTTGAGGAATACGAGTACCACGGGGAAAGCAGTTCATCCGTGGCTAACTAGAGCAGTTAGGGAAAGTATAAAACTGAAAGAAAAGGTCTATAAAACTACCAAAAAGAGTAGCAAACCTGAGGACTGGGAGTGTTTTAGGGACCAACAAAGGAAAACTAAAAAGCTCATTAAGACTGAGAAAATGGATTATGAGGGCAAGCAAGCAAGGAACATTAAGGCAGATTGTAAGAGTTTTTATAAATACATTAAGAAGAATAGGCTAGCAAAAGTAAATGTGGGTCCATTACAGGCAGAGACAGGAGGAATTATAATGGGGGATAAGGATATGGCAGAATCCCTCAATAAATACTTTGCTTCTGTCTTCATGTTAGAAGACACAAGAAGTTTACCGGAAATAGAGATGAACCAAGGGGCTAATGGTAGGGAGCAACTTAGGGAAATTTACATTAGCAAAGAATTGGTGCTAGGGAAATTGTTGGCATTAAAAAGTGACAAGTCTGCTAGATCTGATGATCTGCATCCTAGGACTTTAAAAGAGGTAACTCATGAGATAGTGGAGGCCTTGTGTCTGATCTTCCAAAGTTCTTTGGATTCTGGAACAGTTCCCATTGATTGGAAGATCGCAAACATCACACCACTATTTAAGAAGGGTGGGAGAGAAAAGATGGACCAGTTACTCTGACATTGGTGGTAGGGAAATTCTAGAATCCTTAATTAAGGATGTCGTAGTGAGATACTTAGAGGATCACAATATGATTAGACAGAGTCAACATGGCTTTACAAAAGGGAAGTCGTGCTTAACAAATCTTTTAGATTTTTTTGACGACCTATCAAGTAGATTAGATAGGGGGGAATCAGTGGATGTAGTGTATTTAGATTTCCAAAAGATAAGGTGCCACATAAAAGGTTAATCCACAAGATTAGGGCCCATGGAATTAAGGGGAGTATATTAGCATGGACTGAAGAATGGCTAACGGGAGAAAACAAAGAGTAGGGATAAATGGGTCCTTCTCAGATTAGCGGGATGTGACTAGTGGAGTGCCACAAGGATCAGTGCTTGGACCTCAACTATTTACAATCTACATCAACGATCTAGATCAGGACATCGAACTTAATATATCCAAATTCGCGGATGACACTAAACTGAAGTCATCCACCTAGGTGGCAAAAACAGTAGAGCAGATTTTTTTTTAGAAGGGGAGAGACTAGATAGTGTTAGCGTTCAGAGGGACTTGGGTATCCTTGTACACCAGTCACAAAAAGTTAGTTTGCAGATACAGCAAGCAATTAGGAATGCTAACGGTATAGATGAGCCATGATCTCATTGAATGGCGGGGCAGGCTCGAGGGGCTGACTGGCCTACTCCTGCTCCTAATTCTTATATGTTCTTATGTCTTTCCAACATGAAAAAGGTATTGTGTAAATGTGGTTCTGTTTCTGGAAGGGAAAGACAAAATATTGCCACGGACCTTTCTCAAAAAGGAATCTGGCCTGTGGCAGCCAAAAGGTTAAACTACCCTGACTTAGATAATAATATTATTATTCTTTGCATTTAATATATGACCTTATCGTGCTGTTGAAATCTCTCAAAGTACTTCAAGGTGATTTACTGTAGAGTGTAGTTATTTTATTTTGTTAGCAAACATGCCAGCAAATTTGCTATGAAGTGAGTGACCAGTTTTATCAGGTGGATTGTCAGTCAGGACACCAGAAGAAACTCCTTTCTCTTTTCCAAAAGTACAACAGGATCTTTAGCATCCCTTTGGACAGACAGGCATGTCTATGGTTTCATTTCTCATCCAACGTAAACAACAACATTACATTTATAGAGCGCCTTTCACATCGGGAGGACGTCCCAAAGCGCTGAACAGTCAGGTGTCGGGGCTCAAGCATGGGGGAGGGATGATGTAGGGGTGAGGGAAGGCAGAGAGGTGTTAGGGTGACAGAAAGCACGGTCGAAGAGAAGGGTCTTGAGACTGGCCTTGAAGGAGGCAAGGGAGGAAGCGAGGCGAAGGAACCATGGGATGGGGTTCCGGAGTGTGGGGGCAGAGATGGTAGAGCAGGTCGGGCAGGAGACATGGAGCAGACCAGAGCCCGCTGAACGGAGGAAGCAGGCAGGTTGGTAGGGAGTCAGCAGGTCAGAGAGGTAGGAGGGGGCAAGGCTATGTATGGCTTTAAAGGTGAGGACGAGGATCTTGAATTCGATCCTCTGGGGGATGGGGAGCCAGTGGAGTCGGGCAAGGGTGGGAATGATGGGGTCACGGAGCCTGGTGCGTGAGAGTACACAAGCTGCAGAGTTTTGGATGATCTGCAGCTTGTGAAGGGAAGAGTTGGGAAGGCCGATGAGAAGAGTGTTCCCGCAGTCGAGCCTTGATGTGACGAATGTATGGGTGAAGGTTTCAGCAGCCTGAGGGGTGAGGCAGTGGTGGAGTCTGGCAATGTTGCGGAGGTGGTGGTAGGCATTGTTCGGATGTGGGGGAGAAAGGACAGTTCAGGGTCAAACAAGATACCCAGGTTCCTGACTGGCTTAGTGAGGTTGAGTGTGCAGCAGTGGAGGCTGATGCTGCCAGCGCCTGAGGTACGGAGGCGCTGGTGCGAGTCAATCAGGAGGGCCTCGGTCTTGCTGACGTTGAGTTGGAGAAAGTTGGCCCTCGTCCAAGACGATGTTGGACAGGCAGTCACTTCAAACAAACGGATCAAAACCAAGCAGAGAAGCAGTTAACAGGATTCACTGTAAAATGTTGGTGGGGAAATGCCAATTTGCGTACAGCAACGTCCCATAAATAGCCATGAAGTGAATGAACAATTTTATCTGGGGATTGTTGATCAGGACAGGGGAAGGGAGAAATGTCCTTTTTCGTAATAGTGCCATGGGATCCTGAAGGTGAGGCTGAGCGACAGGAACACCACTGGCCCCGGCTCAGTTATAGGAAATGTAAACTCTGTGAAAAGGGTCAGACACTCACCAAGCCAAAGCCCGATGTGCTCGTCACCACAACTAATAATGAGCCGGATAGTATACACTGAAAAGACACAAGAAATTAATCTCTCTCTCGCTGACACAGTGTTCACACTGTACACCGCTCAATATTCACACCTCCTGAAACTGTCAATCTACCTCATCCATCTCTTTCTCATCATCTCGCTCCCTGTCATGCTCTTTGTTGCTTTTGCACTGTGTCACTCCCTCTCGCTTAGTCTCTCTCTTTCTCTACTTCTCACTTGTTCTCTCAATGTTTTTGTTTGGTTCTGGCTCGCCTTTCTCACTCCTTGTCCCCAATTCTGTTTCTCTCTTTCTGTCTGTCTCTCTCTGTCTCTTTCTCTCTATTTGTTTCACTATGTGTCACTTTCTATCTCTGTTTCCCAATCTCTCTCTCTTTATTTCTTTCTCTCCCTCACTTTTTTTTGTTTGTTTGGGTTTCCCTCGCTCTCAGTCTCTCTGTCTGTGGGTGTATCTTGTAAGTTTCTGTTTCTCTCTCAGTCTTTATCTGTCTTTATCTTTTTATCTCAGTTTCTCTATCTCCAGTGATGATGACATATGCAGTGTGATACTGTTGTAAAGGGCACTGACCAGAATTGTATTGATCATGAATATTGTTGCTATTATCCAATTACCAAGAGCGATTCCAATCAACAGGTAAAATATCCCCACCATAATCTCCGTCACCTAAAACACAACCCAGGACTGGACAGTCAGAGCAGAGACACAGTGTGTGTGTGTGTGGGTGGGAAGGGGAACATGTATGTATGTGGGTATGGGGTGGGAGGGGGAATATGTATGTGTGCGTGTGTAGGAGGGGGTGTATGTGTGTGTGGGAGGGAAAGCATGTTTATGTGCGTGTGTGGGAGGGAGAGGATGTGTACATGTGTCTATTTGTGTGTGTTTGTGGTGGGGAGAGTATTTATGTGTGTGTAGGGGGAGTATGTGTGTGTTCCACCCATTAAATCTATAGCACTCACTACCCCAGGAGACAATTTATGCAGGTGCCTCACTGCCCCTCACACCTGTAACGTTCCTCTTTCAGAATCTACATTGTTCAGCGATGATAAACTTCTCAAGTCTCTCTTCTCAACTTATATTTCTGCAGCTTTTTTCCCATCAACAAACCGTCTCAAAGTTCTTGAGACCTACATTGACACCTTCACACTATGGGGAGACTCACTTACCCCCAGTTCCTTGGTCTGTAGAGCCAGCAGGCTGCACAGGCGGTGAGGTGGGGGCTGGGCTTCCTGCACTGATTCCTTCCTGGAATCCTCACAGGAAGATCCTGCTCCCGGGGCCGGCAGGTTTCCTTCTGCGGAGTTTGGCATCTCACTGTCTCTGAAACCAAGAGCAGACCATGGGGAGTGCGGCTAAACCCAAGCACATCCAGCAATAAACCCACGGCAGTCAATTTGCACTCAGCTGTGTTCCACAAACAGCCATAAAGTGAACGACTGATTTTATCTTATCATAAAGATTCTCTGTTTGATGCAGCGTTATAACATTGAAGCATCTCAATACATTTCACAGGCAAATGTGGTGACCATTTTGGGCAGTGAAGTCCTGCGAAGACCTATACACATACACACACATACACACATACAGCCGCATTCACCTACAAATTACAGTAATTCTCATGACACACACACACAAGCACAGACTGAGATGGAGCAGAAGAGATTAATATGGTGGCACACAGTCAGGAGTTGGATGTGAGGTTGGGGCTCAACCCTGACAAAACAACAACAACAACAACAAATTGGATTTACACAGCACCTTTCACATTGGGAGGATATCCAAATGTTGGACAGTGAAGGATTTGCACCTGAGCTGCAGGCTGGAGCAGAGAGCTCAGCAGCATGAGGAGGGAACTGAGTGAGGTGGAACAGAGTGAGAATTCTATTAAGGAATTTGGTGAGCTGCAGGCTCAAGTTGCCACATACTCGCTCCCCCACTGAAGCTCTCTAATCTCAATCCCTGCTCTCCCCATTATGTCTATGGTGGTGTTCACTCCCCCACTGGAGCTCTCTTCTCTTAATTCCATTTCCCTGGCTCGTTAAATGAATTCCCCACACATACAGTATTTCAGAATGTTTTAATATTGAATATAAAATCTTGCAGGTATACAGAACTTTATGTGGCAAATAAACACCACATGGCGATTCACAGGAACAATACTTGGATTTGATATAGAGCCTTAACATGTCAAGACGTCTCAAAGCGCTTCACAGAATATACTGTGGAGTGATTGGTGGGAATCACCTAGTAAATAGGAAAGGAGGGTAGATGTGAATGTAGTGACCAAAGGTTGGGTGAGACACTGGGGTCTCAAAGGGTCAGGGAGTTTGGGAGAAAAGGACAAGGTGAAGGCTGAGGTTTCTGTGAACAAAATCAAGAACAAAATGGCTGCAGACTTGGTTGCCATTGGAGGTGAGAGAGAGAGATGACTACAGATGAAAGTCAAAGAGTGCGAGAATGGATCTGGAGGAGCAGAAACTGCGAGAGAGAGATGGAGCAAGCAAGAGAGAAAAAAGAGAGGGAAGGCAAGAGAGCACAAAGGAGAGAGTGAGATGAAGTGAGGGAGTGAGTAAGAAAGTGAAAGAGAGCACAAAAGCAAGTGTGTGAGGGATTTGGAGATCAGGAATTTGTAGAGTCCTGTAGCTCAGTGGTTAGAGCACTCACTTTGCAAGTGGGAGACCTGAGTTCAATTCCAGGCAGGGCGAAACCTTGGGCAAGTTTCCTTACTCCACACGCCTAATAATAATCCTCCAAAACAAAAAACAATAATAAATTGGTCATTTTCAAACCAATTGTGCACAGCTGCCGCGTTTCGCCCACAAATATACGGTCAATTCACTTTACAGTCTATTCTGTGAAGCGCTTTGAGACATCGAGAAGATGTGAAAAGCGCTTTATCAAATGCAAGGATTATTATTATGTAGTGGCAATAATGGAGACCTGGTTCAAAATAGGGTGGCAATGGGAGCTGAATATTCCTGGCTACAATGTATTCAGGAGGGATAAGGAAGGAAAAATAGGAGGTGGGGGTTGGCAATATTGATTAAAGACACGGTTACAGCCTTGGAAAGGGACGATGTGCCAGAAGGTCCAAAAACAGAATCTATGTGTTTGGAGTTAAGAAGCAAAAAAGGAGCTGTTACTCTGTTAGGTGTAAACCATAGACCACCAAATAGTGGGAAGGAGAGAGATAAGCAAATCTGCAAGCAGATTTCAGAAAGATGCAAACCCAATAGATTAGTGATAATAGGGGACTTCAATTATCCTCACATAGACTGGCAAAATAACAGTGTAAAGGGCAAGAAGGGGAAGTATTCCTGAAATGTGTGCAGGACAACTTTCTGGATCACTATATTTCCGCCCAACGAGGAAGGAAGCAGTGGTGGATCTAATTCTGGGGAATCAAGTGGAGCAGGTTTCAGTAGGAGCGAATCTGGACAAAGTGATCACAACATCATTAGTTTTAGAGTTCTTATGGAAAGGGACAAGGAGCAATCAAAAGTGAAGATACTTAACTGGAAGAGGGCTAATTTCACTGAGTTAAAAAGGGATATAGCCAAGCTGGACTGGAAAGAAAGATTGGCAGGTTAAACAGTTAACGAGCAATGGGAATCCTTCAAGGAGGAGATAGTTTGGGGACAGAACAAATACATTCCCACAAAAGGGAAAGGCAGGGTAGCCAAACCTCCCTGGATGAATAAGGAAATTTGGATTAAAGTAAACAGAAGAAGGTTTATGATAAATGTCAGGTCCAAAATACAGAAGTTAATCAAATAGAATACAGAAAGCACAGAGGAGAACTGAAAAAGGAAATAAGAGGGGCAAAGAGATTGTATGAGAAAAGATTAGCGGGTAACATAAAAGGGAACTCTAATGTATTTTATAAGCATATAAAGTATGAAAGATTAGTCAAAGGTAGGGTGGGTCCAATCAGGGACCAAAGTTATCCTCCCTCTGAGGAGGCAGAGGGCATGGCTGATGTACTGAATGAGTACTTTGCACTTGCCTTCACAAAAGAAGAAGATGCAGCCAAATCACAGTATCAGAGGAGAGGGTAGAGAAATTGGATAAGATAAGAATAAACTGAGAGGACACCGGGGTGGTGCCAGAGGACCGGAGGTTTGCAAATGTTACTCCCCTGTACAAAAAGGGGCAGAAGGATAAACCTGGGAACTACAGGCCAGTCAGGCTAATGTGAATAAGGAGAAATCATTTCCACTTGCGGGTGGGGCGGTAACCCGAGGACACCGATTTAAAATAGTTGTTAAAAGAAACAGAGCGGAGGTGAGGAGAAATTTTTTCACCCAGCGATCTGGAATGCATTGCCTGAAAGGTTGGTGGAAGACGATTCAATGACAACTTTTAAGAGAGAAGTAGATAACTATTTGGGGAGGACAAGTTTGCAGGGCCATGGGGACAGAGCGAAAGAGCGGGGGAGTGAGATTAAAATGGATAGCTCTTTTCAAAGAGCTGGCACAGACACAATGGGCTGAATAATTCTATGATTCTAAGAGAGGTGAAGGGCAAGGTGGTGGGAAAATGACTCAAGGTGTGATGAAGAGGAGGCAAGGGAGGGGACGAGGTGGAGGGGCTCCAGGATAAAATTCCACAGGGAGGGAGCAGAAATGCTGAAGTCCCGATCTCCTGATGGTGGAGCGGGCTGGGTGGAGGACATGGGGCAGGCCAGTGTCAGCCGAGGGGAGGGAGCGGGCAGGTTGGTGAAGGTTTAGTAGATTGTACATGTAGGGAGGAGCAAGACAGTGGAGGGCTTTAAAAGTGAGGGCGAGGATTTTACACTCTATCCTTTAGGGTATGGGGAGCCAGTGGAGCTGGGCGAGGATGGGAGTGATAATGTCACGGAGCTTAGTCTGGGAGAGGACACGAGCTGCAGATTTCTGAATAATCGGCAGTTTATGGAGTCAAAGGTTGAGATGTCTGACAAGCAAGGAGTTGGCGTTGTCAAACATGGATCTTATGAAAGTTTGGACAAGTGTCTCGGTGGCTTTGAGTGGAGAGGCAGTAGTAGAGGTGTGCAATGTTGGGAAGGTGGGAGAAGGGAGAATGGTTCATGACATGGATGTGAAGACACTGCACTGTGAGCTCCGAGTCCTCGACGTTTAGTCTGGATATTAATCTTACCTGAGTTTAATGCAAATCTTCTGATGTGATGTGAGAGGCCAAGTCTCTATCTCTCTCTGAACAGTTGGAGAGTGAGGTGGCCTTTTTGTCATCCACCAGCCAATGCGTGAGGAGAGGCGGGGGCTTGAGCTTCCAGGGAGGAGTCCTAGGCAGGAAGCAGAGGATGTGACACATCAAGGCTTCTTCATGTGGTCGGGGGGGGGGATAATGTGGAGCGCGATAATAATAATAATTCTTACATTTGATATAGCGCCTTAACACGTCTTCTAGGCGTCTCAAAGTGCTTCACAGAATATACGGTAAAGTGAATTGACTGTATATTTTGTGGTCAAAACACCCACCTGCCTGGGCGATCACCATCAGCGACTGGGCATTCAGCTTTTCTGTCCCCACCATCCAGAATGGGTTTAGAGCTGTAAAGGGCCAATTTCTGTGCGTGTAGATTGTGCTTATTATGCTTGTGTTTTCCTCACCCCTTTTGGCCGCTGTCCACCATCTCTCTCCCTCTCTAGCTTTGGTCCAAACAAACATCTCTCTATCCTTCTCTGTCTGTCTCATTCTCTCTCATCTTATCCCTCCAGAACACCTGCCCTACCGTCCCCCCATCGCAGTTTTGAGGTGTTTTTTTTAAATGAGTCCCAGTATCCGGGCCTCACACACCCTTACTGGTAACCTGTTAATTACCTTCTGGGTAAAAAAAACCTTCCTGGTGTCTGTCTTGAAATTGCCCTTTACAGCTCTAAACATATTCTGCTGTGCTACTCTCTTGATACAACTTAAAGTATTGTTCTAGGTTTACTTTCTGAATCCTATTTACAATGAGTTCCCATCTGAGATGTACTTTCTCAAGACTGAAAAGGGGTCTGGCGTGTTTCTGTGTGTTTGTGTGTCTCTGCATGTCTCTGTGTGCACAAGTCTCTATGTCACGTGTCTCTCTATGTGCATGTTCCTGTGTTTCTGCGTGTCTGTGTACTGGTGTCTGTGTTTCTGTGTGTGTGTGTGCAGGACACTTGCACAGATGAATCGGGCTGGGGGCTGTGTGTCTCGACTGGGGTCTGGGCTGGGGACTGAATGTCTGGGCTGGGCGCTGTGTGTCTGGGCTGGGCGCTGTGTGTCTGGGCTGGGCGCTGTGTGTCTGGGTTGGGGCTGGGTGTCTGGGCTTCGGCCTGTATGGTACTGAGTGTGTGACTGAGTAGGGCTGCATGGGAGGTTTTGTGGGTTCTGAGCTGTTCAGGTTACAAAGCTCAAAGTGGTATTTTAAAAGGATGCTATTCTCGCAGGTTTCTGAGTCGGGTTTCTGTGCAAGTATAATACTGTGGTTATTGCTTTAGAGCAAAATATGGAAAATAAATATATCTCCTGTCCAACGCGGTTACACAAAGCGCATTTTTGAGAGACAATGTGAGACCATAAACTTGTTACTGTGAGGTTTCATATCCAGCTGTGTTGTGTGATAAAGCAACAGCAAGAAAGAGAGAAATACTGACAGAAAGAGAGGGGCTGGATAGAGAGAAAGAGAGACAAAAAGAGAGTCAGAGAGAAAGAGAAAGATCGACAGAAAGAGAGATAGTCAGAGAAAGAGACAGACACATAAGATTAATGTCCAGACTTCACGGCAAGGGCTCAGTGCAGACACAGTGCAGACTGACGCTACAGCACAGTGTCCTCACATCCGTGCCATGATCCATTCTGCCTTCCGCCACCTCCGCAATATTGCCCGACTTCCGCCACTGCCATTCCCCTCAGGCCGCCGAGACCCTCATCCATACTTTCGTAACATCCAGGCTTGACTACGCCAACACTCTGCTTGTCGAGTTTAAAAATTTCGCTGTCACCTTCAAAACCCTCCACTGTCTTGGTCCTCCCTACCTCTGCAACCTCCTAAACCTTTACCAATCTGTCTGCTTCCTCCGCTCGACGGGCATTGGTGTGCTCCATGTCCCACACCCTGTTCACTCCACCATTAGAGATACCGAATCCCCTCAGCCTCGCCCCGTCCCTTGCCTCCTTCAAGGCCCATCTCAAGGCCTCCATTTTTGATCGCAACTTGGGCCATTTTTCCCCCACCTTGTCCTTCACCTATCTTGACTCCAACCTGCAGCTCAGGTTAAGTCCTTCACTGTCTACCTTTGGGATGTTCTCTCGACGTGAAAGGTGTTGTTGTTGTTGTCTTGTCAAGCTTGAGACCCAACCTCATACCCAACTCATGACACTGTGCCACCATATTAATCTCCTCTTCTCCATCTCAGTCTGTACTCGTGTGTGTGTGTGTGTGAGTGTGAGAGAGACATGGGCTATACAGTCTATTTTGTAGGTGAAAGCGGCTGTGTGTATGTGTGTGAGTGTGTTTAGGTATGTGCGTGTGTATGCATGTGTGCAGTTCATAGCTCTCACACTGTCTGCACTTCATCCCCACAAACGGTTTCTCCTCTAGCCCCGAGACAGTGCGGGGGCATTGTCTCATGCGGCATTCCTCAGGGCTCTGTCCTTGATCCCCTCCTCTTCAATATCTATATGCTCCCTCTTGGTGACATCATCCGCAGACATGGGGTCAACTTCCACATGTATGCAGATGACAGTTGTACCTCTCTGTCTCTCTGAGGGGGCTAGGCAGAGGAATAGCGGGATGGAGTTCCAGAGGGTGAGGGCAGAATGGGTGAAGGCCCGCCAATGGTGGAGCAGTTGAGGTGGAGGACATGAAGCAGGCCGGAGCACACTGAGCGGAGGGAGGGAGAGGGCAGGATGGTAAGAGGTTAAGAGGTCGCAGAGATAGGTGGGAGCGAAGCCATGGAGGACCAGGATCTTGAACTGTATCCTCTAAGTGATGGGAAGCCAGTGGAGTTGAGCAAGGATGGGGGTGATAGGGTCACGGACCTGTTGCGGGAGAGGACACGGGCTGGAGAGTTCTGGATGATCTGCAGCCTATTGAGGGAGGAGTTGGGGAAGCTGACAAGCAGGGAGTTTGCATAGTCAAGCCTGGATGTTGTGAATGTGTGTATGAGGGTTTTGGCGGCCTATTGACAGTGATGGAGCCGGGCGATGTTGCAGAGGTGGGGGAAGGCTGAGCAGATCATGGCATGGATGTGGGGTAGATAGGATAGTTGAGAAGAGCTCAACGTCCCGTTATCTGGAGCTCCAACTCACAAACTGCTACCCCCAGAGGAATGGGTGGCGGTGGGGGGGGGGGGTAAGTAGCATCTTCCTGCGTTTGAGCCGACTCCAAGGTGCTATGTTTGGCAACGGAACATTAGTACCAAGTCAATTCTCTGTGCCAGTATCTATTATATAATAATAATAATCCTTGCATTTGATATAGCGCTTTTCACGTCTTCTAAGTGTCTCAAAGTGCTTCACAGAATAGACTGTAAAGTGAATTGACTGTATATTTGTGGGTGAAACACGGCAGCCAATTGCGCACAGCAGTGTCCCACAAACAGCCATGGATCGAGTGACCAAATTGTTATTGGGTTTTTTTCTTGAGGGATTATTATCAGGCGTGTGGAGTAAGGAAACTTGCCCAAAGTTTCACCCTGCCGGGAATTGAACCCAAGTCATGCTTGCAAAGCTAGTGCTCGATCTACTGAGCTACAGGACTCCACAGTCCTGGTTACATCCAACTCATTTGAGACTGTTCCTCTAATCACTGGATATAAAGCACCTATAAAATCTAATCCAGTTTCTGAGCCAGGCGGGTCCACAGTCCTCCAGGACACTCCTGATGACAACCCAGCCCAGCTCATTGGCAGGACCTGGAAGGGCAGACCACTCATTGGGGGCAGGGACTCTTCCCACTGTGCTCCTGTTAACCCTGCAAGCCAAATCCCTAATGGGTAGTGTGGTCGTAGCTGCACAAGATAGATGAATTAAAGGCACAGATAGATACAAAGAGGTATGATCTCGTAGCCATTACTGAGACATGGTTACAGGGAGATCTAGGATGGGAGTTAAATATTCCGCATTTTTCAGCTTATAGGAAGGATAGACAATGTGGAAAACAAGTTGGGGGGAGTAGCCTTGTTAATAAAGGATGGAATAAAAACAGTAGAGAGGAAGGATTTCAAATCAGATAACCAGGATGTAGAGACGGTTGGATAGAATTACGAAATAACAAGGGGCAGAAACCATTAGTGGGACTAGTTTTTTGACCCCCAAACAGTGATCACAGCATAGCGCAGAGTATTAATCAAGAAATTAAAGGAGCATGTAGCAAAGGTAATGCAGTAATAATGGGTGATTTCAATCTTCACATAGATTGGGAAAACCAAATCGGCAAAAGTATGGTAAAGGAGGAGTTTATAGAATGTATGAGAGACAGCTTTCTGGAGCAGTATGCTGAGGAACCAATTAGGGGACAGGCCATCCAGACCTTGTTTTGCGTAACAAAACAGGGCAAGTCGGTAATATAGATATTAAGGCCCCTCTAGCGCAGAGTGATCATAACATGATAGAATTTAGTATTAAGTTAGAGAGCGATGCAGTCAAATCCAAAGCAAGGGTCTTAAATTTAAATCTAAATTTAAAGCTAACTTTGCAGGTATGAGGGAAGAATTAGCTAAAATAGACTGGGGAATTAGGTTAATGGATATGACAATAGATCAACAGTGGCAAACGATTAAAGATGTAGTGCAAAATTCTCAATGGTCACATATTCCCTTGAGGAATAAGAGTACCACGGGGAAAGCAGTTCATCCGTGGCTAACTAGAGCAGTTAGGAAAGTATAAAACTAAAGAAAAGGCTATAAAACTGCCAAAAAGAGTAGCAAACCTGAGGACTGGGAGTGTTTTAGGGACCAACAAAGGAAAACCAAAAAGCTCATTAAGAGTGAGAAAATGGATTATGAGGGCAAGCTAGCTAGGAACATTAAGACAGATTGTAAGAGTTTTTATAAATACATTAAGAGGAATAGGCTAGCAAAAGTAAATGTGGGTCCATTACAGGCAGAGACAGGAGGAATTATAATGGGGATAAGGATATGGCAGAGTCCCTAAATAAATACTTTGCTTCTGTCTTCATGTTAGAAGACACAAGAAGTTTACCAGAAATAGAGATGAACCAAGGGGCTAATGATAGGGAGCAACTTAGGGAAATTTACATTAGCAAAGAATTGGTGCTAGGGAAATTGTTGGCATTAAAAAGTGACAAGTCCTGGACCTGATGGTCTGCATCCTAGGTTTTAAAAGAGGTAGCTCATGAGATAGTGGAGGCCTTGTGTCTGATCTTCCAAAATTCTTTGGATTCTGGAACAGTTCCCATTGATTGGAAGATCGCAAACATCACACCACTATTTAAGAAGGGTGGGAGAGAAAAGATGGACCAGTTACTCTGACATCGGTGGTAGGGAAAATTCTAGAATCCTTAATTAAGGATGTCGTAGTGGATACTTAGAGGATCACAATATGATTAGACAGAGTCAACATGGCTTTACAAAAGGGAAGTCATGCTTAACAAATCTTTTAGATTTTTTTGAGGACCTATCAAGTAGATTAGATAGGGGGGAATCAGTGGATGTAGTGTATTTAGATTTCCAAAAGATAAGGTGCCACATAAAAGGTTAATCCACAAGATTAGGGCCCATGGAATTAAGGGGAGTATATTAGCATGGACTGAAGAATGGCTAACGGGAGAAAACAAAGAGTAGGGATAAATGGGTCCTTCTCAGATTAGCGGGATGTGACTAGTGGAGTGCCACAAGGATCAGTGCTTGGACCTCAACTATTTACAATCTACATCAACGATCTAGATCAGGACATCGAACTTAATATATCCAAATTCGCGGATGACACTAAACTGAAGTCATCCACCTAGGTGGCAAAAACAGTAGAGCAGATTTTTTTTTAGAAGGGGAGAGACTAGATAGTGTTAGCGTTCAGAGGGACTTGGGTATCCTTGTACACCAGTCACAAAAAGTTAGTTTGCAGATACAGCAAGCAATTAGGAATGCTAACGGTATAGATGAGCCATGATCTCATTGAATGGCGGGGCAGGCTCGAGGGGCTGACTGGCCTACTCCTGCTCCTAATTCTTATATGTTCTTATGTCTTTCCAACATGAAAAAGGTATTGTGTAAATGTGGTTCTGTTTCTGGAAGGGAAAGACAAAATATTGCCACGGACCTTTCTCAAAAAGGAATCTGGCCTGTGGCAGCCAAAAGGTTAAACTACCCTGACTTAGATAATAATATTATTATTCTTTGCATTTAATATATGACCTTATCGTGCTGTTGAAATCTCTCAAAGTACTTCAAGGTGATTTACTGTAGAGTGTAGTTATTTTATTTTGTTAGCAAACATGCCAGCAAATTTGCTATGAAGTGAGTGACCAGTTTTATCAGGTGGATTGTCAGTCAGGACACCAGAAGAAACTCCTTTCTCTTTTCCAAAAGTACAACAGGATCTTTAGCATCCCTTTGGACAGACAGGCATGTCTATGGTTTCATTTCTCATCCAACGTAAACAACAACATTACATTTATAGAGCGCCTTTCACATCGGGAGGACGTCCCAAAGCGCTGAACAGTCAGGTGTCGGGGCTCAAGCATGGGGGAGGGATGATGTAGGGGTGAGGGAAGGCAGAGAGGTGTTAGGGTGACAGAAAGCACGGTCGAAGAGAAGGGTCTTGAGACTGGCCTTGAAGGAGGCAAGGGAGGAAGCGAGGCGAAGGAACCATGGGATGGGGTTCCGGAGTGTGGGGGCAGAGATGGTAGAGCAGGTCGGGCAGGAGACATGGAGCAGACCAGAGCCCGCTGAACGGAGGAAGCAGGCAGGTTGGTAGGGAGTCAGCAGGTCAGAGAGGTAGGAGGGGGCAAGGCTATGTATGGCTTTAAAGGTGAGGACGAGGATCTTGAATTCGATCCTCTGGGGGATGGGGAGCCAGTGGAGTCGGGCAAGGGTGGGAATGATGGGGTCACGGAGCCTGGTGCGTGAGAGTACACAAGCTGCAGAGTTTTGGATGATCTGCAGCTTGTGAAGGGAAGAGTTGGGAAGGCCGATGAGAAGAGTGTTCCCGCAGTCGAGCCTTGATGTGACGAATGTATGGGTGAAGGTTTCAGCAGCCTGAGGGGTGAGGCAGTGGTGGAGTCTGGCAATGTTGCGGAGGTGGTGGTAGGCATTGTTCGGATGTGGGGGAGAAAGGACAGTTCAGGGTCAAACAAGATACCCAGGTTCCTGACTGGCTTAGTGAGGTTGAGTGTGCAGCAGTGGAGGCTGATGCTGCCAGCGCCTGAGGTACGGAGGCGCTGGTGCGAGTCAATCAGGAGGGCCTCGGTCTTGCTGACGTTGAGTTGGAGAAAGTTGGCCCTCGTCCAAGACGATGTTGGACAGGCAGTCACTTCAAACAAACGGATCAAAACCAAGCAGAGAAGCAGTTAACAGGATTCACTGTAAAATGTTGGTGGGGAAATGCCAATTTGCGTACAGCAACGTCCCATAAATAGCCATGAAGTGAATGAACAATTTTATCTGGGGATTGTTGATCAGGACAGGGGAAGGGAGAAATGTCCTTTTTCGTAATAGTGCCATGGGATCCTGAAGGTGAGGCTGAGCGACAGGAACACCACTGGCCCCGGCTCAGTTATAGGAAATGTAAACTCTGTGAAAAGGGTCAGACACTCACCAAGCCAAAGCCCGATGTGCTCGTCACCGCAACCAGCAATGAGCTGGATAGTATACACTGAAATGACACAAGAAATTAATCTCTCTCTCGCTGACACAGTGTTGACACTGTACACCGCTCAATATTCACACCTCCTGAAACTGTCAATCTACCTCATCCATCTCTTTCTCATCATCTCGCTCCCTGTCATGCTCTTTGTTGCTTTTGCACTGTGTCACTCCCTCTCGCTTAGTCTCTCTCTTTCTCTACTTCTCACTTGTTCTCTCAATGTTTTTGTTTGGTTCTGGCTCGCCTTTCTCACTCCTTGTCCCCAATTCTGTTTCTCTCTTTCTGTCTGTCTCTCTCTGTCTCTTTCTCTCTATTTGTTTCACTATGTGTCACTTTCTATCTCTGTTTCCCAATCTCTCTCTCTTTATTTCTTTCTCTATCTCACTTTTTTTTGTTTGTTTGGGTTTCCCTCGCTCTCAATCTCTCTGTCTGTGGGTGTATCTTGTAAGTTTCTGTTTCTCTCTCAGTCTTTATCTGTCTTTATCTTTTTATCTCAGTTTCTCTATCTCCAGTGATGATGACATATGCAGTGTGATACTGTTGTAAAGGGCACTGACCAGAATTGTATTGATCATGAATATTGTTGCTATTATCCAATTACCAAGAGCGATTCCAATCAACAGGTAAAATATCCCCACCATAATCTCCGTCACCTAAAACACAACCCAGGACTGGACAGTCAGAGCAGAGACACAGTGTGTGTGTGTGTGTGTGGGTGGGAAGGGGAACATGTATGTATGTGGGTATGGGGTGGGAGGGGGAATATGTATGTGTGCGTGTGTAGGAGGGGGTGTATGTGTGTGTGGGAGGGAAAGCATGTTTATGTGCGTGTGTGGGAGGGAGAGGATGTGTACATGTGTCTATTTGTGCGTGTTTGTGGTGGGGAGAGTATTTATGTGTGTGTAGGGGGAGTATGTGTGTGTTCAACCCATTAAATCTATAGCACTCACTACCCCAGGAGACAATTTATGCAGGTGCCTCACTGCCCCTCACACCTGTAACGTTCCTCTTTCAGAATCTACATTGTTCAGCGATGATAAACTTCTCAAGTCTCTCTTCTCAACTTATATTTCTGCAGCTTTTTTCCCATCAACAAACCGTCTCAAAGTTCTTGAGACCTACATTGACACCTTCACACTGTGGGGAGACTCACTTACCCCCAGTTCCTTGGTCTGTAGAGCCAGCAGGCTGCACAGGCGGTGAGGTGGGGGCTGGGCTTCCTGCACTGATTCCTTCCTGGAATCCTCACAGGAAGATCCTGCTCCCGGGGCCGGCAGGTTTCCTTCTGCGGAGTTTGGCATCTCACTGTCTCTGAAACCAAGAGCAGACCATGGGGAGTGCGGCTAAACCCAAGCACATCCAGCAATAAACCCACAGCAGTCAATTTGCACTCAGCTGTGTTCCACAAACAGCTATAAAGTCAACGACTGATTTTATTTTATCATAAAGATTCTCTGTTTGATGCAGTGTTCTAACATTGAAACATCTGAATATATTTCACAGGCAAATGTAGTGACCATTTTGGGCAGTGAAGTCCTACAAAGTCCTACACACACACTTACACACATCCCAAACAGTCACACACATACAGCTGGTTCACCTAAAAATTACTCTAATTCTCGTGACACACACACACAAGCACAGACTGAAATAAAGAGATTAATATGGTGGCATACAGTCAGGAGTTGGATGTCAGGTTGGGTCTCAACCCTGACAAGACAACAACAACAAATTGCATTTACACAGCACATTTCACATTGGGAGGATGTCCTAATGCTGGACAGTGAAGGATTTGCATCTGAGCTGCAGGCTGGAGCAGAGAGCCCAGCAGCGTAAGGAGGGAACTGAGTGAGAAGTCCGTTAAGGAATTTGGTGAGAGTGGGAATTCGGTGCAAAGGTGGAAAGAGATGCATAATTATAAAATATATAATAGTTGTATTAAAATAATATAAAACATGTCTGGGAATATGGCAGGGCAGCTGGGACCGATTGCATGCACAATGTGCGCCATGTGGGAACTCCAGGATGCTTTATGTGCCCTAGACAGACACGTGTGTAGGAAGTCCCTCCAACTGCTCGAGCTCAGAGTTTCTGAGCTTGAGGAGAGGCTGGTGTCACTACATAGCATATGGGAGGCTGAAGAGTGGTCACCCCACAGCAATAGAGGGTTCAGAAGGAGAGTCATTGGGTGACCACCCAGTATGGTAGGAAGAAGGGACGGGCAGTGCAGAAATCCCCTGAGAGTGTGGCACTCATGAACCGGTTCTCTGTTACTGAATACTGGTCAGGGTGATGACACCTCTGGGGAAGGGAGTCAAAAGCAAATGGATGCACAGGAGGACACAGGGAAGAGTGTCAATGCAATTGTCATTGGGGACACAATGGTGAAAGGAGTAGACAGATGTTTCTGCAACCAAAGACATGCATCTCACATGGTATGTTGCCTTCCTGGTACCATGGTTGAAGACATCATGGAGTGGGTGAAAAACATTATATCGGGGGAAGGGAAAAATCCAGAAGTTGTGGTCCATGTTGCAATCCGTGACGTAGGGAAAAAAAGGGCTGAGATCCTACAGGGAGAAGGTAGTGAAAAAGCTAAAGAGTAGGACCTCAAAGGTGGTGATCTCCGGATTTTTTGCTTTTTTTTTGCAAGTGGATATCAAAACAGTTGGTGCCAGAGGACTGGAGGGTTGTAAATGTTACTCCCCTTTACAAAAAGGGGCAGAAGGATAAACACAGGAACTACAAGCTAGTCAGCCTAACGTCAGTAGTGGGGAAACTTCTAGAGACTATAATCCGGGACAAAATACATTTTCACTTAAAAAATATGGGTTAATGAAGGACAATCAACATGGATTTGTTAAATGCAAATCATGTCAATCATGTCTGATAAGAGTTTTTTGATGAAGTAACGGAGAGAGTGGATGAAGATAGTGCAGTTGATGTAGTTTATATGGATTTTCAGTTCTGGGCACCGCACTTTACAACAACAAAATTACATTTATAGAGCGCCTTTCACATCGGGAGGACGTCCCAAGGCGCTGAGAGGAAGTGTGTTAATGCATTGGCAAGGGTGCAAAGGCGACTTATCCGGATGGTACCAGGAATTGAGGATCTTCAGTTATCATAAGAGGCTAGAGAAGCTAGCTGGCGGATGGATCGGTAACCCGAGGACACCGATTTAAAATAGTTGTTAAAAAAAACAGAGCAGAGGTGAGGAGAAATTTTTTCACACAGCAATCTGGAATGCATTGCCTGAGAAGTAGATAATTATTTGGGGAGGATAAGTTTGCAGGGCTATAGGGAGTGAGCGAGAGACTGGGGGAGTGAGATTGAAACGGATAGCTCTTTTCAAAGATGGGCCGAATAATTCTATGATTCTAAGAGAGGTGAAGAGCAAGGCGTTGGGAAAATGACTCAAGGTGCAATTGAAGAGGAGGGGGCGAGGTGGAGAGACTTCAGGATAGAATTCCACAGGGAGGGAGCAGAATCACTGAAGTCCCAATCTCTGATGGTGGAGCGGGCTGGGTGGAGGACATGGGGCAGGCCAGTGTCAGATGAGGGGAGGGACCGGGCAGGTTGGTGAAGGTTTAGTAGGTTACAGATGTAGGGAGAAGCAAGAGAGTGGAGGGCTTTAAAGGTGAGGGTGAGAATTTTACACTCTTTCCTCTAGAGGTGGGCAGTGTTGGGGAGGTGGGAGAAGCCAGAATGGATCATAGCACAAATGTGAAGACACTGCACTGGAGCATAATAATAATAATAATAATAATAATAATAATCCTTGCATTTGATATAACTCTTTTCACGTCGGGAGGATGTCCCAAAGCGCTTCACAGAACACACTGTAAAGTGAATTGACTGTATATTTGTGGGGGAACGTAGCAGCCAATTGCGCACAGCAATGTCCCACAAACAGTCGTAGATTGAAAATGACCAATTTAATTATTGTATTTGGTTTTGGAGGGATTATTATTAGGCGTGTGGAGTAAGGAAACTTGCCCAAGGTTTCGCCCTCTGCCTGGAATTGAACTCAGGTCTCCCACTTGCAAAGCGAGCGCTCTATCCACTGAGCTACAGGACTCCACAATCAATCCGCACTGTGAGCTCCAAGTCCTCAGCGTGTAGTCTGGATATTAATCTTACTTGAGCATAACACAAATCTTCTGATGTGGTGTGAGAGTCCGAATCTTTGTGTCTCTCTTAGACCTCTTCCGCTCCAATGCAGGAGACTCAGAGGATTTGGTCAGGGTGGGATAATGTGGAGCGCAATAATAATAATAATAATACTTACATTTGATATAGCCCCTTATCACGTCTTCTAGAAGTCTCAAAGTGCTTCACAGAATATACTGTAAAGTGAATTGACTGTATACTTTGTGGTCAAAATGTCCGCCTGCTTGCTTCACCATCACTGGGCGACTGGGCATTCAGCCTTTCTGTCCCCCACCACCCAGAATGGGTTTAGAGCTGCAAAGGGCCAATTTCTATGTGTGTAGATTGTGCTTATTATGCTTGTGTTTTCCTGACCTCTTTTGGCCCCTGTCCACCATCTCTCTCCCTCTCTATCTTTCCTTCCCTTTCTGACTCATTCTCTCTCATCTTCTATCTCTGTATCTATTTTTCTCAATATCACACATTGTCTCTCACAGTCCCTCCGTCTCTCTCTTTTCATAAGGTTGGTTGGGATGAAGTGGGCCCATTGGCCCATCTGATCTTATCCCTCCAGAACGCCTGCCCTACCATCCCCCCATTGCAGTATTGAGTTTTTTTTTTAAATGAGTCCCAGTGTCCTGGCCTCAGAAACCCTTCCTGGTAACCTGTTCCTGTTGTTAATCACCTTCTGGGTAAAGAAAACCTTCCTGGTGTCTGTTTTGAAATTGCCCTTTGCAGCTCTAAACCTATTCTGCTGTGCTACTCTCTTGATACATTTTAAAGTATTGATCTAGGTTTATTTTCTCAATCCTATGTACAATGAGTTCCCATCTGAGATGTACTTTCTCAAGACTGAAGAGGGCCTGGTGTGTTTCTTTGGTACACATGTGTCTGTGTGTGCGTGTCTCTGTGTGTGCGTGTCTCTGCGTGTCTGTGTATTGGTGTTATGTTTCTCTGTCTCTGTGTGTGTAGGACACCTGCACAGATGAGTTGGGCTGAATGTTGTGTCTGGGCTGGGGGCTGCGTGTCTGGGCTGGCTGCTGTGTGTCTCGACTGGGGGCTGCGTGTCTAGGCTGGGGGCTGCGTGTTGGGGCTGGGGGCTGCGTGTCGGGGCTGGGGGCTGGTGTCGGAGCTGGGGGCTGCGTGTCGGGGCTGGGGGCTGTGTGTCTGGGCTGGGGGCTGCGTGTCTGGACTGGGGGCTGCGTGTCTGTGCAGGGGGCTGCGTGTTGGGGCTGGGGGCTGCGTGTCGGGGCTGGGGGCTGTGTGTCTGGGCTGGGGGCTGCGTGTCTGTGCAGGGGGCTGCGTGTCGGGGCTGGGTATCTGGGCTGGGGGCTGGGTGTCTGGGCTGGGGGCTGGGTGTCTGGGCTGGGACCTGTGTGTTGCTGAGTGTGTGTGACTGAATAGGGCTGCATGGGAGGTTTTGTGGGTTCTGAGCTGTTCAGGTTACAAAGCTCAAAGCGCTATTTTAAAAGGATGTTATTCTCAAGGGTTTTTGAGTCGGGTGTCTATGAAAGTATAATACTTGGAACTCAGCGTGGTTATTGCTTTTGAGCAAAATATAGAAATTCAGTAAATCTCCTGCCAATGTGGTTACACACAGCGCATTTTAGAGAGACATGTGAGACCAGATACTTGTTACTGTGTCTATGAGGTTTTATATCAAGCTGTGTTGCATGACAAAGGAAAGAGAGAATTACTGACAGAAAGTGAGGGGCAGGATAGAGAGAAAGCGAGACAAAAAGAGAGTCAGAGAGAGATCGACAGAAATAGAGATAGTCAGAGAAAGAGACAGACGTAGACAGACAGGCAGAGACACAGACAGAGTCCGATAGGCAGAGACGTACAGATAGACAGGCACACAGACACACACAGACAGGTACAGTCAGACGCTCACAGGCTGACAGAGACGGGCACACACAAGACACAAACAGGCTCAGATGGGTTTCTGCACACACAGACATACACACATAGACAGACTGATAGAAACAGAGACACAGAGAGAGGAGGTGATTGTCTTTGATTGATCGGAACATGGGCAGAAAGTCGTTGTGTTTGAAAGTTGATAAAATATGATAATTTTTAAATTGAAAATCATATTTCAGCTTCTGGTTTTGTTTCTTACTTTGAACAAAGTTAACAATCTGTATTTATGGCTATGTGCAAACTATATGTCAACAACAGCAAATTGCACTTAAACAGGGCCTTTCACATCAGGAGAATGTCCTAAGTCACTGGATATTGAGGGTTTGCACCCTGGTTGCGGGCTGGATTAGGGAGTGCGCGGGGAAGGTGACCGAAGGTGTGGTGAAAGAGGAGGGACTTCAGATGGACCTTGAAGGAGGTAAGGGAGGTGAAGGAGCTCCGGGATGGAGTTCCAGAGGGTGGGGGCAGAAAGGCTGAATGCCTGACCACTGATGCTGGAGTGGCCAGGCGGGCGTTTCTCATACAGAATATACAGTGAAATCTCTTTAGAGTATATTCTGAGAAGCGCTTTGAGACAACAACAACAACAAGATTACATTTGTATAGCCTCACTCTCCAACTGTTCAAAGAGAGAGAGAGTCAGAGAGCAGACACTTGAACTCTCACACCCTGTCAGAAGATTTACGTTAAACTCACGTAAGATTAATGTCCAGACTCCACGTCAAGGACTCAATGCAGATACAGTGCAGCCTGACGCCACAGCACAGTGTCCTCATATCCATGCCATGATCCATTCTGCCTTCCTCCACCTCCGCAACATTGCCCAACTTCCGCCACTGCCGTTCCCCTCAGGCCGCCGAGACCCTCAACTATACTTTTGCAACATCCAGGCTTGACTAGGCCAACACTCTGCTTGTTGAGTTTAAAAGCCTCACCGTCACCTTCAAAGCCCTCCACAGTCTTGATCTTCCCTACGCGTTCGCCCACAAATATACAGTCAATTCACTTTACAGTGTGTTCTGTGAACGCTTTGGGACGTCCTCCCGACGTGAAAAGCGCTATATCAAATGCAAGGATTATTATTATTATTATTATTACCTCTGCAACCTCCTAAACCTTTATCAACCTGTCCACTTCCTCCACTTGGCGGGCATTGACATGTTCCCCACCCTGTCCGCTCCACCATCAGAAACACCGAATCCCCTCTGCCTCGCCCCATCCCTTGTCTCCTTTAGGGCCCATCTCAAGACCTTCATTTTTGATCGCAACTTGGGTCATTTTCCCACCACCTTGTCCTTCACCTATCTTGACTCCAGCCTGCAGCTCAGGGGCAGCTTCACTGAAAGCGTTGGGATGTCCTCCTGATGTGAAAGGTGCTGTGTAAATACAATTTGTTGTTGTCGTCTTGTCAAGGTTGAGACCTAATCTCACACCCAATGCATGACTGTGTCCACCATATTAATCTCTTCTCCATCTCAATTACTTGTATGCGTGTGACACGGGATCTACAGTGTATTTTGTAGGTGAAAGCGACTGTGCGTGTATGTATGTGTGTGTGAGTGTGTTTGGGTATGTGTGTGTGCATGTATGTATGCAGATCGTACCTCTCACACGGTCTCCAATTCATCTCCACAAACAGCTTCTCCTCTAGCCCCAGCTCCATCTCATGTGGCGTTTCTCAGGGCTTTGTCCTTGGTCCCCTCCTCTTCAATGTCTATATGCTCCCTCTTGGTGACATCATCCACAGATGCGGATGACACCCAACTTTACCTCTCTGCCTCCACTCTTGACTCCCAGACCACTGCTGTCCTGACAATGTCAGACATAAAGTCCTGGATGAGAGCTAACTTTCTTCAGTTGAACATCAACAAGACCGAGGCTCTCCTAATTGACTCCCGTCAGCGCCTCCACACCTCAGGCATGGTCAGGATCACCATCCAAGGATGCACACTCCCCCTCACTGAGCAGGTCCGGAACCTTGGCATCTTGTTTGACCCTCAACTGTCCTTTCTACCCCACACATGTGCCATAACCCGCTCTGCCTTCCCCCACCTCCGCAACATCGCTCAGCTCCTCCACTGTCTCCACCATAAGCTGCCGAAACCCTCATTTACGCATTCATAACATCCAGGCTTGATTATGCAAACTCCTTGTTTGTCGGCCTCCCCAACTCCTCCCTCCATAGGCTGCAGATCATCCAGACCTCTGCAGTCCATGTCCTCTCCCGCACCAAACTCCGTGATCCCTTCACCCCCATCCTCGCCCCGACTCCACTGGCTTCCCATCACCCATCCAGTTCAAGATTCGGGTCCTCACTTTCAAAACGCTTCATGGCCTCGCTCCCCACTACCTCTGGGACCTCCTAACTGCCTATCAACCTGCCGACTCCCTCTGCTCAGCCGGATCCGGCCTGTTTCACATCCCCCACCTTCAGCCACTCTGCCCCCACCTTCTGGAACTCCATCCTTCTGTCCCTCTCCCTCGGGAGAATGACCAAAGGCACGCTCAAAGAGGAACCTCTTGAGACGGATCTTAAATGAGGCAAAGGAGGAGTGAAGCAGAGGGGTTCCAGGATGGAGTTCCAGAGAGTGGGGGTAGAAAGGCTGAAGGACCGACTGCTGATGGTGGAGCAGACTGGGGGGAACATGGAGCAAGCCAGAGTCGAGGCAGCAGCTGGGTCAGAAGTGCTATAGCAAATTACAGAGGAAGGGACTCACTGAAATCTAGTTTGAGACACCTAGGTTTGATTCCCGACAGAGCAAAATGATGGGCAAGTTTCCTTACTCCATGCCCCCCTACTTACCTAGTAATAAGTAGGAACCCGGTTGTTAGTTGATTGGTGGATCGCTTTTCCGGGGATAAAATTCGTTGAAAAAAGAAGGAATTTGTTACAAAGTAGACCATTTGAGACAATCTCCTCTTTTGGGCGGGATGGAAACTATTTTTGTGAACTCAGAACAAGTAGATTTGACTTATTTCCGTTACTTTTTAGGAACGGGAGGATTCTCTTGTACATTCATCCCAAATTTTGCCGATCAAGTGGTTAAAAGATATCTACTCAGTGGGAGTGGACTGAGGCACAGGCTGGAGCTGTACAGCAGCTGACCACTGCTCTCTGCTCAGCTAAGCACATCCCTCAAAGCCTTGAAAAGTGACCTGCTCAGATACACATCTGTATCTGCAGTTCGATCACAGACAGTACACCACCATCATCGAGCAGTGTCTTCCCTCAGTTGAGTCCTTACTCCAGCAGAAATTAAATTTAACCCATACGAGAAACATCCTGCTTGCTTCAATGTGGGAGGATGAGCATTTTACAGCCATTACTTATTCGGGAGCCGTGATTTATCCTGATCACAACAACATCAAGTGGAAACCGGCTCCTTGGAACGATAAAGATAGAGAAATGTCTCTCTCCGCCTCAGCACCCAGCTTCAGCACCCAACTGCTAATGGAGTTCCACGTTGGTGATGGAGCTGAGCTGAGAATCCATCAAACGCTGTGACCCTCACATCGGGCTTTTACACCACAGGACAGAGAAACTGATCGAGGCTAAAACCAACCTCTAGGCGCTCCCCCTACTTTGATCGACTATTATTATGTCTCGATGATGTTTAACGAACAATGTGATTCTCTAGCTGTGAAGAAACTACTGAGACTCCGTACGGTGTGGAGGGTACTATATAAATCCAAGTTGTTGTTGTTGTTGTTGTCGAACACCAGACCACCAGTGGATCAGGGTGCTATTTGGAGTGATAACCTGAATGTTGAACCGTATTATGGCCATCACAGCACAGGTTCTTGATATTGGAGCTATGCCACCATTTTTCTGGATGTTTGAAGAGACAGAAAAGATGTTTGAGTTTGATGAGAGGGTTTAGGAGCTCGAATGCAAGCAGCTTATGTTAAACCTGGAGGTGTTCATCAGGAATTTCCCTCAGATTAATGCACAACATTTTTATGAACAATTTTCTATTATCCTCATTGATGAGGTTGAGCAGATGTTCACAGAAAACAGAATTTGGAAAAATCGAACTCCTATTCATATTGGAGTCGTAACAGCACATGAGGCTTTGAATTATGGATTCAATGGGGGTGATGTTGAGAGGATCTGGGATAAAGTGGGATTTAAGGAAATCTCAACTCTTCGATGTCTATCACCAGGTGGAATTCAATTTCCCGATAGGAAGTAATGGAGATTGTTATGATCACTGTATGTGTAGGGTAGAGGAGATGACACAGAGATTGAGGATCATGCTTCAGATGGCAACAAGATGCCTGAGGGAGAAATCAAAGTTGATGACTTAAAAATCTCTCCTTCCGAAAGAAGTCAGATGAAGCTGTCCATGGAAGCGCTAATCCATCATTTTAAGTTATATACAGAGGGATATCAAGTTCCATGCGGAGGCACTTACACAGCGATTGAAGCACCAAAGGGAGAATTTGGAGTCCATTTAGTGTTGGACAGAACAAGTTGACCTTATCGCTGTAAGATTAAAGCTCCCGGTTTCGCTCATCTGCTTGGACTGGACAAAATGTCTCAAGAACACATGTTAGCTGACGTGGATGCAATTATCAGGACACAAGATATTGTGTTTGGTGAAATAGACTATTAGATCATCGATGGAAATAATGTAAATATTACAATATATTCATAATAATAATTTGGTCATTCAATCCACGATTGTTGTGGGACACTTTGTGGGTGAGTATATAGTGGCAGAGTTTTGAATGAGTTGGATTTTATGAATGGTGGAACTTGGGAGACCGGTGAGGAGGGCATTGGAATAATTGAGGCGGGAGGTGACAAATCCACGGATAAGGGTTTTGGCTGCGCTGGCTGTGAGTTATGGTCAGAGGGTAGAAATGTGGTGGAGGTAGGGGAATGTGGTTCTGGCTTGGGATCGGATGTGGGGATTACTGTGGATCATCACTGATGCATAGGTTGCGCACAGTGAATCTGAGAGATAGTTCGGGGAGAATTAGGAAGTCAGAGCCCCAGGTGAGGAGACATTGATGGGAGCTGGAGGAGAAGTAGATTTGGATGTCATCAGCATACTTTGGAAGTTGACCCTGCAGAGGACATCACTGAGAAGAAGCACGTAGATGAGTAAAAGAAGGGCACTAAGAATGGAGTCTTAGCGTTTGCCACAGGTGACCCATTGGTCGTGGGAGGAAAAACATTTGCAGAGACATAGTGATGGTGGTGACTCAAGTAATCAGGTCCTACTAAGGTGAATAAGGGAGGAGAGGCAGTTGAGAGGATAGAGTGATCAATTGTGTTGAAGGCAGCGGAGAGATCTAGGCGGACAATGAAGCAGAGAGAGTGAGAGTGAGGACATCATTGTCATCAGCATCCTCACGAGCGAGAACATCATTGATGACTTTGACGAGCATTACATTGGTGCTGTGGGCAGGGTGGAAACCGGAATGGAGGGCCTTGAATAGGGAGAGGAGAGAGAGGTGTAAGTGATATTGGTTGTCAATAGTATTTCCAGGACTTTAGAAATGAAGAGTAACTTTGAAATGGGCTGGTATTTTGGAAAGTTTGAAGGATCAAGGGTGGGTTTTTTGAGGAGCAGAAGATGGGAGGAAGACGAGGCAGCCAGGCGGATGTTGTGTATCTTTGAAGATGAAGAAGTTCAGGACCTCTTCGCACTTGGCATTTGAGGTGAGAATCAGTGTTTGAAGGGGTGTGCAGAGGAAGTGAAGAGTAGTGGAGAACAGGAGCTTGGGTTAATGTTTGGCCTCTAGGATGGCCCGGGAATAGAATATAACCAGTGTCTCCTTGTGTATGCATGTCCTTGTACTTCCAATTGAGCTTCTTCTCTGAGCATCCATTGTGGATGATCTTTTCAGCTGTTGTAATGCACTGTTTCTCTCTCTGCAGCTCTTCTGATAAATCCTTCATGTTTGTTTAACTTAGCCCCCAGAAAACCTTTACTGTGTCCTCATCTTTGGTTCTTGTTTAGTTTGGGACCGCTCTGCTTAGGGTATCTGCAACCAAGAGGTCCTTGTCAGCTTTATGGAGTCCTGTAGCTTAGTGGTTAGATTACTTGCCTCGCAAGTGAATCACCTGGGTTTGATTCCCAGCAGAGCGAAATGTTAGGCAAGTTTCCTTACTCCACACATCTCTGTTTACCCAGCAGTAAATAGGAACCCGGTCTTTCGTTGATTGGCAGATCGTTTTTCCGGGGGTAATAATTCCTTCAAAATAAATAAAAATTATTTGGTCACTTAATCTACGACCATTTGTGGGATGCTTCTGTGTGCAATTGGCTGCCATGTTTCGCACACAAAATATGCAGCCAATTCACTTTACAGTATATTCTGTGAAGCACTTTGAGGCATCTTATCCGCACCTACTGTGATCTTGGTGGGGTGTCTGCTAATTTATTTTTTTGAAGATGGCTTCCTCGCGGCACCTTGATGTACAAGTATTAGGTTATAAATACATTTTTCACATCCGAACACTCATTCTTTTTTTGAGCATAGGTATATACCCTGGTCCTCCTCTATGTACCAGTCCTGCTCCCAAACACCATTGGATATGATCACCGCTTCCTTACCTCATAAAATTGTAGAGCTGGTGCATTGGGCAAAATTTATTTAATCCTTCAAATGCCTTTTATTGCACTTCATTCCACTCAAACTCATTGGTTTCTTTCATCACACTCCTCCACGGCTCTGCCAGTGATGGTAATTTTGGTATAAATATTGCCAATAAACACATCATTCCCAATATTCTCATAGTTCTTTACTTCTTTGTGGGGAATGCCATTGTGTTATGGCTCTTATCTATTGTCTCGGTCAATTTTCAGATCTTCAGTTATCACCACATGGCTGCATTTTTGAGAACCCCTCTTAATCTTTTATTGTCTTCTTTGCTGTCCTTCCAAAAGATTAAAATGCTGTCATGCCCATCTTGCCTTCGAATAACCTGTGCTACCTTTTTTTATTAAATATCCTGGGCAGATTTTATCCTGTATGGCTCATGGTCATACACTCCCGGCCACAGTGTGGTGAGCTCTGTTCCTGTATGTGAATGACTTGGCTGAATCTCTTCAAACGTTGGGATTGTGTAATCTTCCCTCAGTATGTGCTTATTTACTTCCCTTTGGATCTAGATATTCCCATCGGCTGCTCCACCAGGGTTTGTAGCTAACCCGCTCTGTTGGCTTGTCTATTTTGCTGATAATATTATCTCTCTCTGTCTTGCACAGTGAATCTTGTAGTTTTTCCTTCTTCCTTCCTGAGATGCTCCGTGGGCTTGCTGTACTGGCATAGTCCCCTTTACATCTGATTTCCTGTTGAGCTGTTCCAGAATAGCGGCCTTACTCCTCCACGATGTGCTGGGATTCACTGTTCCTGATGCCACTGATCCTTTTAATCTTTTCACTTGCTAGGTGGGTGGCTCTGCCTCCACATCACAATGTAAAAATTAATTTCATATCTTGTACCCTGTGGAAATCAGTGACAGAGTTAGGCCCCAGGTGGGTATCTTCTCCACCATATGCTCCACTCATGCACCATCCTCTCTAGATTTGGCATCCCGACCTCTCTATAGAATGTATTTGATAGCAGACTCGCTTGCGGGACTGTGTCTAATTTACACCGAATCTATTTATTGCAGTCCAGTGTGTTGACCTGCTCCATCCATTGCTTCTCCTATGCTCTGCTATGGTTTGGTATCTTACCAGCTCAATCAGCACCCCATCATCATCTCTTTTGTAACCAAGCGTGATTCTGAGTTTAGCACATTCTCCTCCCGACTGACTCAGTTTACCTGCTTGGCTCTCTCCCGTGTCTTCAGTCTAGCAGCTCTTTCTGATTCACCAGCATTTTTCTGGGGGTTTTCTTTCCCCATGTGTTGTTTTTCTGTTACTGTCTCTCCTTCCTTGTCTTTAGCACATTATTGCACGATGGTGAAAATGTTTGCAAATGTAGCATACTTTTTCTCTTGCTGGGCACCTCATGGTTAATCCACAGATTTGGAATTAATATCTCTTGTTTCTACTCTATGATCTGCTACTATTTGTGACATCTATTTCTACAGCCTTATGTTCTGGTATAATAATAATTATTGCATTTGATATAGCTCCTTATCACGTCTTCGAGATGTTTCAAAGCGCATCACAAATTATACTCTAAAGTGAATTCACTCTATATTTTGTGGGTGAAACGCCCTTATTTATTCATCCAAGACCTCATTGTTGAAGGAACCATCGGCATCCTTACCCTCACTGAAACCTGTATCACCCCATGCCACCTTCCCCCTGACTGAGGCCACCTTATCTGGTTATTATCTTTCTCTATACCCCATGACTTAACCACCATGGTAATGGTGTGCAGGTCTCATCATGTCCCATTGCCCTACAAAAAAATTTGAAAGAAAAGAAAGAGTGAGGGAGTGGAACTGGTTGGCAGCTCTTTCAAAGAGCCGGCACAGGCACTCCCGGCTCTGCCACTACCTCAATCTTCAGGCCGCCAAGATCCTCATCTACAAATTCATCACATCCAGGCTCAACTATGCTAACTCCCTGCTTGTCGGCCTTCCCAACTCTTCCCTCCACAAGCTACAGATCATCCAGAACTCTACAGCTTCTATCCTCCCCTGCACCAGGCTCCGTGATGCTATCTTCCTCATCCTCGCCCTGCTTCACTGGTCCCCATCCCCGAAGATGAAGTCAGTTTAAAATCATTGCCCTCGCCTTCAAAGCCCGCCACAGCCTTATCCTTCCCTACCTCTGTGACCTGCTAATTCCATATAGACCTGTCTGCTTCCTCCGCTCAGCGGTCTCTGGCCTGCTCCATGTCCCCTGGTTGGCCCACACCGCTATCGTCAGTCAGGCCTTTGGCCTCTCTGCCAGCACCCTCCGGAACTGCATCCCGCAGTTCCTTTGCCCGCACCCCTCCCTTGCATCATTCAAGGCATATCTCAAGACCCTCCTCTTTGACCGTACATTTGGTCACCCTCCTACCCCTTCCCTTCCTGCCCTCCACTGCTCCTGATCCCAACCCCCAGCTTGGGTAAAAATTCCTGACTGTGCAGCTCCTTGGGATGTCCTCCCGACATGAAAAGTGCTACACAGATGTAATTTGTTGTTGTTGTTGTTGTTGTTCTCACCTCAGGCACTGGCATCATCAGTCTATAAGGATGCACATTCCACCTAGCAGACTCAAGGCAAGCACCTTGTTTGGCTTCCAAACCATTCGACTCTTGACCTTTGCTTGACTCTTTCAAACCTCACATCGATGCCCTACCTATTTAGGTGTCCCCCACCTCCAAAACATTGCCTGCCTCTGCTACCACCTCTCCTCTCGGGCTGCTAAGATCCTCATCCATGCTTTCATCATGCCCCGGCTTGACAATCACTGGACTTCCCAACTCTTCCCTACACAGACTGCAATCTATCCAAATTCTGCAGCTTGTGCTCTTTCCTGCACCAGGCTCCCACACCGACTCCTCATTCTCAACTTTAAATCCCTCCATAATCTTCCTCCATCCTAATAATAATCCTTACAATTGATATAGCACTGTATTATATTTTTGAGACGTCTCTAAAAGCACTTCACAGACTGTACTGTAAAGTGAATTGACTCTATTTTGTGGGTGAAACTTGGCAGCTAATTGTACACAGCAGGGTCTCACAAACTATCATGGATCGAGTGACCAAATTTTTTTACGGGTTTATTACACCCGGAAAAGCCATCCGCCAATCAGCTAACAAATGGTTCTTACTTACTGCTAAGTAAACAGAGGTGTGGAGTAAGGAAACTTGCCTAATGTCTGACTCTGCCCGGGAATCAAACTCAGGTCCTCTCGCTTGCGAGACGAGGCTCCAACCAATGTGTTCCAGAACTCCACACAGGCTACCTCTGTGACCATCTCAAACTGCATCAAACTCCACCTCGCTCACTGAGCACTGGCCTGATTCATGTCTGCCAACCTATCTGTCCCACCGGTGATGCATAAGATATGAGCCCTTCTGCCCCTACTCTCTGGAACTCCATCCCAGATTCCCAATGATTTTCTTGCCCCATCACCTCATTCTATCTGAAGATATACCACTTTGACCGTGCCTTTGGTCATCTTTCCCCAGCTCCCACACTAGCTCATTGTCAAGCACTTTGGGATGTCCTCCCAATGTGAAAGGTGCTGCATTAATGTCAATTTTAATTGTATTGAAAATACAGTCAGAGGGCTTCACAGGATTTTACTGTGAAGTATATTAAGATGTCTTGATGATGCAATGAAGTGGCATATTAAATCTAAGGATTATTATTATAACTAAGTGCACCTGGTCACAGAAAGATTAGCCATGTTGCGTAATTGCTCCATGTGGAAATTAATATTCCATTTGAGTAGTAATTTCCCTGGAGTTGAAAAACCTTTGCCCAGAACAAATGTGGCTTCATTTAGGAATCACTTCTATATTTACTACCTTCATGTCACGATGTGCCTTGTGAGGCAGAAAGATTGGAATGCTTGGGACTTAGTGCTGCAGAAACAGGTGGTTAAGAGGATTGTCTGTGTCAGTGCCCAGATGCTGATTGCTATTTAATAATCGGGATGGATTGCGATCTTGAAATGTGCAGCAGTGGGATTACTGTTTTGCTGCAATTTGTGAGAGATGGAAAGATTGTTACAACCTCCCGAGTGACTGCATTTAATCCCATCTGAAAGCTTGGCTGGAAATGGAATGAAATTGTTATTGCAATTTATTTTATTTATGAAGCTATTTCAACGAGTTAAAACTGATCTTCATTTGCTTGACTTTTGTTTCTATTTGATTCTGTGATTCAAAATCTCACAGATGCACTTTGCTTCCTGAGATCAAAGGAACCATTTGTTTGTAACCGGTCTTAACATCTTGTGTCATGATAGACAAAGAACATCTCTGATTAACTGTACAAAGAATCACAAATATTTCACCAAATAGTGTTCCTCTTAAACCACGACAGTGCTCAGATTTTGTTACTAGAATAATTACTGATGATTATATCCTTTTGTGTGTATTTATAGTTAATACTTTTAATATAATGTGATAACTATAACAATAATCCTTGCATTTAATGGAACACCTTCTCACTGAAATATCACAAAGCATGTCTGTTAAGTGTAGTGACTGTTTGTTTGTAGACAAACACAGCAACCAATTTATGCATAGTCACGTTCCTCCATCCCCTTCCCACACACACACAGTCATGTCACACAAACACACACAGTGATCACATATAGTTATGTCACACACACAGTCACATTCCACAGAGTTACATTCCACATATGAGCACACACACACACACAATCCTGTCCATCTCCCCCACACAAAAAAATACACCCATACACACACAAACATAGTCCCCCACCCACCCACATAAAAACACACACACACACACACAATCACTGTTGTGACTGTGCGTGTGGGGGGATGTGACTATAAGTGTATGTGTGTGTGTCTGTGTGGGATGTGACTGTGTGTATGTGGGGGTGGGGGTGTGTGATTCTGTGTATGTTTGTGTGTGGGGGGGTTTGGGGGAAATGTGACTGTGAGGGGAGAATGTGACTCCATTCAAAACCACTTAAATTACTTTGCGTTACTCGTATTAACCACTTCCTAACTATTAGCGCCGCACCCTACTCTCCACACTTACCATTTGCTTTGAATCGCGGGAAATGACGTCCTAACCTGTTGATGCATTGAATAGTGGGAAACGTAAGCTTGATCTGTTGACACATGCGCAGAAGACCTTTACTACTTGAGATTCAATGGGATTCCAATGCTGTGAAAGGTGCTTTAAAAATGTAAATGTAACAATTTGTTGTTGTTGCAGGTAATTGCATGGAAGTCGAGATGCACTGAATCAGGGGAAATGCAGTCTTGACCCGTCGCTGCATGCGTACTTATTGGGTCCAGTGACGAACTACCACACTGCTCCCCTTACACCCCCTACCAGCGGGCTAACCATGCCTAGCCTCGGCATATACATCCGTCTGCCGACCTGAGCTGACATCACCGAAATGCCCCTCTCCTGTTCCATATCCTCCATTATTCCCACTTGGTTCACCTTTCTCAGTTCTCCAAGACAAAGCAGGTTAATGTGTGGCTGGAGAAATAGTGCAAGAGGGAGGGCTTCAGATTCCTGGGGTATTGTGACCAGTTCTGGGACAGGTGGGACCTGTACAAGATGAACAAGGGCATCTGAACCTGGCTGCACCAAACATCCTTGTGGGGAGATAACTATTGCTATAGGGGAGGGTTTAAACTAATTTGCTAAGGGGAGGGGAACCAGGATGCAACATCAGAGAGGAGAAACCAGGAACATCGAGGTCTGGGAGAGATAACTTTGGAATAAATAATGGTCCAGAAATAGGAGATTAGACATGGCAGAAATGCAAAGCAGACAAAGGCAGTTTGGGAATTCATGTGCGTAAATGCACGGAGTGTGACAAATAAGGTTGATGAGTCGCCGGTGCAAACTGCCAATTGGGATTATGATATCGTGGCAATAATGGAGACCCGGCTCAAACAAGGGCAGGAATGGGAGCTTAACATTCCTGGCTACAATGTATTCAGAAGGGATAGGGAAGGAAAAAGAGGAGGGGTGGCAGTATTGATCAAAGATACTGTTACAGCCTTGAAAAGGGATACTGTGCTAGAGGGATCAAAGACAGAATCTATTTGGTTAAAGTTAAGGAGCAGAAGAAGCGTCGTTCCTGGGCATATACTGCAGACCACCAAATAGTGGGAGCAAATCTGCAAGCAGATTTCAGAAAGATGCAGAAACAATAGAGTGGTGATAATGGGTGACTTGAATTATCCAAACATAGACTGGGAAAAACAGTGTAAAGGGCATGGAGGGGGAAGAATTCCTAAAATGTGTACAGGAGAACTTCTTGATCAGTATGTTTCCAGGTCAACAAGGAAGGAAGCATTGCTGGATTCTAGTCCTGGGGAATGAAGTGGGGAAAGTGGAGCGGGTTTCAGTGGGAGATCTTCTGGGTAACAATGATCACAATGTCAAAAGGTTCAGAATAGTTATGGAAAAGAGTGAAGGAACAATCAAAGGTGAAGAGACTCAACTGGAAGAGACTAACTTCAGTGAGTTGAAAAGGGATCTTGATTGGAAACAAAGATTGACGGGTAAAACAATGGGATGCCTTCAAGGAGGATACAGTTAGGGTACAGACCAAACACATACCCACGAGGGGGAAAAATAGGGCATCTAAAGTGAGAGCTCCCTGGCTGATGAAGGAAATTGGGATTAATATGAAACAGAAAAGAGAGGCTTATGATACATGTCAGGTTCAAATTAGATTAGAGAATCAAACAGAATACCAGAAAGTGCAGAGAAGAACTAAAAAGGGAAATGAGAGGGCAAAGAGCGTGTGTGAGAAAAGATTAGAGGATAACATAAAAGGGAACCTAAAGTCTTCTATAACATATGAAGAGTAAAAGGATGGATAAATAATAATCCTTGCATTTGATATAGCGCTTTTCATGTCGGGAGGACGTCCCAAAGCGCTTCACAGAACACACTGTAAAGTGAATTGACTGTATATTTGTGGGCGAACGCGGCAGCCAATTGCACACAGCAATGTCCCACAAACAGTCGTAGATTGAAAATGACCAATTTATTATTGTTTTTGGTTTTGGAGGGATTATTATTAGGTGTGTGGAGTAAGGAAACTTGCCCAAGGTTTCGCCCTCTGCCTGGAATTGAACTCAGGTCTCTCGCTTGCAAAGTGAGTGCTCTAACCACTGAGCTACAGGAATCTAAAGGATGAAGGAAGGGTGGGGCTGATTATGGACTAAAAAGGAAAACTTGTGGAGCCAGAGGGCATGGATGAGATACTGAATAAGGACTTTGCATCTGTCTTCAGAAAAGACAATGCTGCCAATTTCACAGTAAAGGAGGAGGGGGGAGAGAAAATGGATAAGATAAAAATAGATAGAAAGAAGGTACCAAGGCCACGCAGCCAGGTTATACCTTCCACCATACCCCACAACCCAACCATCACTGTGGTGGTGTGGTTCTCATTTCCAAGTCTTCACTTGGTCTATCTCTCTACTCCTCTGAATCTTTCCCTTCCTTCAAATCTTTCCCATAAAATCCTCCTCATCTATCACCTCCCTAAATCTTCCTCCACTTTCCTCCCCACTATCTCCTCCCTCCTATCTTTTCTCAGCCTCTGTTCTGAACATCTCCTCATCTTGGACAACTTCAACCTCCACTTCACTTCACCTCTGCCGACTTTTCCTCTTCTAGGAGAGGGAGAAGGGGTGAGGGCAGAAATGCCGGAAATAGGACGGACACATGGTGGAGGAGAATCCTCGTCTGAGGAAAAAGGAGGGCATTTCAGAAATTGTGAAAGGTGCCATTCTCAGAGCAGATGTGGCGAAGGCGGAGAAACTGAGAGAAGGGAATAGAATCCTTATAGGAAGTGGGGGGGAGGGGGGGGTGGGGGGAGAATTGTAATTGAGGTAGCTGTTAGAATTGGTGGGCTTGTAGTTGATATTCCCTCGACCCATTTTCCCAATCTTGACCATCTCTGTTTTTAAATTACTGTCCCATCTCCCACCTTCCCTTTCTCTCCAAGCTCCTAAAATGAGATATTGCTTCCCAGCTTCGCTCTTTCCTCTCCCACCACTCCCTGAACAAACCTCTCCAATCCGGTTTCTGTGCTGCCCACAACGAAGAGACAACCTTGGTCAAAGTTATGAACGATATTCTGTCCATCTGTGACCAGGGCTTTCTCTGTCTCCTTGTCCTTCTTGATCTTGCTCCTGCCTTTGACACCATTGTCTTGACCATTTTATTGTTCTCATGTCCCCCACCCTTCCTGCCCCACCATTGGCGGCTGGGCCTTCATCCTTTCTGCCCTCACCCTCTGTAACTCTATCCCGAAGCTCCTCTGGCTCACTTACTCCTTTGCTTCCTTCAAGGCCCATCTCAAGACCTTCCTCTTTGATTGTGGCTTCAGTCATCCTCCCACTTCCACCTTCATCCCTCTTGACTCCAGGTCCAAGCTCGGATGCAAACCCTTCACTAACCAGTCCTCCCAATGTGAAAGGTGCTGTGTATATACAATTTGTCGTTATTCCAGTGCTTATATCAGGAATTCTTTCTCACACAGTCCCTGGGACTACGCTTTACTCCAGACAAGATAGATGTGTTTTTTTTCATTCTCTCTTTTACTCTGATTATCACTCACCTGAAACCCTCAGGATCACCAAGGAGCCATTTACCCGATAAAGTGTAAAACCTTTCACTGGCATTAACTGGAGGGAAAGCTATAGTCATACATCCCAAATGAGAAGGCTTCATTTATAGATAATAATGAAAATAATCCTTTCACTTGATATTGCGCCTTATGTCGTCGAGACATCTCAAAACTCTTCACAGGATATTACTGTAATATGGTTTGACTGCGTTCTGTGGGAGAAAATGCTCCAACTGAAACACCACAACCCTAAATGCCTTTGTTCTTTTCCATGGAGAATACATTTTTACCCGTGCATCTTCTCTGTCTCTGTTTGTAGGTGTAATCAAGATTTTGCGGCTGAGCATCGCTGGGCAATTTTTTGTTGTTTCATTTTTGGGTGTGATCCAGTTCATTGATCTGGTGCACATATATAAAGGGGCAGCCAAGCAAACCCACTCATAATATTGGGAGGGACAGGGAACCATGTCCTGCCTACCGCTCCTGCTCTTTCTGATACCTCTGAATGATGGAGCTGAGAGATCAACATGTAGCTATGGTGGGAGGTTTGATCTTTCTGAGCTCTTTATGAAAGGGGATATCATCTTAAATGGCTTGTTTCCAATTCATTTTAGAATGAATAAGTCAAACCTGACCTACAGATTAAGCCCAGGATCACCACTCTGTGATGGGTAAGTCAGATATGGACAAATTATTCACTTTACTGCACCATGCCTGTGAAATTATATTAACTTACAGTGAAGCTTTTCTTTAAAAAAAGGGTAAATGAAGTAAATGGTCGAGAACACAAACCAATCACTGGCATTATCACCGATAAAGTCACCTTTTCTAAGCGAAATTAAGATTATTTTGTCGTAATATTTAAGATTGGGCAGAAATATGGAAAATCCTTCAATTCAGTTTCATCTGCAAGCCAGATCTTTATTAAGACCTGCAGAAAAACAACTTCCAAATCAAGACTGGAATTTGAGTCGATAGCAGACTTGCTTCTGAGCCAGAAGGTTGCCGCACAATTTGAAATTTGTGACTTCAAATTCATTTAATTTTCTGCTTTTCCTAAACATACATTGCTTGTGAGTATTTGTATGTTTATCTTGAGTTTGCATGATTATTGTTAGATTCAAACTTTTGAAAGAAGTATACGTATTCTGGTTATTTAAATACACTCTGAAAACGTTATAATAATAATAATGTTATATTGCATTTGATACAGCGCATTATAATGTCTGAAGACATTTCAAAGTGCTTCACTTTGTAACATTTACTCACTGTAATTATTATTATAATAATTGGAATTACATTTCATTGTAACATTTACCCACTGTGAATTTTGCAGGCGAATGTAGCAGGCAAGTTTCACACAACAATGTCTCACAAATGGAGTGAGTGACTAATTTTATCTGGGGGATCGTTGACCGAGAGAAACTCCCTTCTTTTTTTCAATAACGGCATAGAATGGCATAAAATCTTTAACGTCCATCTGAAAAGGCAGTGGTGGCCAAACATTTTGATTGGCCAGCAACATAATCATAGAAATAATAAAATAGCATAGTTATGCCATAAATTAAGATATATTCAATAAAGGATTTATATATATATATATTGTTTTGTTGGACAACCAAAGATGTTGCATCATATGCAAGTATTATTATAGAAGTGCTAATAATCCTTGCATTTGATATAACGCCTTACGATGTCTCAAAGACATCGTAAGGTGTTATATCAAATGCAAGAATTATTATTATTATTAGTCTGCAGGTGAGGAGGCTAGCCGGATTGTACCGTACACAGTATCTGAGGAGATTAACCCAGACTGTTCTGTAGATGCCTTAGGAGGTCCTCTCGACGTGAGGGGAGCTATACAAATGTAATTTTGTATTTTATAGACTGCAGGTGAGGATATATTTAATAGAATAAATCTATTGACAAGGAATGTTAGAGTACAGACTGACGCTAAACCAAATGCAAGCATTATTAATATAAACATAGACCTAGGTGCAATTTTACTCTACCTGCTGGTTAGTTAACCCTGAACAGTCAATTCGCTTTACAGTGTACTGTGAAGCACTTTGAGATATCTTGAAGATATGGTAAAGTGCTATATCAAATGCAAGGAGTATTATTATAATAGGAATTGCAAAAGACTCTCCAACTCATGACCATTATTTACTTCTCAGGTTTAATTTAAGGTCATTTCGCTGGGCACAGACCATGATCTTTGCATTACATGAAATAAACAGTGACCTTATGCTCCTGCCAAACATAACATTGGGCTATGAGATATACGACACCTGTACCACTCCAGCTCAGTCACTGAGAGCAGCGCTCACATTAGCAAGACACAAGGAAGATGCTTCTGATGGTAACTGTATGGAGACTTCCTCCAATTCTGTCATTGTCGGTGATTCAGGATCAACACAGTCGATCGTTGTGGCAAAAACACTGGGACCTCTCCACATTCCAATGGTATGTTCTTACTTTGAGAAGAATTTGGGCCACAAGATTGAATGCAACAGGCTTATAGAATGAGTTTATTATATGTATTCCTTTCAACATCTCTGCATTCCTGAAACATGACAAACATAAACAAATAAATATTTTTCTACATTTATATATGACCTTTTTTAAAGGTGTTTCTTCCCCTGAGTGCTATCTTTATCTCCGTGCTATTCCTTGCCTTCATTTGGTCTTTGGTCACTGGGTGTCTGATATTTACAGAATATCACACTTGATATGTTACAGTAAAGTTGTGAAACTAGGCATTTTGTGAAATTTGTGAAACCATGAAATAACTGCAATATTTTATTCATCATCTGTTTGCACAAGTTGTTTGTGGTGGATAAGGCTGTACGAAGTGTAACTGCGGTCAGAAGAAATGTCAGACCAACCGTTGTAAATGCTTCAGAGAACAGCTAAAATAATAATAATCCTTTTATTTGATAGATATCACGTCCTTGAGACATCTCAAAGCGCAAATGTAACTCCCGATGTCATGGAAGCTTCACTTGTGCTAGTAAATCAATATTTGACTCATCAGTGAAAGAAATTAACATGAAGTTCATGGTGAATAAAATCGTATGCTTCAGAAAAACATGTTTCACTGGCCAAAATCGATGTGCTTCTTTCTAACCATTCAAGACTGTTGTCTCTTTGCTGTAGACTTGGACGAAGATCCACAGAGAAGTGTGATAGTATGTAACTCTACTTCAACTAGATAGCAATTGTGAAACCAAAGTCTGAGAGTCAGGTGTCCTGGCTGTGGATCTGTAAACATTTCTTAATTGTCATTGAACAGTGGAAATGCAGAACCTGAGAAACCACAAGATGAATCCTGTTGTACTTACTACATTTTTCACTTTCACGTATAGTAAACACTGTATGACCACTTTAGGTATTTACTCTTAGGTCCCAATTATCCATGAGATTCTCAATACCAAATGACACTTTTCATTTCTGACTTTCGCAGGTCAGTTACTTTTCATCTTGTTCCTGTCTCAGTAACAGAGAAGAGTTCCCAGCCTTTTTTCGAACAATACCAAGTGACACCTTTCAGGCCAGAGCAGTAGTGCGCCTGGTGCAGAGGTTTGGCTGGACCTGGGTTGGCTCAGTTGCAGGTGATGATGACTATGGTCGGTACGGAACTCAAGCGTTCACTGATGAAGTTAAAAAACTGGGAGTGTGCATTGCCTTCACTGAGCTCATTCCGAAGGTATATTCCAGAGAAAGAATCCTTCAAATAACAGAGACAATCAAAAGATCTACGGCAAGAGTTATTGTCATGTTTGCCCTTGAGGGAGATGCATATCCTCTGATTAAAGAAGTTGTCCAGCAAAACATCACTGGGCACCAATGGATCGCCAGCGAGGCTTGGGTCACCTCATCTCTCATGGCAACAGCAGAACATCTTCCAGCCTTGGATGGGACAATAGGGTTTGCCATTCCCAGAGCAGAAATTCCAGGGCTGAGAGACTTTCTGCTCCAAGTGGATCCTTTTAAATCTCCTGAGAATGGACTGGTGAAAGAATTGTGGGAAACAATGTTCAAATGTTCATTTAATTTGAAAAGTGACATTGTAGATGGGAAATCATCATTAATACCACAGGCGAAGTGTACAGGATCTGAATTTCTCAACAGCAGTTACACCATCTATTCAGATGTCTCAGAGTTGAGAATTTCCTATAATGTATATAAAGCAGTCTACGCATTTGCTCATGCCCTTCACAATTTATATTCTTGTGCAAATAATAACGATCCATTTGACAATAAAACTTGTGCGAACATCATTGACTTTAAACCTTGGCAGGTAATGGATTTTTGAGTGATATATTTGCTATTAAATTGTAGACAATGGAAAAGGGAAATAAGATGCAATGCTGTAACTCAGAGGTGAGAATCTGCCCGTGTTCATGTGTATAACAGTTACAGAACTTGTAATATGTAACACAGAGCTGAGGATTTATCTATATTCATGTGTTTTACAGTTACAGACTTTATATCATTTTCCTTCTGGTCAGCCGGGTGACTGACTCATGCGGCAATCCTAGATTTCCAGGTATCTCACTGACACATGGAAATTCCTGAGATATTTATTGGAATGGAATTTGCCCTCTCTTCCTAGAACATCCAACTTACCTAATTCCAGAGGGATATTAGGTGTAGTTTGGCAAGAACCAAGACATGATTCTTCAGTGCAGGACTACTGGAATCAAACGAGCTAAAGCTGCATAGCTTGCCATTGATATCGCTGTCTGGTAAGCTTTCCCACTGCTTGTCCAGCTAGGATCACGCCACCCGTTAGTTCTTTGGCTTGTAGGATTAACACAAACTTATTGGGAGGATTCCCTGCCCCCAGTGACTGGGCTGCTCTCAAAGAACTAATGAATGAGCCAGGCTGGTTATGCTGTCATCAGCAGTGCCCTGGAGTCACCCATCTGACTCAGGAACTTGGACCCGAGACTACCACAGAGGGCAGACTTGATTCCGACATTCCATTGCCGAACATGTCACCTTGGAGCCAGTTCAGTTACCTCATCCGACAAGCGCTGGTTCGATCCCTCAGTAGATGGTTGGCAGGTTCCAGCTATTCCTATTCCCTCCAAAACCAAAAACAATAATAAATTGGTCATTTTCAATCTACGACTGCTTGTGGGACATTGCTGTGCGCAATTGGCTGCCGCGTTCGCCCACAAATATACAGTCAATTCACTTTTCGGTGTGTTCTGTGAAGCGCTTTGAGACGTCCTCCCGACGTGAAAAGCACTATATCAAATGCAAGGATTATTATTATTATTATTCATTGTGAGCTTCCTGGTTGGCAACACAGCTCAACATGAAAGGCATGAGAGCGGGGGGCGCGGGATCTCAAGTAAAGTGTTCAAATGGATTGATCGTTCAAACAACAGCACAGACAAATAACAAATGGGCCAAATGATCCTTATAGGGGCCCTATATTTTTTGGTTTATGTCGCCAGTTGTGAGAAAGATAAGGCACTGGGTTTCACAAAAGGATGAACCAGGGTAAGGAACACAAAGGCCAATGGAAAAGTGATCAATTTTGATCCCTATGGAGGGAGGGTTAGGGTTAGGGAGAAAAAATGGGGGTGCTGAGGGGATTTCACAGAAAAAATCTTAAGGTAAAGTAGAAAGGAAGGTTTATGTCTGCAATAATTGTCAATAACATAATTACTGTCGGACTTTCCTGCCTCTTTGCTTAGCTCATGCATTACCTGAGAGAAGTGCGGTTCACCAGTAAGTTAGGAGAAGAAATCTACTTCGATGAAAATGGTGATCCTGTTGCAACTTATGATCTCGTGAACTGGCAGCAAGAAGATGCTGGTCAGGTCAGCTTTGTGCCAGTGGGACATTTCAATGGTGCTCCAAATTCAGGACAGGATCTGGTGGTAAATGAGACGGCCATTGTCTGGAATGGTGGTAAGGCTGAGGTAAGCACTGCAGTCATAGAAAATGTCTAGGCGAATATTGTCACAACCATTTCAGTGGCTGAAAAATTTAAAATCATTGAGCAAAGGCAAGAAAAATGGATTTGAAAGAAAGGATCTGTAATTATAAAGACAGACATATACCTCAGAAATAAGAGAAATATTGCAAATCAATTCACAAGATTATTAGTTATCATCAGAGATTGGCTGAATCTCATAGTAGGTTAAAGGATATAAAATAATTAGTGATGGTTCTTCCTTCTGATGGAGGAATCCAAAACAAAGAGACTGTCACAAACTCTGTCACAAACTTGGTGTGAATGAGTTCTACCTGACTGTCTTGTTCAACTCAGGCACCTGCACGAATGATATTAACTTAGAGAAGTCATGGTTCAGGTCAAAATTCCGAGACGATTGTAATCATGGAGACTAAATTGGTCGCTGGTTTTCTACAAGATGTTTGATCAACAAAGTCCGCAGATAATCACAGAGATGGTAGATTTTACAGTGTCTGTCTTTGATACAGAACCATGAATGAAAAGGTAACTGTTACAGGCAGAGAAGATGATACTTCAGCTCTAGTTGACTGCTCACCTCTCACCCACACTCTCCTCTCACCTCTCTCACAGACAGGCAACCACAGACAGGATTCTCACATGGTATCTCTGGAGCCATGGAAAAGGATGTCCCCTGCCCGGCCCCAACCCATAGAAAATTGCAGTTTTATTGATATACACAGTGCTATTGAGATATATACAGTCTTATTGAGATATGCACATTACTATTGAGACATACAATACAAAATTAGATTTGTGTAGTGCTTTTCAAGTCGGGAAGATGGCCCAAGGTGCTGGACAGTCAGGGATTTGGACCCGAACAGGGGTTTGGGATCAGGGAGGGTAGGAGTGGCCAAAAGTGCGGTCCAAGAGGAGCATCTTGAAACGTGCCTTGAAGGAGGCAAGTGAGGGAGCGAGATGAAGGGAATGCGGGATGGAGTTCTAAAGGGTAGAGGCAGAGAGCCTGAAGCCCAACTCTTATTCAATATCAATGTTATTGAGATATACACAGCCTATGACAGACTATGTAACACTGGTTTGTATCTGCTCTTTTTATTGCAGGTTCCCCAATCGATGTGTAGTGTGAGCTGCCGCCCTGGTACAAGGAAAGCAGCTCAAGAGGGAAGAGAAACATGCTGCTTTGACTGTGTGCCATGTGCCGAGGGCCAGGTGACCAGCGCTGTCGGTATGCTGAGCTTTCTTCTTGTATGAATCTAGAATTTGTAATATTTCTGTGAATTCTGCTACATATTTTTCACTCTCAAAATGCCAGAATCAGAGAAACGTGAAATAAATATGTGGTCAACTAGTCAACTCCTGCTAACCCTGCAAATCAAAGCCCTAAAAAGTAGGATGGTCCTTGCAGCACAAGCAAGGAAAGCTTGACAGCAAAATGCAGTAGAGAGGCTTCCTCTGACTCATGTTTGAGATCCAGAATCAAATAGTGTGATGGATTTATAGTAAAAAGTGGATGTGGTTGCAGGGAGGGAGACTTGGGCTTCACTGACCTCATAAGATCACAAGTTTGATTTTAATGAAGAAGGTCCTTTGGCTCATCTGATCGCATCCCAACACCCATCCCATCACAGATTCAAGCTGCTTTGTCCTGGCCTCTACTACCTATTCTGGCAATCTGTTCTAGTTGTTGATTACCCTCTGTGTAAAGAAAAACTTTCCCATGTTTGAACTTAAATTGCCCTTTGCAACACAAAACCATTGTGTCTTGTTCTACTGTTTAATTGCAGCCTAAATTATTGTTTTGGGTTTACTTTTTAAATCCCATTTAACATTATATACACCACTATCTCTGATTATTATTATGTTACACACTGTACATGCACACATACGCACTGTGCACACCACTTACTCACTGTCTTAAATCTGATATCATGCTGAATTTGGAAAAAAAATGGGTTCTTAAAGAATAGATTGTGTAATTGATGGGTTTTCACCCTACTTTTATCGAGGAAGAGGGAGAAATCTGAAGAGCGGACGTGGTTGCAGTGAAATAATATCTCGAACTGTTGCTCCCTGGATAAATCTACTTTTTTGCAATGATTTCAGATTCCATAAACTGTATTCCGTGTCCCGAGGATTCCTGGTCAAACCTACAGAGAAACAAATGCATCCCAAAGGAACTTGAGTTTCTGTCCTTTGCAGAGCCACTGGGCTTGATGCTGACAACAGGCTCAGCTCTTGGGGCTCTCAGCACAATCATCGTTGCGGCAGTTTTATTATATCACAGAGATACTCCAATTGTCCGAGCCAATAACTCCAAGCTCAGCTTCCTGCTGCTCTTTTCTTTGACATTCTGCTTCTTGTGTTCACTCACCTATATGGGCCAGCCCTCCACCTGGACTTGCATGCTGCGTCACACATTGTTTGGGGTGAGCTTTGTTCTGTGTATTTCTTGTGTTCTTGGAAAAACTCTGGTTGTGCTGATTGCTTTCAAGGCAACTCTTCCCAATAGTAATGTGTGGAAATGGTTGGGCACTCTGCAGCAGGTACTCAGTGTTTTCAGCTGTACACTTATACAGGTCATCATCTGTGTTGTGTGGCTTCTTGTGTCACCACCCTCTGCAGCAAGGAACGTTGAGTATTCCAGTGAAAAGATTCTTTTGGAATGTAATCTGGGCTCAGTGTCAGCCTTTTGCTGTGTGTTAGGCTATATAGGTTTTTTATCCTGTATGAGTTTTGTGCTTGCATTTCTCGCACGAAAGTTGCCAGATCAGTTCAATGAGGCTAAATTGATCACCTTCAGCATGCTTGTTTTTGGTGCTGTTTGGTTGGCCTTCATACCTGCGTACGTCAGTTCCCCTGGAAAGTATACAGTCGCTGTGGAAATCTTTGCTATTTTGTCATCAAGCTTTGCTGTGCTGATCTGCATATTTGCTCCCAAATGTTACGTTATTTTGTTAAAACCCCATAAAAATACCAGAAAGCATCTCATGGGTAAAACATGCCCCCAAAAATCCTTTTGAATCACGGGTAATTTGTTCCCCATTGCTTACGAATTAGAAAGCTGCAATAGGTAATTTTATAACAATAATAATCCCTGCATTTGATAGAGCATGTATGATGTTGGGAGGACGACTCAAAGCATTTCATATTACTTTACTGTAAAGAGAATTTTGTGGGTGAGCAAGGCTGCTAATTGTTGGGCACAACAATATACAAGATCAGCCAGCCATGAAGTGAATGACCAATTTTAATTGCACACTAAGAGGCACTTCCTGCTCTTTTCGAATAGCACAGGATCTTCAATGGGCAATTGAACAGAAAAGGTGTTTATTTTGGTGTTCTGGCCATTAATTCTCCAATAAGATTGGGCATTCAACTCATAGCTGTTTGTAGTACATTGCTGTGTGCAGTTTGGATTCCACATTCCAAATACATTCCAAATTCCCGTACAAATACACAGTCACTGCACTATACAAAACCTATTTGTAAAGTTTTGAGATATTATTGTTAAAGTATGAAATGCAAGGATTATTATATATCCACAACAGTTATATAACTTGTAATATCTCTTCTGTTCCATCTTTGATTCACCTTCAAGTGCCTTGGGACATCTTCAATGTGAAAATGCACTTTATAACTGCAAGTTGTTGTTTTTCAACTTTTCGTCTCAGATCTGTTTGAGATTGGGCCGTCCTAGAAGTGTAGCTGGTCACAGGTCCAGATTTAATTAAAAAACCGACATCCACCTGTTTTTATTGTTACTTTGGAAGATGTTTCTCTCTGAAATGAGATTGGACTTGACTACACCTTTTTACAACACAGTGTTTTCAAATGCAACTCATAAATATCACAGGAAACATTTTATTTCCTTGCACATAAAGTTCATGCAAAGATCGCTTTTCCGGGGGTAATAATCCCTCAAAACAAATGTGGTCACTCAATCAAAGACTGTTTGTGGGACACTGCTGTCTCCTGCCTGACCCACCCTATCATCGGTGGCCAGGCTTTCAGCCTCTCTACTCCCACACTCTGGAACTCCATCCTACGGTCCCTTCGCCTCGCTTCCTCCGTTGCCTCCTTCAAGGCTGGTCTCAAGACCCTTCTCTTTGATTGTGCCTTTGGTCGCCCTCCCACCTCTCTGCCTTCCATCACCCCTAAACCACTTCCCCTCCATGCTCGGGCCCCAACATCTGACTGTTCAGCACTTTGGGACATCTTCCCGAAGTGAAAGGCGCTCTATAAATGTAATTTTGTTGTATTTTGTTGTTGCTGTCACAATTGGCTGCCGCGTTTCACCCACAAATATAGAGTCAATTCACTTTACAGTATATTCTGTGAAGCGCTTTGAGATGTCCAGAAGACTTGATAAGGCACTATATCAAATGCAAGTATTGTTATTAGTATTATATATTACCGTTGAGTAGTTTTGATTATTCTGTGTAAAATGGAGTTGATGGTGCATTAATACTCTTGACATTATTGAAATATTACTTTAATAAAAATTGAGAATGCTAAAATGGCTTGTAGTTACATACATACCACAATAGCATGCATTTATATAGCGCCTTTCACATAGGATAATGTTTTGAAGCACCGTTTTGTGAACTCAGAGCAATGGAAAAAGGAGCCATACACCAGGTTAAAGCAGTGTGGTTCAATCTTTTGGCTACTGAGGGCTAGATTGCCTCTTTGAGAAATGTCTGCGGGTCACATTTACACAACACCTTTTTCACATTGGAAGGACATCTCAAAGCGCTCAACACTTTCCAGCTGAGCTGGGATGCGAAGGGGAAAAGATGACCGAAAGCATGGTCAAAAAGAAATGGAAATATATAATTTTTTAAAAATCAGACAATTTTGGGGGTTTTGGGTAGATGTCTGATACTGATGCAAACAACAACAGCAACTTGCATTTATATAGCGCCATCCAGGTGGGGGTTAACCTTTCAGAGTGCTCAACAGTGGGGGAGCTTGATGTTGAGTCAACAAGAGGGGGAGGTGACAGTTGAAGGGGAAGGTCTTCAGGTGAGATCAAAAGATGGGCAAGGAGGAGGCAAGGCAGAGAGGGTTTGCGATGAGAGTTCCAGTTTCAAGGTGGATTGGCTGAAAGCATGGCCTCTGAGTAGTTCTGACGAAACATCATCGCCTGAAACGTTAACTCAATTTCCTCTCTCCATACATACCCTCCTGACCTGCTGAATGTTCCCAGTGACTTTATTTCAGATTTCCAGCATCTGGAGTATTTTGCCTTAGTTTCTCCCAGTATCCTGGCCGTCATGGCTGTTTTTGGGACATTGTTGTCATGCAAAACATTGTTATCAGCCTGCAAAAGGTAATTTTGTAATTTTGTAACTTTGCAAAAGATAATCACAGGTAATTTTCTCTCTCTCTCTCTATCCCTATGGAAATACCCACTCTCTACTGAATAATTTTAATTTGATAATTTTAGTAGCTTTGGGTTTCATATGCGTATTTAAGTGACTATTTCTGGTCACTTCACACAAGTCCAAGTCCAAACAAATACATTACAAAATTACATTTCTATAGTGCCCTTCACATTGGGCGGACATCCCTAGGTGCTGGACAACTGTACTTGTACAGTTGTACAGAATGACTGTACAAACAAAGGTTAAAAGTGAAGTGAAGCTGTGAAAGAAATGATTTCCCAGACAGCACACTCACATTCAGTTTCATTAGTAACAATTGGCTACACTCTGCCCTTAATTCCATAATTGCTTTATGAGAAGAGAGTTGTAGTTTTGTAGTTTGATGTGACAAGCACAAAGACATGGACGGGAATAGACTAATCCTCTCATTGTGTTTTCTTTCCATAATACATGGTCTCAAAGGTGAAACAAGTTGAGATTTGTTCACTTGAGGAGGAGGGACATTTTAGGGAATTATTCAATTTCCTTTTAAATCTCCTCTAGCTTCTCTACATATAAAACAAACAGAGGCAAGCCCAGTCTCATTCCAGAGCATGACAAGCTGTGATGTCTTTGTTCTCAAGCTTTGTATCTCTGCTGCTCTCTGTCCTTGTGACAGTCCAGCCACACTGTACACGGCGAGCACAGTTCAAACTCTCAGTGATGTTTCAAGACGGAGATGTGATCCTGACTGGTTTGTTTCCAGTTCATTACAGAGTTATTGAGCCAGACCTATCCTTCAGCCTAAAGCCAGAAGCTCCTCACTGTGAAGGGTAAGTGTGCTCAGCACCCATACCAAATGATGCCTTATTCAATACCCAAGGACCATTGAGTACAAAAAAAAGTCTATTTTCCTGGTTGGTCTGTTTTTTGTGTTTGAAAAAAAATTTCATGCAAAATATGGCTGGTAAATTTAGTGAAAATTTACTGCTAATTTATGTTTTCTGGCCTTTTTGAAGTTGATCGTGCTGTGATCGGGGTTGGTAGAGTAGGTCTTCTGTAGGAATGAGTTCAGACGGGCTGAAGGACCTTCCTTATCCAAACCAATCTTGAGATTACTATTTTCCACAGCATTATTCCTGCAGAGTAACATGTTCTTTACTCTCACCTACTGGCAATAAACGCAAACAAGTCTGCTGCTAAGTTATCACTCAGGTGCTGAGAATGTCTCCTGGTACATGTTAGGTACATATCAAGTGTACATCTGTGAGGTTGATTAATTCTCTATTTTTTATTTATGCACTCACAGAAATCAAGATCACTGTAAAAGATCACTGCATATAGGAGCACGATGTGAAAGATAATAATAATCCTTACCTTTGGTATAGCCAGTTCATAACAACAACAAATCGGATTTATATAGTGTCTTTCACATCGTGAGGATGTCCAAAGGTTCTGGACAGTCAAGGGTTTCTACCCGAGCTGGGGGTTATTTGGGAAGGGTAGGGGTCAAGGGTGGGTTGGAAACACGAGCAAAGGTGCAGTCAAAGAGTAAGGTCTTGAGGCAGACCTTGAAGGAGATGAGGAAAGATACAAGGCAAAGGGAATCCGAGATGGAGTTCCAGACAGTGTAGGGCGGAAAGCCTGAAATACTGACCACCGATGATGGGATGGGCAGGGTGGGTGATATAAAGTAGGTCAGTGGTTGCCAAGCAGAGAGAGCAGGTCGGTTGGTCACAGAGGTAGGTTGAAGCAAGACCATGGAGGGATTTAAAAGTGAGGACAAGCATCTTCAACTTAACACTCTGGGAAGGTCTTGACAGGGTAGATGCCGTGAGACTGTTTCCTCTGGTTGGAAAATCTAAAACTAGGGATCATAATCTTAAGATTAAGGGCCAGCCTTTTCAAACTAAGTTGAGGAAACATTTCTTCACTCAGAAGGCAGTGAATTTATGGAATTCTCTCCACAGAGGGCTGTGAATGCTCAATCTTTGAACATATTCAAGACTGAGATTGATGGATTTCTAAAGGATAGAAGGATTAAGGGATACCTGTAGGGTGGATAAATGGAATTAGGTTAGAAGATCAGCCATGATTTTATTAAATGTCAGGGTGGCCTCCTCCTGCTATGACATCTTGTGGTCTTATGGTCTTACTCTAGGAGATGGGGAGCCAATGGAGCCAGGTGAGGATGGAGGTGATAGGTTTGTGGAGTCTAGTGTGGGAGAGTACATAAGCTGCTGAGTTCTGGATCTGCCGCTTGTGGAGGAAAGAGTTGGATAGTTTGGCGAGCAGAGAGTTGCTGTAGTCAAGCCTGGATGTGTTAAAAGTATTGATTAGGGTCTCGGCGGCCCAAGGGGAGAGGTAATGGCAGAGGTGGGGGAAAGCTGAATGAGTTCGGGCAGGAATGTGCAGTTTAAAGGACAATTCAGAGTTGAACAAGACCTTGAGATTCTGCAGTGGCTCCATGAAGTGGAGAGTGCATCTAATGTTGATGGATACTGTCAGCGCCTGAAGATGAGAAGGTGCTGACAGGAGCCAAGCAGGAGAGTCTCTGCCTCGTCAACATTCAACTGGAAAAAGTTAGTTCTCATCCAGGACTTGAAGTCCATCAGAATTGTAGTCATGGATCAAGGGTTATTCACATCAGGAGGATGTCTCAAAATGCCTCACAGAATATACAATAATGTGTAGTGACTGTGTATTTTGTAGATGAATGTGCCAGCTGATTTGCACATAGCAATGACCCACTAATAGAGATGAAGTGAATGACTGATTTTATTTGTGGGATTCTTGGCCATGGCAGAGTCAATCCTTTCACCCTCTCTTCATTGCATATAAGATTATTATACATAATGTCACCTTTCGTAAGATCAGTTTACATCCAATTAGTTTTTTCAAAAACATAATAATTCTTGCATTTCATATAATCTGCTGGGATAACGGAATAATTTTTACTGGGGTGGGGAATAAAGCAGGAACTGAATGGATTACTCTATGCAGTACAGAAGATAGATCAAATACTCTGTACTGTAAATGTTTATTGTTCTATATATACATAGTGCCAGTATGTTCTAATGTGTCATTGGGATTCAATGACTTCTGCCTTGTGTTATTAATCAGAGTATAAAACTGGTCCTCTATTCAGTGTATTTTCTTGGTAAGTTTCTGTACAGACAAATTGCCTGATTCCATGTTCACTTGTTTGTACTCAAAGCTTCTGTGACTCAGGCAGTCTACTTGTCACACCAGGAAGTAATAATAAAAAAAGTAATAATTATATCAAATGCGAGGATTATTATCATAATTCCGTGAACCTTAATTTAAACCTATATCTGCTTTGAAAATCCTTATCAACTGCTTCCTGAAAGTTCATGTAGACAATTATGACTTCCTCAAAAATAACCGCTTGGTAACAGAATGTCAGAATTGAGTCAATCCTATGAGGCAGTCTTAATAGTCTGGTTCCTGAGCCAGGCGAGTTAGCAGTACTTCGGGGCACTGCTGATGATGGCACAGGCAGTCTGGCTCATTGGCAGGACTTGGAGGGACAGACCAGTCACTGGGGGCAGGGAATCCTCCCACTCAGCTCCTGTAAGACAAAGTCCCAAGAAGTATGGCCATGCTAGCTGGATAAGCAGCAGGAGACTTGCCAGAGAAAATGTTGTGCATTGAGCAACGATGTAGTCTTAGGACCATACTAATTTCTTGGAGTAAGAATATAAATAACGATTTATGTAATATAAACACATTTGTGATTGCTGCAGGTTAGTTAATTTTTCGAGGGAATTAAACCCATCCACATTTTCAGGTTTGATTTCAGGGCATTCCGTTGGCTGCAAACAATGGTTTTTGCGATCGATGAAATCAACAGAGATGGAGAGCTTCTTCCTGGGGTGAAACTTGGCTTTCAATCTTTGACACTTGTGGAACACACAGCCAGGCACTGAGATCTGCCATCACCTCAGCAAGTGGAGAGGAGGAAACATTTGCCGGTGAGAGCTGTGCGGAAAACTCTTCTGTGCCTATAATTATAGGAGACTCAGGATCCACCCAGTCCATGATTATACTCAGGACCCTTGCACCGTTCCAAATTCCCATGGTAAGAGGAATCATAGGGTGGCACTTTTTGACAGGAATATCTTGGGAGATGTCAGTATTTTATAGTGTCGTAATGATAGTTTTTCGGATATTTGTCTGTTCATTCTTTGCTCTTAGCATAGTTAAACCAGACATTAGCCATTTGAGCTCTGTTTCAGTTTGTCTGATAATTTTTGAGAATTCTCTTGCAATTGTTTCAAAATTCAACATTCTTCAATCAAAATTTCTGCAGTTGGTCAATTCCAGGTGATTTCCAGTTTTGTGATTTTATAATTTATTCTGTAACTACTTTTTTCTGAGATATCTATCCATGGTTATTATCAAGATGTTCATTTTTTTCCTAGTTTGTCTTTTAATGCGTTCAGTCTGTTTGTGATAATTGTCAGTCTTTTTTCCGTATATTCTTCCAAAACTCTTCTATTTCCTCGAACGCAGGTGGTACTTTCACTTGGTTGAGCTTTTTTCCAATATCCCTATAAAAACTTTACATTTCTTAATTTTATTCTGGTAATATGGTTTGTTTTGTCATCTTATTCTCTGGGATTTTGCTTGATTTTTAGCGGAGCTTTTCATCATTTATCATGCAGTATTTCCGGCGAAGGTTTATCATTTTTGAAATTGATTATTTAAATTGTGTATTTCGGTCAGGATGGAGTGATCACTTCTGTAATCATTAATCTCTTTTTCAATTCTTGTTTTCCTTCAGTTGTTTCATTTTTGTTTATAATAATAATCCTTGCATTTGATATAGCGCCTGATCACGTTTTCAAAACTTCTCAAAGAACTTCACAGAATATACCATAAAGTGAATTGACAATATTTTGCGAACGAAACGTGACAGCCAGTTTCAATTTCTTACTTCTTCAGGGTTTTTTTTTGTCACTTACAATGTATCTTCCAGTTGTAGCTAGTTTTTTTACTATCATTGTCGGTCTTGTTTTAGGATTTCTTTTTCTCCATATTTCAAACACTTTCTTTAGAATTCCTTCGTATGGATGTTGTATGGCTGTTATGAAGTAGCATTGCATTACCTCTCTAAATGTTCATTTTTCTATCTTATTCATGGTGATTTCTGGAAGTTACCAGTCATCTCTTCAGTAGAGATTTCTTATAATATTTTCCTGACTTTCGAGAAGGAGGAATATAATTTTTGTTGAGTCGAAGTTTGAGTCAGATGAAGTATCGCTCTTTCTATCTCTATTTTTGCTGAATCAAGATCTAGTTCATCTGGATGGATGTAACAAACATTATTATTATTAGTGGGCAGAGAGTTGGCAAATAATAATAAATATAATCCTTAGCATAGTTAATGATAAACTTATATAAATCATTTTGTTGATTGCAATGGATCAATCTTGTATCATATTTACTTTAAATAAAATAAAATATTAATTTTCAGATTTCGAACACAGAGACAACCAGAGACAGGTTCTCCATCAATAACCTGTTTTATTGATGTGCACATACAGAAAGACATATTTACCAATCCATGAAACAGTTGTCTTTCCTCTAGAGGCTGTTTCAATTTCAGACTAGTTGTGACCAATACTTATCACCCCTTAAAAATATTTTCCTGATCTTGTGTTCACTCCCCACCACCCCTTTTTCAATCAATCATCACGTTCCGATCACTTTAAAAGTCTCATGTTCCACAATTGTTGTGGCGGTTGTTTTCATCAAATATTGCCTTTGACGATAAACTGATGCTGTGCTTTACTTAAGAGAACAAAGACTTCCAAGATGACCAAAGGCACGGTCAGAAGTGGAAGGTCTTGAAATAGACCTTGAAAGAGGCCAGAGAAGGGGTGAAGCAAAGGGACTCAGAGGGCATTCCAGAGAGTGAGAGTAGACAGGCTGAATTGCGGCTCTTTTTCTAAAATACGTGAGCTACTTTGACAAATTAATGCTGTTTCTGACTTTCGCAGGTCAGTTACTTTGCATCTTGTTCCTGTCTCAGTAACAGAGAAGAGTTCCCAGCCTTTTTTCGAACAATACCAAGTGACACCTTTCAGGCCAGAGCAGTAGTGCGCCTGGTGCAGAGGTTTGGCTGGACCTGGGTTGGCTCAGTTGCAGGTGATGATGACTATGGTCGGTACGGAACTCAAGCGTTCACTGATGAAGTTAAAAAATTGGGAGTGTGCATTGCCTTCACTGAGCTCATTCCGAAGGTATATTCCAGAGAAAGAATCCTTCAAATAACAGAGACAATCAAAAGATCTACGGCAAGAGTCATTGTCATGTTTGCCCTTGAGGGAGATGCATATCCTCTGATTAAAGAAGTTGTCCAGCAAAACATCACTGGGCACCAATGGATCGCCAGCGAGGCTTGGGTCACCTCATCTCTCATGGCAACAGTAGAACATCTTCCAGTCTTGGATGGGACAATAGGGTTTGCCATTCCCAGAGCAGAAATTCCAGGGCTGAGAGACTTTCTGCTCCAAGTGGATCCTTTTAAATCTCCTGAGAATGGACTGGTGAAAGAATTGTGGGAAACAATGTTCAAATGTTGGCTGAGCAAGCAAGCTGGTATTGAAAAGCACAATGCATCGGTACTTAGATACCAGCCGTGCACAGGCTCCGAGGACCTCAGTAAGACTGACAGTATCTATTTGGACGTCTCTGAATTGAGAGTTTCTTACAACGTTTACAAAGCAGTCTATGCAATTGCTCACTCGCTTCACAATTTGAAATCTTGTGTCAGTAGTGGTGAAATATTACCAGACAATAGCTGTGCCAAGATTTCTAACTTCAGTGCTTGGCAGGTAGGGACACATGGGATACTTGTGTTTTTGTTTGCTCTAACACCTGTAGAAGTCTATCACTATGCTTAAGAATATCCAAACCAAACTTAGAATTCCACATATGTATGCTACCTACACATGGAAATTTCCTTGTGTCTGGAGTACTGCAGAACTGCCTTGGGTCAGGAATTCTTCCCACTCGGTCCTTGACTGCTTCATGACCTATAATCTGGTTTCCATTCCACCCACTGCACTGAGACAACAACATTCTTTAATTCTGTGACTAGGGCTCTTTACCTTTTTGATCTTCTGCACCTTACTAATACTTGAACACGATGAACTATATCTTCTCTGCCATCTTTCCTCTCTATTTCACCTTCACTGTTCTGTCTTATCCTGGTTTCACTCTTACTTTCATCTCTGCTAATGGTTTCTCCTCCTATCACCAACAGTCACGTGCAGCATTCCTCAGGGCTCTATCTTTGGCCCTCGCCTTTACGCCATCTACCTGTCACTCAATGACATTATCCACAGGTGTAGGGCTCACTTCCACAGGTGACACCCAACTCTATTTCTCTTCCTCCACCCTTCATTCCAAGACCATTGCTATTCTGACCAGTTGCCTGCCAGACATTAAGGACTGGATGAGGTCTAATTTCCTTCAGTTGAAAGTTGACAAAATAGAACTCCTGTTCTATTTCTCCTTTCACTTTGGGAATGCATTTCATAGAGTATACTGTGAAGTGCAGTGACTATATTTGTGGGCAAACCCAGCAGACAGTTTCCACACAGTAAGGTCCCGCAAATAGCCATGAAATGATTGACCAACTTTATCTGGGGGCTTGTCGGCCAGGACAACCAAATAAACTCCATTCTCTTTCTGAACAGTGTCATGGGATCTTTAATGTCCACCTGATCAGGCAGTCGAGATCTTTGTTTTAACATCTTTCCAAAGGACTGCACCTCTCACAATGCAACCCCCGCCCACCTCCAGGAATCCATTGGAGTGTCAATTTAGATGATGTGAGTTTAAGTTCCAATGTGGGGTTGAACCTATAACTTCTGACTCAGAAGCAAGAGTGACCCTGAGTTGTCGGATTTCCTCTCCTCCTTCTCCCCACATAAGCTACTGGCTACCCTGAACCATAAAACACACAGTCACGATACTTCACAGTAAATCCTGTGAAGCACTTTGAGATGTCATCCTAATGTGAAAGGCACAGAAATCACAGGGAATTGTCAATGTACAGGTGGCATACACGTGTGCCAATTAGTGTTGGATTAGAATTGCTCTAAAGCACGGTAATGGGTTAACATACGTGTCAGACAGCCAAACAAATTTAAAACTGTTTCCGCAGCTTCTTCATTACCTGCACAGGTTGAGATACAACAGTACTTCGGCAGGAGACATGACCTTCGACAGCAATGGGAATCCTGCTGCATTGTATGATATTATTAATTGGCAGAGACAATCAGATGGTTCCATTCGATATGTCCAGGTTGGCAGGTTTGATGCAGATGGAGGATTGGGGCAGGATCTTCTGATAAACCAGGAAGCTATCATTTGGCACAATAATCAAAAGCAGGTAATCACAACCTATTCGAGCAACCTATCCATTTTTGATGACATTTTACATAACATTTAGAGAAATTGTGAAGTGCGACATTGATAATTATTGCCAATAAATTGTCATCATCATCACATCATCTCTCCCAATTATGTAACCACCTCCACATGTTTGATTGTATCTTTAATTAATACCCTTAAATTGCCTGTCTTCCAATTAACCCCGTCATCTTTGTGCAGTGCTTTGAGACGTTCATCTGACTTGACAGGCGTGATATAAGTGCAAGTTTTTGTTGTCTTAACCAGTGTAGCTGGTGTGCAGTGTAACAAATTACCGAACGAAATTACGAAATCCAATTTACAAACATAATAAAACAAGACAAATGTGATTGTTTATTTACTCTCATCTCTTGGGGCAGAAGTTTGTGGATTTAAGGTCCACAATGGAATTTTGAGTTCACAGTCGAGACTGACATTTCAATATTGTGCCAAATAAAGTCCAGTGTAGCGCTGAGGGAACACTACATTATCAGAGGTGCTGACCTTCAGATGAGACATGCAGCCAAAGTCTCATTTGTACCTGTTTATGTGGATGTGAAAAATCCCGATGTGAAATGAGCTTATACCACATGTAGCGATTATTAACATAATCAGGCAAGGAGGTTATCCCAGGCGCACTCTAAAGGGGTCAATTATTCAAACTCATGTATTATTAATGGTTATTTGTGTCCATGTGACGTGTTTTGTGCTGACACGTGTGTGTGTGTGCATGTGTGTGTACTGCAGGTGCCACAGTCCGCATGTACTGAGCCTTGCGCTCCCGGGAGTAGACAAGCAGCTCGAAATGGGGAGCCAGTTTGCTGTTATGATTGTCTGCTCTGCCCAGATGGTGAAATTAGCAACAGGACAAGTGAGTCATTTAAATCTTGAGGGTCATGGCATGGGATCTTTAACGTTCATCTCAGTTTAATGTTTGAAACAATGAAGTATCCACAATATGGTTAGACTTTCATCTGAAATCCCACCATGAGAGTTGAAACCTCTTTCTGACCCAGAGGAGAAATAGCTTAGCCACTGAGCCAAACTGGTGCTACTCTCTCAACTTGAATGCTCTGAACCTCAGCTCACAAGAAACCCAGTTCTGGATAAATGGATTTGTTTTTATTTTATTTTATTTCTGTCTCATTGATGATTTTAATGACTTATGGGTACTTTGTGCTTTGGCTGGGGATGTACCTGATAGGAGCTAAACCAGGACCGCTGGACCTGCCCACCTCAGAGGAGATTACATGAGTGTTACCAATTTCCTGCCCACAGCTCGGATACACACATCCTTCCCATTGAGCGGGGTTCCGCAGGATGGAGGTGTGGAGCTGACCTCTATGTAAAACCAATTAAGTTGGATTCCAAGCCCTGGATTGGGTACAAACTCAGACTCCAGGTAAGGCTGTCTAGCAGCTGTTGCCCAAAGCCTCAGCATTTCCTTGTCAGCTATGTGTCTTCAGGGTGTGGAGGGAGGACCTTCACAGGCAAATAGACGTGCCCACTGTAAAGCCAACTCCGTTCCAAGGAGTCATCCCACTCAGCTCTTGTTAACCTTGCAAGTCAAAGCCTTTATGGGTGAGGCATCCCAGCTGGACAAACAGCGGGAAAGCTTGTTAGACATTGAGATCAATGGCAAGCTATGTGGTTTTAGCTGGTTATTGGTTCTTGACAACCTGCGACTAATACTTTCTGCAATTAGATAAGCAGGATGCATCCCTTCAGGGAGAGAGTGCGTATTCCATTCCAACAATCTATCTCTGGGATTTTCATATGTAGATTCGATGCATGGAATTCTTGCTTTGGATACTCCTAAGCATGGCGATGGGTTATCCACATATATCACACACCTGGCTGACCCCTCAAAAATGAGGAAGCACTGAGGCTTCAGTTGACAGCTACATGGCGTTACATGTTACTAGACGTTACATGGCGTCTGAGTTTATGAACACACATTTATATATCCATCTTGATAGTATGCAGAGGTAAGAAGCTGTTGTCCAAGCTCCAAATGGAATATACAATTAAAGATCCTAAGGGTTTTTGAGTGTGTCAGACACTGCTTAATCATAGTAATGGGTTTCCACATGTGTCAGGCACTGGCTGATCACAGCGATAATACATGCCACAAGTTGGTGAGGTTATTTAAATTGCATAATAAAATGTTGCTAATAAAAATATTTAATTTCTAGATTCGCTGAACTGTATTCCGTGTCCCGAAGATTCCTGGTCAAACCTACAGAGAAACAAATGCATCCCAAAGGAACTTGAGTTTCTGTCCTTTGCAGAGCCACTGGGCTTGATGCTGACAACAGGCTCAGCTCTTGGGGCTCTCAGCACAATCATCGTTGCGGCAGTTTTATTATATCACAGAGATACTCCAATTGTCCGAGCCAATAACTCCAAGCTCAGCTTCCTGCTGCTCTTTTCTTTGACGTTCTGCTTCTTGTGTTCACTCACCTATATGGGCCAGCCCTCCACCTGGACTTGCATGCTGCGTCACACACTGTTTGGGGTGAGCTTTGTTCTGTGTATTTCTTGTGTTCTTGGAAAAACTCTGGTTGTGCTGATTGCTTTCAAGGCAACTCTTCCCAATAGTAATGTGTGGAAATGGTTGGGCACTCTGCAGCAGGTACTCAGTGTTTTCAGCTGTACACTTATACAGGTCATCATCTGTGTTGTGTGGCTTCTTGTGTCACCACCCTCTGCAGCAAGGAACGTTGAGTATTCCAGTGAAAAGATTCTTTTGGAATGTAATCTGGGCTCAGTGTCAGCCTTTTGCTGTGTGTTAGGCTATATAGGTTTTTTATCCTGTATGAGTTTTGTGCTTGCATTTCTCGCACGAAAGTTGCCAGATCAGTTCAATGAGGCTAAATTGATCACCTTCAGCATGCTTGTTTTTGGTGCTGTTTGGTTGGCCTTCATACCTGCGTACGTCAGTTCCCCTGGAAAGTATACAGTCGCTGTGGAAATCTTTGCTATTTTGTCATCAAGCTTTGCTGTGCTGATCTGCATATTTGCTCCCAAATGTTACGTTATTTTGTTAAAACCCCATAAAAATACCAGAAAGCATCTCATGGATAAAACATGCCCCCAAAAATCCTTTTGAATCACAGGTAATTTGTTCCCCATTGCTTACGAATTAGAAAGCTGCAATAGGTAATTTTATAACAATAATAATCCCTGCATTTGATAGAGCATGTATGATGTTGGGAGGACGACTCAAAGCATTTCATATTACTTTACTGTAAAGAGAATTTTGTGGGTGAGCAAGGCTGCTAATTGTTGGGCACAACAATATACAAGATCAGCCAGCCATGAAGTGAATGACCAATTTTAATTGCACACTAAGAGGCACTTCCTGCTCTTTTCGAATAGCACAGGATCTTCAATGGGCAATTGAACAGAAAAGGTGTTTATTTTGGTGTTCTGGCCATTAATTCTCCAATAAGATTGGGCATTCAACTCATAGCTGTTTGTAGTACATTGCTGTGTGCAGTTTGGATTCCACATTCCAAATACATTCCAAATTCCCGTACAAATACACAGTCACTGCACTATACAAAACCTATTTGTAAAGTTTTGAGATATTATTGTTAAAGTATGAAATGCAAGGATTATTATATATCCACAACAGTTATATAACTTGTAATATCTCTTCTGTTCCATCTTTGATTCACCTTCAAGTGCCTTGGGACATCTTCAATGTGAAAATGCACTTTATAACTGCAAGTTGTTGTTTTTCAACTTTTCGTCTCAGATCTGTTTGAGATTGGGCCGTCCTAGAAGTGTAGCTGGTCACAGGTCCAGATTTAATTAAAAAACCGACATCCACCTGTTTTTATTGTTACTTTGGAAGATGTTTCTCTCTGAAATGAGATTGGACTTGACTACACCTTTTTACAACACAGTGTTTTCAAATGCAACTCATAAATATCACAGGAAACATTTTATTTCCTTGCACATAAAGTTCATGCAAAGATCGCTTTTCCGGGGGTAATAATCCCTCAAAAAAATGTGGTCACTCAATCAAAGACTGTTTGTGGGACACTGCTGTCTCCTGCCTGACCCACCCTATCATCGGTGGCCAGGCTTTCAGCCTCTCTACTCCCACACTCTGGAACTCCATCCTACGGTCCCTTCGCCTCGCTTCCTCCGTTGCCTCCTTCAAGGCTGGTCTCAAGACCCTTCTCTTTGATTGTGCCTTTGGTCGCCCTCCCACCTCTCTGCCTTCCATCACCCCTAAACCACTTCCCCTCCATGCTCGGGCCCCAACATCTGACTGTTCAGCACTTTGGGACATCTTCCCGAAGTGAAAGGCGCTCTATAAATGTAATTTTGTTGTATTTTGTTGTTGCTGTCACAATTGGCTGCCGCGTTTCACCCACAAATATAGAGTCAATTCACTTTACAGTATATTCTGTGAAGCGCTTTGAGATGTCCAGAAGACTTGATAAGGCACTATATCAAATGCAAGTATTGTTATTAGTATTATATATTACCGTTGAGTAGTTTTGATTATTCTGTGTAAAATGGAGTTGATGGTGCATTAATACTCTTGACATTATTGAAATATTACTTTAATAAAAATTGAGAATGCTAAAATGGCTTGTAGTTACATACATACCACAATAGCATGCATTTATATAGCGCCTTTCACATAGGATAATGTTTTGAAGCACCGTTTTGTGAACTCAGAGCAATGGAAAAAGGAGCCATACACCAGGTTAAAGCAGTGTGGTTCAATCTTTTGGCTACTGAGGGCTAGATTGCCTCTTTGAGAAATGTCTGCGGGTCACATTTACACAACACCTTTTTCACATTGGAAGGACATCTCAAAGCGCTCAACACTTTCCAGCTGAGCTGGGATGCGAAGGGGAAAAGATGACCGAAAGCATGGTCAAAAAGAAATGGAAATATATAATTTTTTAAAAATCAGACAATTTTGGGGGTTTTGGGTAGATGTCTGATACTGATGCAAACAACAACAGCAACTTGCATTTATATAGCGCCATCCAGGTGGGGGTTAACCTTTCAGAGTGCTCAACAGTGGGGGAGCTTGATGTTGAGTCAACAAGAGGGGGAGGTGACAGTTGAAGGGGAAGGTCTTCAGGTGAGATCAAAAGATGGGCAAGGAGGAGGCAAGGCAGAGAGGGTTTGCGATGAGAGTTCCAGTTTCAAGGTGGATTGGCTGAAAGCATGGCCTCTGAGTAGTTCTGACGAAACATCATCGCCTGAAACGTTAACTCAATTTCCTCTCTCCATACATACCCTCCTGACCTGCTGAATGTTCCCAGTGACTTTATTTCAGATTTCCAGCATCTGGAGTATTTTGCCTTAGTTTCTCCCAGTATCCTGGCCGTCATGGCTGTTTTTGGGACATTGTTGTCATGCAAAACATTGTTATCAGCCTGCAAAAGGTAATTTTGTAACTTTGCAAAAGATAATCACAGGTAATTTTCTCTCTCTCTCTCTATCCCTATGGAAATACCCACTCTCTACTGAATAATTTTAATTTGATAATTTTAGTAGCTTTGGGTTTCATATGCGTATTTAAGTGACTATTTCTGGTCACTTCACACAAGTCCAAGTCCAAACAAATACATTACAAAATTACATTTCTATAGTGCCCTTCACATTGGGCGGACATCCCTAGGTGCTGGACAACTGTACTTGTACAGTTGTACAGAATGACTGTACAAACAAAGGTTAAAAGTGAAGTGAAGCTGTGAAAGAAATGATTTCCCAGACAGCACACTCACATTCAGTTTCATTAGTAACACTTGGCTACACTCTGCCCTTAATTCCATAATTGCTTTATGAGAAGAGAGTTGTAGTTTTGTAGTTTGATGTGACAAGCACAAATACATGGACGGGAATAGACTAATCCTCTCATTGTGTTTTCTTTCCATAATACATGGTCTCAAAGGTGAAACAAGTTGAGATTTGTTCACATGAGGAGGAGGGACATTTTAGGGAATTATTCAATTTCCTTTTAAATCTCCTCTAGCTTCTCTACATATAAAACAAACAGAGGCAAGCCCAGTCTCATTCCAGAGCATGACAAGCTGTGATGTCTTTGTTCTCAAGCTTTGTATCTCTGCTGCTCTCTGTCCTTGTGACAGTCCAGCCACACTGTACACGGCGAGCACAGTTCAAACTCTCAGTGATGTTTCAAGACGGAGATGTGATCCTGACTGGTTTGTTTCCAGTTCATTACAGAGTTATTGAGCCAGACCTATCCTTCAGCCTAAAGCCAGAAGCTCCTCACTGTGAAGGGTAAGTGTGCTCAGCACCCATACCAAATGATGCCTTATTCAATACCCAAGGACCATTGAGTACAAAAAAAAGTCTATTTTCCTGGTTGGTCTGTTTTTTGTGTTTGAAAAAAAATTTCATGCAAAATATGGCTGGTAAATTTAGTGAAAATTTACTGCTAATTTATGTTTTCTGGCCTTTTTGAAGTTGATCGTGCTGTGATCGGGGTTGGTAGAGTAGGTCTTCTGTAGGAATGAGTTCAGACGGGCTGAAGGACCTTCCTTATCCAAACCAATCTTGAGATTACTATTTTCCACAGCATTATTCCTGCAGAGTAACATGTTCTTTACTCTCACCTACTGGCAATAAACGCAAACAAGTCTGCTGCTAAGTTATCACTCAGGTGCTGAGAATGTCTCCTGGTACATGTTAGGTACATATCAAGTGTACATCTGTGAGGTTGATTAATTCTCTATTTTTTATTTATGCACTCACAGAAATCAAGATCACCGTAAAAGATCACTCCATATAGGAGCACGATGTGAAAGATAATAATAATCCTTACCTTTGGTATAGCCAGTTCATAACAACAACAAATTGGATTTATATAGTGTCTTTCACATCGTGAGGATGTCCAAAGGTTCTGGACAGTCAAGGGTTTCTACCCGAGCTGGGGGTTATTTGGGAAGGGTAGGGGTCAAGGGTGGGTTGGAAACACGAGCAAAGGTGCAGTCAAAGAGTAAGGTCTTGAGGCAGACCTTGAAGGAGATGAGGAAAGATACAAGGCAAAGGGAATCCGAGATGGAGTTCCAGAGAGTGTAGGGCAGAAAGCCTGAAATACTGACCACCGATGATAGGATGGGCAGGGTGGGTGATATAAAGTAGGTCAGTGGTTGCCAAGCAGAGAGAGCAGGTGGGTTGGTCACAGAGGTAGGTTGAAGCAAGACCATGGAGGGATTCAAAAGTGAGGACAAGCATCTTCAACTTAACACTCTGGGAAGGTCTTGACAGGGTAGATGCCGTGAGACTGTTTCCTCTGGTTGGAAAATCTAAAACTAGGGATCATAATCTCAAGATTAAGGGCCAGCCTTTTCAAACTAAGTTGAGGAAACATTTCTTCACTCAGAAGGCAGTGAATTTGTGGAATTCTCTCCCCAGAAGGCTGTAAATGTTCAATCTTTGAACATATTCAAGACTGAGATTGATGGATTTCTAAAGGATAGAAGGATTAAGGGATACCTGTAGGGTGGGTAAATGGAATTAGGTTAGAAGATCAGCCATGATTTTATTAAATGTCAGGGTGGCCTCCTCCTTCTATGACATCTTGTGGTCTTATGGTCTTACTCTAGGAGATGGGGAGCCAATGGAGCCAGGTGAGGATGGGGGTGATAGGTTTGTGGAGTCTAGTGTGGGAGAGTGCATAAGATGCTGAGTTCTGGATCTGCCGCTTGTGGAGGAAAGAGTTGGATAGTTTGGCGAGCAGAGAGTTGCTGTAGTCAAGCCTGGATGTGTTAAAAGTATTGATTAGGGTCTCGGCAGCCCAAGGGGAGAGGTAATGGCAGAGGTGGGGGAAAGCTGAATGAGTTCGGGCAGGAATGTGCAGTTTAAAGGACAATTCAGAGTTGAACAAGACCTTGAGGTTCCGCAGTGGCTCCATGAAGTGGAGAGTGCATCTAATGTTGATGGATACTGTCAGCGCCTGAAGATGAGAAGGTGCTGACAGGAGCCAAGCAGGAGAGTCTCTGCCCTGTCAACATTCAACTGGAAAAAGTTAGTTCTCATCCAGGACTTGAAGTCCATCAGAACTGTAGTCATGGATCAAGGGTTATTCACATCAGGAGGATGTCTCAAAATGCCTCACAGAATATACAATAATGTGTAGTGACTGTGTATTTTGTAGATGAATGTGCCAGCTGATTTGCACATAGCAATGACCCACTAATAGAGATGAAGTGAATGACTGATTTTATTTGTGGGATTCTTGGCCATGGCAGAGTCAATCCTTTCACCCTCTCTTCATTGCATATAAGATTATTATACATAATGTCACCTTTCGTAAAATCAGTTTACATCCAATTAGTTTTTTCAAAAACATAATAATTCTTGCATTTCATATAATCTGCTGGGATAACGGGATAATTTTTACTGGGGTGGGGAATAAAGCAGGAACTGAATGGATTACTCTATGCAGTACAGAAGATAGATCAAATACTCTGTACTGTAAATGTTTATTGTTCTATATATACATAGTGCCAGTATGTTCTAATGTGTCATTGGGATTCAATGACTTCTGCCTTGTGTTATTAATCAGAGTATAAAACTGGTCCTCTATTCAGTGTATTTTCTTGGTAAGTTTCTGTACAGATAAATTGCCTGATTCCATGTTCACTTGTTTGTACTCAAAGCTTCTGTGACTCAGGCAGTCTACTTGTCACACCAGGAAGTAATAATAAAAAAAATAATAATTATATCAAATGCGAGGATTATTATCATAATTCCGTGAACCTTAATTTAAACCTATATCTGCTTTGCAAATTCTTATCAACTGCTTCCTGAAAGTTCATGTAGACAATTATGACTTCCTCAAAAATATCCGCTTGGTAACAGAAAGTCAGAATTGAGTCAATCCTATGAGGCAGTCTTAATAATCTGGTTCCTGAGCCAGGCGAGTTAGCAGTACTTCGGGGCACTGCTGATGATGGCACAGGCAGTCTGGCTCATTGGCAGGACTTGGAGGGACAGACCAGTCACTGGGGGCAGGGAATCCTCCCACTCAGCTCCTGTAAGACAAAGTCCCAAGAAGTATGGCCATGCTAGCTGGATAAGCAGCAGGAGACTTGCCAGAGAAAATGTTGTGCATTGAGCAACGATGTAGTCTTAGGACCATACTAATTTCTTGGAGTAAGAATATAAATAACGATTTATGTAATATAAACACATTTGTGATTGCTGCAGGTTAGTTAATTTTTCGAGGGAATTAAACCCATCCACATTTTCAGGTTTGATTTCAGGGCATTCCGTTGGCTGCAAACAATGGTTTTTGCGATCGATGAAATCAACAGAGATGGAGAGCTTCTTCCTGGGGTGAAACTTGGCTTTCAGATCTTTGACACTTGTGGAACACACAGCCAGGCACTGAGATCTGCCATCACCTCAGCAAGTGGAGAGGAGGAAACATTTGCCGGTGAGAGCTGTGCGGAAAACTCTTCTGTGCCTATAATTATAGGAGACTCAGGATCCACCCAGTCCATGATTATACTCAGGACCCTTGCACCGTTCCAAATTCCCATGGTAAGAGGAATCATAGGGTGGCACTTTTTGACAGGAATATCTTGGGAGATGTCAGTATTTTATAGTGTCGTAATGATAGTTTTTCGGATATTTGTCTGTTCATTCTTTGCTCTTAGCATAGTTAAACCAGACATTAGCCATTTGAGCTCTGTTTCAGTTTGTCTGATAATTTTTGAGAATTCTCTTGCAATTGTTTCAAAATTCAACATTCTTCAATCAAAATTTCTGCAGTTGGTCAATTCCAGGTGATTTCCAGTTTTGTGATTTTATAATTTATTCTGTAACTACTTTTTTCTGAGATATCTATCCATGGTTATTATCAAGATGTTCATTTTTTTCCTAGTTTGTCTTTTAATGCGTTCAGTCTGTTTGTGATAATTGTCAGTCTTTTTTCCGTATATTCTTCCAAAACTCTTCTATTTCCTCGAACGCAGGTGGTACTTTCACTTGGTTGAGCTTTTTTCCAATATCCCTATAAAACAACTTTACATTTCTTAATTTTATTCTGGTAATATGGTTTGTTTTGTCATCTTATTCTCTGGGATTTTGCTTGATTTTTTGCGGAGCTTTTCATCATTTATCATGCAGTATTTCCGGCGAAGGTTTATCATTTTTGATATTGATTATTTAAATTGTGTATTTCGGTCAGGATGGAGTGATCACTTCTGTAATCATTAATCTCTTTTTCAATTCTTGTTTTCCTTCAGTTGTTTCATTTTTGTTTATAATAATAATCCTTGCATTTGATATAGCGCCTGATCACGTTTTCAAAACTTCTCAAAGAACTTCACAGAATATACCATAAAGTGAATTGACAATATTTTGCGAACGAAACGTGACAGCCAGTTTCAATTTCTTACTTCTTCAGGGTTTTTTTTTGTCACTTACAATGTATCTTCCAGTTGTAGCTAGTTTTTTTACTATCATTGTCGGTCTTGTTTTAGGATTTCTTTTTCTCCATATTTCAAACACTTTCTTTAGAATTCCTTCGTATGGATGTTGTATGGCTGTTATGAAGTAGCATTGCATTACCTCTCTAAATGTTCATTTTTCTATCTTATTCATGGTGATTTCTGGAAGTTACCAGTCATCTCTTCAGTAGAGATTTCTTATAATATTTTCCTGACTTTCGAGAAGGAGGAATATAATTTTTGTTGAGTCGAAGTTTGAGTCAGATGAAGTATCGCTCTTTCTATCTCTATTTTTGCTGAATCAAGATCTAGTTCATCTGGATGGATGTAACAAACATTATTATTATTAGTGGGCAGAGAGTTGGCAAATAATAATAAATATAATCCTTAGCATAGTTAATGATAAACTTATATAAATCATTTTGTTGATTGCAATGGATCAATCTTGTATCATATTTACTTTAAATAAAATAAAATATTAATTTTCAGATTTCGAACACAGAGACAACCAGAGACAGGTTCTCCATCAATAACCTGTTTTATTGATGTGCACATACAGAAAGACATATTTACCAATCCATGAAACAGTTGTCTTTCCTCTAGAGGCTGTTTCAATTTCAGACTAGTTGTGACCAATACTTATCACCCCTTAAAAATATTTTCCTGATCTTGTGTTCACTCCCCACCACCCCTTTTTCAATCAATCATCACGTTCCGATCACTTTAAAAGTCTCATGTTCCACAATTGTTGTGGCGGTTGTTTTCATCAAATATTGCCTTTGACGATAAACTGATGCTGTGCTTTACTTAAGAGAACAAAGACTTCCAAGATGACCAAAGGCACGGTCAGAAGTGGAAGGTCTTGAAATAGACCTTGAAAGAGGCCAGAGAAGGGGTGAAGCAAAGGGACTCAGAGGGCATTCCAGAGAGTGAGAGTAGACAGGCTGAATTGCGGCTCTTTTTCTAAAATACGTGAGCTACTTTGACAAATTAATGCTGTTTCTGACTTTCGCAGGTCAGTTACTTTGCATCTTGTTCCTGTCTCAGTAACAGAGAAGAGTTCCCAGCCTTTTTTCGAACAATACCAAGTGACACCTTTCAGGCCAGAGCAGTAGTGCGCCTGGTGCAGAGGTTTGGCTGGACCTGGGTTGGCTCAGTTGCAGGTGATGATGACTATGGTCGGTACGGAACTCAAGCGTTCACTGATGAAGTTAAAAAATTGGGAGTGTGCATTGCCTTCACTGAGCTCATTCCGAAGGTATATTCCAGAGAAAGAATCCTTCAAATAACAGAGACAATCAAAAGATCTACGGCAAGAGTCATTGTCATGTTTGCCCTTGAGGGAGATGCATATCCTCTGATTAAAGAAGTTGTCCAGCAAAACATCACTGGGCACCAATGGATCGCCAGCGAGGCTTGGGTCACCTCATCTCTCATGGCAACAGTAGAACATCTTCCAGTCTTGGATGGGACAATAGGGTTTGCCATTCCCAGAGCAGAAATTCCAGGGCTGAGAGACTTTCTGCTCCAAGTGGATCCTTTTAAATCTCCTGAGAATGGACTGGTGAAAGAATTGTGGGAAACAATGTTCAAATGTTGGCTGAGCAAGCAAGCTGGTATTGAAAAGCACAATGCATCGGTACTTAGATACCAGCCGTGCACAGGCTCCGAGGACCTCAGTAAGACTGACAGTATCTATTTGGACGTCTCTGAATTGAGAGTTTCTTACAACGTTTACAAAGCAGTCTATGCAATTGCTCACTCGCTTCACAATTTGAAATCTTGTGTCAGTAGTGGTGAAATATTACCAGACAATAGCTGTGCCAAGATTTCTAACTTCAGTGCTTGGCAGGTAGGGACACATGGGATACTTGTGTTTTTGTTTGCTCTAACACCTGTAGAAGTCTATCACTATGCTTAAGAATATCCAAACCAAACTTAGAATTCCACATATGTATGCTACCTACACATGGAAATTTCCTTGTGTCTGGAGTACTGCAGAACTGCCTTGGGTCAGGAATTCTTCCCACTCGGTCCTTGACTGCTTCATGACCTATAATCTGGTTTCCATTCCACCCACTGCACTGAGACAACAACATTCTTTAATTCTGTGACTAGGGCTCTTTACCTTTTTGATCTTCTGCACCTTACTAATACTTGAACACGATGAACTATATCTTCTCTGCCATCTTTCCTCTCTATTTCACCTTCACTGTTCTGTCTTATCCTGGTTTCACTCTTACTTTCATCTCTGCTAATGGTTTCTCCTCCTATCACCAACAGTCACGTGCAGCATTCCTCAGGGCTCTATCTTTGGCCCTCGCCTTTACGCCATCTACCTGTCACTCAATGACATTATCCACAGGTATAGGGCTCACTTCCACAGGTGACACCCAACTCTATTTCTCTTCCTCCACCCTTCATTCCAAGACCATTGCTATTCTGACCAGTTGCCTGCCAGACATTAAGGACTGGATGAGGTCTAATTTCCTTCAGTTGAAAGTTGACAAAATAGAACTCCTGTTCTATTTCTCCTTTCACTTTGGGAATGCATTTCATAGAGTATACTGTGAAGTGCAGTGACTATATTTGTGGGCAAACCCAGCAGACAGTTTCCACACAGTAAGGTCCCGCAAATAGCCATGAAATGATTGACCAACTTTATCTGGGGGCTTGTCGGCCAGGACAACCAAATAAACTCCATTCTCTTTCTGAACAGTGTCATGGGATCTTTAATGTCCACCTGATCAGGCAGTCGAGATCTTTGTTTTAACATCTTTCCAAAGGACTGCACCTCTCACAATGCAACCCCCGCCCACCTCCAGGAATCCATTGGAGTGTCAATTTAGATGATGTGAGTTTAAGTTCCAATGTGGGGTTGAACCTATAACTTCTGACTCAGAAGCAAGAGTGACCCTGAGTTGTCGGATTTCCTCTCCTCCTTCTCCCCACATAAGCTACTGGCTACCCTGAACCATAAAACACACAGTCACGATACTTCACAGTAAATCCTGTGAAGCACTTTGAGATGTCATCCTAATGTGAAAGGCACAGAAATCACAGGGAATTGTCAATGTACAGGTGGCATACACGTGTGCCAATTAGTGTTGGATTAGAATTGCTCTAAAGCACGGTAATGGGTTAACATACGTGTCAGACAGCCAAACAAATTTAAAACTGTTTCCGCAGCTTCTTCATTACCTGCACAGGTTGAGATACAACAGTACTTCGGCAGGAGACATGACCTTCGACAGCAATGGGAATCCTGCTGCATTGTATGATATTATTAATTGGCAAAGACAATCAGATGGTTCCATTCGATATGTCCAGGTTGGTAGGTTTGATGCAGATGGAGGATTGGGGCAGGATCTTCTGATAAACCAGGAAGCTATCATTTGGCACAATAATCAAAAGCAGGTAATCACAACCTATTCGAGCAACCTATCCATTTTTGATGACATTTTACATAACATTTAGAGAAATTGTGAAGTGCGACATTGATAATTATTGCCAATAAATTGTCATCATCATCACATCATCTCTCCCAATTATGTAACCACCTCCACATGTTTGATTGTATCTTTAATTAATACCCTTAAATTGCCTGTCTTCCAATTAACCCCGTCATCTTTGTGAAGTGCTTTGAGACGTTCATCTGACTTGACAGGCGTGATATAAGTGCAAGTTTTTGTTGTCTTAACCAGTGTAGCTGGTGTGCAGTGTAACAAATTACCAAACGAAATTACGAAATCCAATTTACAAACATAATAAAACAAGACAAATGTGATTGTTTATTTACTCTCATCTCTTAAGGCAGAAGTTTGTGGATTTAAGGTCCACAATGGAATTTTGAGTTCACAGTCGAGACTGACATTTCAATATTGTGCCAAATAAAGTCCAGTGTGGCGCTGAGGGAACACTGCATTATCAGAGGTGCTGACCTTCAGATGAGACATGCAGCCAAAGTCTCATTTGTACCTGTTTATGTGGATGTGAAAAATCCCGATGTGAAATGAGGTTATACCACATGTAGCGATTATTAACATAATCAGGCAAGGAGGTTATCCCAGGCGCACTCTAAAGGGGTCAATTATTCAAACTCATGTATTATTAATGGTTATTTGTGTCCATGTGACGTGTTTTGTGCTGACACGTGTGTGTGTGTGCATGTGTGTGTACTGCAGGTGCCACAGTCCGCATGTACTGAGCCTTGCACTCCCGGGAGTAGACAAGCAGCTCGAAATGGGGAGCCAGTTTGCTGTTATGATTGTCTGCTCTGCCCAGATGGTGAAATTAGCAACAGGACAAGTGAGTCATTTAAATCTTGAGGGTCATGGCATGGGATCTTTAACGTTCATCTCAGTTTAATGTTTGAAACAATGAAGTATCCACAATATGGTTAGACTTTCATCTGAAATCCCAGCATGAGAGTTGAAACCTCTTTCTGACCCAGAGGAGAAATAGCTTAGCCACTGAGCCAAACTGGTGCTACTCTCTCAACTTGAATGCTCTGAACCTCAGCTCACAAGAAACCCAGTTCTGGATAAATGGATTTGTTTTTATTTTATTTCTGTCTCATTGATGATTTTAATGACCTATGGGTACTTTGTGCTTTGGCTGGGGATGTACCTGATAGGAGCTAAACCAGGACCGGCTGGACCTGCCCACCTCAGAGGAGATTACATGAGTGTTACCAATTTCCTGCCCACAGCTCGGATACACACATCCTTCCCATTGAGCGGGGTTCCACAGGATGGAGGTGTGGAGCTGACCTCTATGTAAAACCAATTAAGTTGGATTCCAAGCCCTGAATTGGGTACAAACTCAGACTCCAGGTAAGGCTGTCTAGCAGCTGTCGCCCAAAGCCTCAGCATTTCCTTGTCAGCTATGTGTCTTCAGGGTGTGGAGGGAGGACCTTCACAGGCAAATAGATGTGCCCACTGTAAAGCCAACTCTGTTCCAAGGAGTCATCCCACTCAACTCTTATTAACCTTGCAAGCCAAAGCCTTTATGGGTGAGGCATCCCAGCTGGACAAACAGCGGGAAAGCTTGTCAGACATTGAGATCAATGGCAAGCTATGTGGTTTTAGCTGGTTATTGGTTCTTGACAACCTGCGACTAATACTTTCTGCAATTAGATAAGCAGGATGCATCCCTTCAGGGAGAGAGTGCGTATTCCATTCCAACAATTTATCTCTGGGATTTTCATATGTAGATTCGATGCATGGAATTCTTGCTTTGGATACTCCTAAGCATGGCGATGGGTTATCCACATAAATCACACACCTGGCTGACCCCTCAAAAATGAGGAAGCACTGAGGCTTCAGTTGACAGCTACATGGCGTTACATGTTACTAGACGTTACATGGCGTCTGAGTTTATGAACACACATTTATATATCCATCTTGATAGTATGCAGAGGTAAGAAGCTGTTGTCCAAGCTCCAAATGGAATATACAATTAAAGATCCTAAGGGTTTTTGAGTGTGTCAGACACTGCTTAATCATAGTGATGGGTTTCCACATGTGTCAGGCACTGGCTGATCACAGCGATAATACATGCCACAAGTTGGTGAGGTTATTTAAATTGCATAATAAAATGTGGCTAATAAAAATATTTAATTTCTAGATTCGCTGAACTGTATTCCGTGTCCCGAAGATTCCTGGTCAAACCTACAGAGAAACAAATGCATCCCAAAGGAACTTGAGTTTCTGTCCTTTGCAGAGCCACTGGGCTTGATGCTGACAACAGGCTCAGCTCTTGGGGCTCTCAGCACAATCATCGTTGCGGCAGTTTTATTATATCACAGAGATACTCCAATTGTCCGAGCCAATAACTCCAAGCTCAGCTTCCTGCTGCTCTTTTCTTTGACATTCTGCTTCTTGTGTTCACTCACCTATATGGGCCAGCCCTCCACCTGGACTTGCATGCTGCGTCACACACTGTTTGGGGTGAGCTTTGTTCTGTGTATTTCTTGTGTTCTTGGAAAAACTCTGGTTGTGCTGATTGCTTTCAAGGCAACTCTTCCCAATAGTAATGTGTGGAAATGGTTGGGCACTCTGCAGCAGGTACTCAGTGTTTTCAGCTGTACACTTATACAGGTCATCATTTGTGTTGTGTGGCTTCTTGTGTCACCACCCTCTGCAGCAAGGAACGTTGAGTATTCCAGTGAAAAGATTCTTTTGGAATGTAATCTGGGCTCAGTGTCAGCCTTTTGCTGTGTGTTAGGCTATATAGGTTTTTTATCCTGTATGAGTTTTGTGCTTGCATTTCTCGCACGAAAGTTGCCAGATCAGTTCAATGAGGCTAAATTGATCACCTTCAGCATGCTTGTTTTTGGTGCTGTTTGGTTGGCCTTCATACCTGCGTACGTCAGTTCCCCTGGAAAGTATACAGTCGCTGTGGAAATCTTTGCTATTTTGTCATCAAGCTTTGCTCTGCTGATCTGCATATTTGCTCCCAAATGTTACGTTATTTTGTTAAAACCCCATAAAAATACCAGAAAGCATCTCATGGATAAAACATGCCCCCAAAAATCCTCTTGACTCACGGGTAATTTGTTCCCCATTGCTTATGAATTAGAAAGCCACAACAGGTAATATTACTCTCTAGATTAACAGCAACTTTCTGGTATCTGGCTTGAATTTGCCCTTTTAAAGTCTAAACACATGTCCTCTTTCAAATGTCTTGTTGCATCTGAAAGTATTATTCTAGAGTTTACCGTTTGAATCCCATTTACAATTTTAATTGCCTCTATCAGGTCCCGCTTAAGTCGTCTTCTTTCAAGATTAAAGGTTTGTGTATGTCTCTCTCTGTGTGCCTGTGAGCGTGTTTCTCTGTGTCTGTGAGTGTTTCTGTCTCTGAGTGTGTGTATGTCTGTCTCTGGGTGGGTGTCTCTCTCTGTGAGAGTGTGTCAATATTTGTTGTGTGTGTCTTTCTCTCCGAGTGTTTGTGTGTGTGCCTCTCTCTGTGTGTGTGTGCTTATGAGTGTGTGCATTGCCATTGTCTCTCTCTCTCTCTCTCTGAGCGTCCACCAAATGACTTATAAAGGTTTAGCAGAACTTCCTTGCTTTTATACTCTATGCCTCCATTTATAAAGCCAAGGATCCCATATGCTTTTTTAACAGCTTTGTCAACTTGTCCTGCCTCCTTCAAAGATTTGTGTGATAACACAGCATATTAAAATAAACAATATAACAATCATTATGGCTTGTATTTTTACGAACAACATAAAAATAATAATCCTTGCATTTGATATAGTGTTTTTCACATCTTCTAGACGTCTCAAAGCGCTTCACAGAATATACTGTAACGTGATTGACTGTCTATTTGTGGGTGAAACGCGATGTCTCACAAACAGTCGTAGATTGAGTGACCAAATTTATTATTGTTTTTTTTTTCTTGAGGGATTATTATTCCCGGAAAAGCAATCCGCCAATCGTGTAACAACCGGGTTCCTAGTTACTTTTAGGTAAACAGAGGTGTGTGGAGTAAGGAAACTTGCCCAACATTTCGCCCTGTCGGAAATAGATACCAGATCTCTCGCTTTCGAGGCGAGTGCTCTGACCACCGAGCTACAGGACTCCTGTATAACATGTACAGGGTTACATGTACTCCTGTACAGGACTCCTGTATAACATGGATGTAATACGAATCCACATAATATGCCCTACATTATATGTGATCTCCCTCATGATTATCTATTATATACTGCTTCCTGAATCCGAATCACATCCTCACAACTCTGTACGTTCACTTTGGTTTCACGTTTAGAACCAAACAGTCTCAATGCACACTGCTGGTTGGGTTGGAGGTGCTTGAAGTTGCTTCTAATTTAGCTTTAGGGAGGCTCCTGAAACACGGGCTAAAATTGCAGATGTGTGGCACAACATGTACTGACTGAAGTTTACGTGCAAGTGCTTTCTCGCCCAACCCAGCTTTGACATGCAGTTTCAGCTGCCATGTTCATCTACAAAGTGTGAAGTCACTGCACTCTAATATAATAATACAATAATCCTTGGATTGGGGATTGTGCCTTTTCACGTCAGGAGGATGTCACAGTGCACTTCACAGCATTCAAAGTGCAGTGTCTATATATTTTGTTGGTGAATGCAGCAGCCAATTTGCGCACAGCCATGTCCCACGAACAACCACAAAGTCAACGACTAATTTTTATTGGGGGATTGTTGGCTAAGTCACTGGGAAAAAACTTCCTTTTTTTTTCAAATAATGCCATGGGATCTTTAACATCCACCTGAGCAGACAGACAGATTTACTCCACAGTAAATCCCGTGAAGTGCTTGGAGATGGTTATTTATGACATGATTTCAAGGATTGTTATTAATTGATGTAGTCTGGGCTGCTTGTGACATTCTCCCTGTTTTAAGACTATATGCGTTGTTCTATATTACCATTTATCATCAAACTCTGTTACATTTGTACATTGAGTAATAATGGAACAGAAATTGCAGCATTTATAAATCCCTCATCTGATGAACATTATTAAAATGTATTTTGACATTTATTTCTCTTCCTCCTGGCATTATGTACTGCGATCATGTGGTCAGAGACCGTAAGTACAAGGTCTGGTGTGCTCTCTGCCAGCTGCTTGCAAACTAACTTTCAAAAAGGCCTATCAAGTCCCTCAAGGTATGCTGGTTTAGAGGTACCCTGGACCAATCCTCAACTAATATAGGGATTTCATGTATACTGGGGCTGTGAACTTCTTCTATTGGTAATTGCTTTCGATCAGCAGAATTTCTGACATGTGGACAGCTGTCTCCTGTTAAGAGGTTCCAAACCAGACTGCAAGTTCCACATATGTATGCTACCAACACAAGGGAAATTTCCCTGTGCCCGGAATACAATGCACCCTCTCTCCCTGGAGGGATGCACCCTGCTTACCTAATTCCAGAGAGAATTAGTCACAGTTTGGCGAGAGGTAAGGGTGGTGGGGGGAACCCCAGAATGTGAGTTGTGGTAATGCTGGAGTTCAACCAGCTGAAACAGCATGGCTTGCCATTAAGACCTCTGCCTGGCAAGCTTCCCATTGCTTGTCCAGCTTGGACCACCCTACCCATCAGTGCTTTGACTTGCAGGGTTAATGAGCTGAATGGGAAGAATCCTGCCTAATCAAGTCCTGCTGGTGAGCCAGGCTTGGCTGCTCAGTCATCAGCAGTCCTCTGGAGTACCGTACTGGAACGCTGCTTTGTCGGAGGTACCATTCTTCAGGTGAGATGTTTGAATGCACAATAATTTTAACTGAAGACGAGTGTATTCTTATTTACAATTCTCTAAAGAAAATCTCAAATGTCATTTTTAAAATTAGTTTTCACTTAAAAGGATTTGTGTGGCACAAAATGTAAGTTACCACTAGATGGCATTGTTTGTGCAGCTATCACTGAGTGTCACTGAGGCTGTGTAGATCTCATAACAACAGCTTATTCCAATGGTCAGTCAAACCCTTTATAAAGAAATACTTCCCGATGCCAGTCATAAACTTGCCCTCACTCACCACGCTGAACCCGTGCGCTCTCATGTTGCAGTCTTCGCTTGTTTGCAGAACTACAGTAATAACAGTCCCCCCCCCCGGTGTAGTTTGCTCACAGAAAGTTTATCTCATACAATCAATGAGCGAGAATAGCTAAATTAATGTGAATAATGTGAAAGAACAGAAATTGGTTTCAGATTTTTTAGCAGCTGACTTAGAATATGGATTGAACTATGTTCAGTTTAGGCTGAGGAAAAGATAAAGCCATTTGGCTGAGCAATGGAGGAAATTGAAGGACTGATTGCCAACTTAAGAAGCAATTATTTTTTTCTGTCGTACACAGTCTAAAATATGAATATGTAAGTTGGTGGTCGAGAACTCTATCTTAAGGGAATCCTAGCAATCATTCAAGGAAAACTCAGAAAGAAATTGCTTTCTTTACCTGGTGAAGTTAGATTCCGAGTGTGGAGGTGGAGAGAGAGAGAAAACAACAATTACACTTGTATCGCGCCCTTTATGTCGGAAAGACATCTCAGGGCGCTGGACAAACCGGAGAACAACAACAACAATTTACATTTGTAAATCGCCTTTCACATCAAGAGGACGTTCCAAAAAAGGGTTGAATTCTCCTTGAGATCACTGGTGGTGGAAATATAATGATAAAGGAGTAGATCAGCTGTGGTGGCGGAAATGCTGTAAGGATAGAAATGTAATTCTATTAATGTTGAACCTTTAGCTGGCAGATATTCATGCTCAATGTTCAGAGGAAGGACAGAGGTTGTGGCTGAAAGAACAAGAGGTTTAGTGGTCTACAGCTAGGGATGGTTTGCACTAACTTGGATTAGGCAGGGTTGAGCAGTTTTACACAATCACCACCCACTCGGTTGAAAGGTATTTATTTATTCCTGCTCCGCAGGGGATGATTTTCTCCAACTATCAAAAGATTGCCTCTGTTTACCTCGCAGTAAGTTGGAACCTGGTTGTTAGACTACTGGCAGATCACTTGCCGTGAGTAATAATCCCTCAAAAACAAATTTGGTCACTCAATCCAAGACTGTGTGCAATTGGCTGCCAGGTTTAGCCCACCAAATACATAGTCAATTCACTTTACAGTATATTCTGTGAAGCACTTTGAGACGTTTCGAAGATGTGATAAGGCATTATATCAAATGCAAAGATTATTATTATCATTCTCTGCAAATGACACTTGAGTCTCACTCTTTTCCCAGATGCGAACAAGTAAATAGGTTCTTTTGGGGGCAGTTCCGTTTTCTACAATTTCTGTATTGACCTGTTGTTGTGCTTTATCCCACGAATACTGTGGCTGTACCCGACCTACTGAACTGCACGATTTCTCCATCGATATTCAGCTTTTGGTAGAATAGGACCATAAGATTCCAAGACAAAATAACTTCAGCTCTTGAATTATATCCTAACTTCAAAGTCGTCGTTCTGTACTTTCTCAAAAGTAGTGAAAATCTGGAACTGTGTCTCCCAAAAGGCTATAGATGCTGGATCAAATCAAATTTTCAAGAATGAGGTCAATAGATTTTTGTTAGGTCAGGGTATTAAGGGTAAATGAAGTTGAGATACAGATTAGCCATGATGTAATAGAATTGTGGAACAGATTTGAGGGCTGAATGGCCTACTTTGCTCCTTTGTTCCAAAAAAAGCTTACAGAAAACCGACTTCAGGATTAAAGGTTGTTTTTTTTTAAAATAAATTGCCAAATTCTGCACACTCTGAAACCCTACGCAAACAGAATAAAGTGACTCAGGTTCACCTAAGAAGCATTCTTCTGTTTTTTTTTTAATTTGGGTTTTTATATCCCGCCGTTTCCCATTTCACAGCTATTTGGCTCTGATATCCTTTCTCTAGATGAGATACTTGTGTCCCATTTCCGTCCTCTTCCAGGTATTTCTACCGAAAGTTCTCTGGGATTGCCACACGAGGAGAGGAGAGGTGATCGATTCAGGTTGACTGACAGGCATGCACACAAAGTAGCTTTCCTTAGGCTGGTTATTCTTTTCTATGAAACAAACAACTGTCAAAATTAGTCCTGGGTGTAAATGCGTGTGGATTATAATGCTCTCTAATCTAGCATTTGTGTCAGCACATATAAGTCGTTAATCAGCAGCGAGACTGCTATTGAAACCCATTAGTGCAGCGTCTATGTGCATTATGGCTTCCTGTGGCTGAGATTTGCAACACTAATGGTACCTTTGCAAACGCGTGTATTCAGTCAGACAGTGAAGAAAAGATCAGACGCGAAGGGAGGGGGCATGACGCTCAACAAAGGAGCAGCTGGTACATCTCTGCACAGAATTACTCAAGATGCTTTGAAGCGATTGAATGATTTCAGCGTTATCATGATTATTCAATGTAGAAATGTTGGGAAAAGAGTTACCTTAGCACAGAGCACCGGCTTCTGAAATGTGCACATCTCATTAGACACATGTATGTAGAACTTACGGCCGCTGCCTACTTATTTTATAGACTGGTTCATTTTTTGATTGTTCTCTGCATCCAAGTGTGTGTTGCTGGTTTTTAGCTATTATATCGCAGACATGTAAGATTCTTGACCTACCTTCTGTATATCACCAGTGTAGGAGTCTCAGTTTTGGAAAGCCTGCAGCTACTCAAATCATCATTATTAATAATAATAATAACCCTTACATTTGATATAGTGCCTTTCACGTCAGGACGATGTCTCAACATTCTGCACACGATTTATTATGAAGTGTATTGACTGTATTTTGTAAGTGAATGAGACAGAAAATTTGTGCAACTCAGTTTCCCCACGAACAGCCGTGGAGCACACAACTGATTTTAATCTGTTGGGATTGTTGGGCAGGACACGGGGAGAAACTCCCTTCTCTTTTCGAATGGTGACACAGGATCTGTAACGTCCACCTGAACAGGTAGACGACCTCGGTTTAATGTCGCGTCTGATGGAAGGCAATGCAGCACATCCACCAATGTACTGCATTCAAGTGTCAGCTGAGACAATGTGATTCCAAGTACCGATGTGGGGCTTGAACCTATAACCTTCTGACTCTGACTCTGAAGCGAGAGCACTACCAACTGAGGCTGGCTGACATCTTAAACATGAGGCTAGAATTGTTTTCACTCTGTCAGCCACCAATACGTTGAGCGACTGAGCTGCTATTTTATATTTTCGAAATGACACTGAGACAGTGGCTGGAACAATTGTTCCTCTGGCACTACTGTGGTCTAGCTACTAAGATGAAATGTGAAACTTTAGTGTACAACTCTGCCAGATCTGGAGCTCACGACATGATCACCAGGCGGAGAAAACAACAGCATAAATACTGTAAAAATGTAATCTGTCTGTTTCTCACAAACATTAAAAGTGGAAAATTAACAAACGTGTCATGCAATGGTTACAATGATGCGTGAAATGGCAAATAGACTGATAGTGTAATTCAGGAGCTTGCTCTGCCATGCCGCTGGGCAGATGTGTTGCGCAGACAATCTTTGTTCCGTTCGGAGTCTGACTGACTGACTGAGTGACTGACTGACTCAAGGTAATGAGGACGCTACAATTTGCCTTTTGGACCAGAAGGATAAACCACAACAACAACTTAGATTTATATAGTGCCTTCCACGCTGGACGGCTCCGCAGAGTGCTTCACTTTAACGGATCCCGGGGCCAGGCCATGGGGGAGGGGGAAGAAGGTGACCTAAGGCGAGGTCGAAAAGAAAGGTCTTCAGCCGAGATCTGAAAATAGGAAGAGAGGGTGGCGAGGCAAAGGGAGTGAGGAAGGGAGTTCCAGAGCCTTGGGGTGTAGTGGTTGAAGGCACGGCCGCCAAGCGTGGAGCGGAGGATTTGGGGGACAAAGAAGAGGCCAGACCTGGTGGAGAGAAGGCAACGAGCACTGTTGTGAGGAGAGAGGAGATCAGAGAGGTAGGGGGTGCAGAGGAGTGGAGGGATTTGAAGACAAGAGTGAGGATCTTGAAATTGATACTCTCTGGGACAGGCAGCCAGTGCAGTCTGGCAAGGACTGGGGTAATCAGGGAATGGGGTTTGGTGCAGGTAAAAATGCGGGCAGCAGAGTTTTGGATGACCTGGATTTTATGAATGGTAGTGGAGGGGAGACCAGCGAGGAGGGCATTTGAATAGACCAGCTGAGAGGTGACAAAGGTATGGACCAGGGTTTCGGTGGCTTTGGAGTGAGGTATTGGCGGAGAGGCGGCGATGCATCGGAGGTGGAAGAAAGTGGTGCTGGTGAGGGACCGAATGTGGGGGAGAAAGGAAATTGGGGGTCGAACCTGATGCCTAGGTTGCGTATGGGTTCAGAGAGTTTTAGGGGGAGGTCAGGTAGGTGGAGGAGGTAAGAACCATGCAATTTTGACGTTGACGAGAGCCAATGAGTATGGCTTCCGTCTTGTCAACATTTAGCTGAAGAGGACAGTTAGGGTTCCCATTCTTGATTACCTACTAGTGGTCTGCTGGTGGAAAGTGCATCAGCGTAGACATAGGGCAAGGGCAAGATTGGTCTTGGCTCTGATTCTCTGCTGACCACGACTGCTAATAATATAATAATTAAACTAAAAAGTGAATCCTTTTAATAGAGCAACTGTCGCATCATGTTGGAAGGACATCTCGAAGCACTTCACAGGATTTACAGCAAAATGTAGTGACTGCATTTGAAGGCTGAATGTAGCAGCCAATTTTGTGCACAGCAATGTCCCACCATCTATCAGAAAGTGAATGACTCATTTTATCTGGGGGATCGTTAGGCAGGAAACTGTGAGAAACTCCCTTCTCTTTTCGAGTAACGCCGTGGGATTTTTAATGTCCACCTGAAGAGAGACACGGGACCTCAGTTTAACTTCTCATCCAAAGTACAGCACCTCAGATAATGCTGAGCAAGTGACAGCCTAGACTTACCTACCAACACTCACTGTCTAGGCTCGCACATGATAAGCAGCTAATATGATTAGTCGTGGCACCCATTGACCTCGGCTCACGTTACAGTTTTCAGTAGAGTGATAATAATAATCCTTGCATTTGATATAGCGCTTTTCACGTCTTCTCGATGTCTCAAAGCGCTTCACAGAATGTGCTGTAAAGTGAATTGACCATATATTTGTGGGCGAAACGCGGCAGCCAATTGCGCACAGCAGTGTCCCCACAAACAGTCGTGAGTTGAAAATGACCAATTTTTATTGTTTTGTTTTTTGGAGGGATTATTATTAGGTGTGTGGAGTAAGGAAACTTGCCCAAGGTTTCGCCCTGCCTGGAATTGAACCCTGGTGTCTTGCTTGCAAGACAAATGCTCTAATCACTGAGCTAAGGACTCCTACAGGAGTAAGAACGAGAGAAGAAAAACAACTGAGGCATAATCAAGAGCGTATCCATGCATGGCCTAGCCACAGAGCAACACTTCTCAGGAGTTGCACTGTAGCAGAGAAGAGTTTCAATACTTGCTGATTCATCTGAAGGGCAGACAATGAATGACCCAATTAGGACGCTGAGTAAGTTGTTCCTGGACTCCAGCATGTGCAAGCAGATATTTTGCAAGAGGACTGCTGACAGCTGCTCCTGGAAGGTTTAATGGCACAGTTTTTCCCCCACACCATTCGAGCGATAAACTGGCAAGAGTGGCTGCAACCCCCCCAATGGAGGAGCTGATTGCAGTAAGTGACAGACGATGGCAAGGAACACAGAATGCCATTATTAGGCTGTCGTTTGGGATCTGATTGTGCTGCCGTCCACTTCATTTTCGCAGGTACTGTGGTGTTTTTTTTCCTTGAAATGAACTATTAAGTGCTGATTTATGGCTCTCCTGAGACCAGTATGTACACTGTTCACTACATCCCTAGCATTATATTGGAGTGTCAGTACATGAAAAGACTATGAAAAGCGATTAAAAGATCCATCATGATTCTAATAGACTAGCGAGTCAGCTGTTCGATGAGTTGAGTGGCCTCCTCCGGTTCCTGTCTTTTGCCTGTAAAACACCCAGTCACTACATTTTACCGTAAATTCTGTGAAGCGCTTTGAGGTGGCCTTCTGTCCTGAAAGGCTCTGTATCAAAAGCAAGTATTATTAATATTCTATTTGAGGAGCTAACTTGATCGGATCTGATGTGCGGTGCTCAGGCAAATTAAGTTGCCACTTTGTGGTGAAGTGGCCCTGAAAGGTTGAACGTACTGTTGTGGAGCTGTGGACTAAGCTAGAACAATGTTAATAACAATGTGGGATTTGACACAGGGTTTTTCGCGACAGGAAGACATCTCAAAGGGTTTACTGTAAAGGTGTAGTGACTGTGTATTTTGTAGGCAACGTGGATTAGGTAGAAGAAAGCTTTTGCTGAGAGGCAAATCGTGAGTGAGAAGACACTCAGCTGAAGAGAGCAGAAAAACCAAGGTAATCTGGGGTGGAGACGAGCGATGGTGTAGATGTCATTTGCATTTTCTACGCTCAGAATTAAACCAGTCACTGTAATTCAAATATTCTTTCCTTGTCTCTTCTCACTGCATAAGCACTCCAGGACGCTACCCCGAGTGAAGGGTACCATATAAATGCAGGTGGTTGTTGTTGTATAAGTTTTGCCTCTGTAACTTTTCTCTCAACAGCAAGACCAGAGCTGTATATTTGTAATGTAATTGAGGACTGAGCAATCGCAGCGCATTCACCTCCAATCTCAAGGAACATCCAACAACGCAGTGCTATACCTTGGTGTTACTATTTCACATTGACACAGTTCTTTCGCTCACTCCCTCTCTCTCTCTCTTTCCCCCCACTCACCCCCAAGATGCGAATTGGCCACAGAGCGACTTTCACACAATCAGCTGGGGAAAAATCTGCGCAACTGATTCATTGTAACTATAGCAACACTACCAAATCATTTCTGTGTCGTCAATATGGCTATCAAAGTCTGCTGCTACCGCAGAACTCAAAATACCATAAAACTCCGAGCACCCTACTACTACTAATAATAATCCTTCCATTTGATAGAGAGCCTTATCACATCTTCGCGACGTCTCAAATTGCTTCACAGAATATACTGTAAAGTGAATTGGGGGAGAAACACACTCAGCTTGAAATCAAAGTAAAAGGTGTCGAGTAGGAATGAGTTGTGTTTACAAAATGAAAAGGGGAAGCTGGTTAAATGGGAATAACTATCCTTGACACAAGAATGAAGATGCAATAGATCTATACAGTAACTTGTGTATAATTCATACCCATGCTTAATTTGTCACGACTGCTTAAGTCATCACGCTGTCAATATCCCTGCCGCATTTATTTATGTATTTACACAAATGCCTAACTCTCCACTCCTAGTAACTCGTCACTGAACCCTTTTCCCCTGGAGTGATGAGTTATCAGAGGTCATTGCACTTTTTAATGGACCGGGATAAATATTATTAGCAAATACACACTCAGTAAAATCCTATGAACAGTTTTGAGATGTTTCGGTGACATGTTAATGGACTATGTCAAATGCAAAGATTGTTAACGTTACTTCTGTTTGTCTAGGTTTTCCAGTAATGGAATTGTACTAAAAACAATATTACTTGTAATCACTGGATGGAACCACGGTGAGGCTCATAGGGACTTGGTCTGTTAATTGTTTCCTTTCCTTATAATGAGTAACTGGAGAGAAACTTTAGATTTAATGAGAGAAACTTTAGACTCTATTAATGGAACATATTAGAGTGTTCAGTTCAACAAGTTGGCACACACAGTCTTGATTTTGGCGCTGATTTTCTGAAAGATCTTTTAAGAACTGTAGAAAACTAACTTCAAAGTTAAGAACTGAAGTCATCAAGTTGCCAAATTCTGTTTGCGACAAAATGTTACGTCTTTTTAATGTTTAAAAAAAAGTATTCCCATCGGAAGATTTCTTTGGGGTTATTAATCACTGTTGCTGAAGATTAAGTAGCAAATAACTGCTTGTATTGGCATCAGATTGCTGTCTTGCACGTATTCATTCATTTATATACAATGGAAAGGGTGAGGAAAATCCAATTCATTTTGTTTTTATCCTGGCTCTGTTAATGTGGCTCAGTTGGTTTCGCTCTAACTTCTGAATCAGAAGATTGTGCGTTCAAGCCCCATGTCGGCATTTTGAGCACACAGTCTAGTGCTGGGGGAGTGCTGTGGTGTCAGAGGGACATTAAATCAAGATCACAACTCTCTGTTAAGGCAAACGTTAAAGATCCTGTAGCACTATTCAAAAAAAAAGGCCCACAAAGCCCCAGTTAAAAATGATCCCTCATTTCATGGCTGTTGTGTTAGATCCCTGTGTGCAAATTGGCTGTTATGTTCGCCTGCAAGTACACCGTACAGTAAATCATGTGAGGCACTTTGAGATGTTTTCAAAACATGATGAGGTGCTGTGTGAAATACACAGAATATTGTATGATGGTTCCAAAACTCCATGTAAACAGTATTACGAGCAGGTTAATGATAGAAATTTGATGTTGCTGAGTCCTGGGCTGGTGATATCAGAAGATAATAAATTCAGCATATGTTATATTTTTAAAAAATGCATTAGAAGTTGTGGTAGAAGTTCAAGCCTAAGGGGTTACAGCGACCATAAAAGTAACGGATAGCAATGTAAATTTAAATTATTCAAATTTACTCACTAGTCTCTCAAGGGCTAAAAGATTGCATGAATTGTAAAATGTTATTACAACAGGAAAGCATTTAAATAAAAGCCATTTATTTTATTCGGATCACTGATTACATTTATGTTGTAAAAATTTTGTTTGTAAAATCAAATGTAAGTTGGAGGGTGTCAGCCTGACTCAATCAGTAGAACTCTTTCCTCTGGGTCAGGGTTGTGGGTTCAAGCGAACCCTTCTCCCACATCTGCATACCAATGGTAAGTATTAACTGCTATTATTGATGTGTTTTTCGTAGTGATGTGATAATTGGCAATGATTACGAAAACAACTACAGCAACTTGCATTTATATAGCACCCTTCATGAAGGCTTTTATTTAAACACTTTCCAGCGTCTCGGAGTACTTAACAGTAGCGGAGCCTGATGCCGAGCCGGGGGGAGGGAGGAGGTGATCGTCAGCACAGTCGAAAAAGAAGGTCTTCGGTTGTGATCTGAAAGAGGGGAAGGAAGGGGAAAGGCAGAGAGGTTGGTAGAGAGAGTTCCAAGGGTTTGGGGATAATACAATATCACGTGAAGCATTGTTGACCCCAAGATGTCTTAGGCAGGGCTCCACATCCTATCATTTGGGCACAGCATGTTGAGATAGAGCTCACCCTTAAGTGTTGCACTGGAGCATTTAAATCCAACGTGCAGAGTTTCACCTCTTACGCTTGCTGCACTGTTAACTAAATTACCGAGCCAGGAATCCATCAGAGGCTTTAAAAGCTACCTCTATTGCAGGTTCCGGTTTCAGTCTGGGAAGAACGTATTAGGGCAATCTGCTGCTGGATTTACTGAATTGATTTGGAGATAACAGTAAGGGTGAGGAAAGAAGGTAACCCTTTTTCCCCAATCACGTGCCCAGAACCCAAACAAATTGAAATCTGGGGGTAAAAGTGCGGTTCGCGGCCACCGTTGTATGTTAGTTATCACGTCATGCACCCCAGGATTTTTCATTCCCGTCTGCTGGTCAAAGAAACCAAGGATGCCACATAAAGCGACACATCGCATACATTCACATTAGTCCTCAACAATGCTTTCCTTTGTTCCTGCAGCAGCTGAAGGTTTGAATGGGTCTAACAGATCAAATTTAATAATAATAATCATACTTGCGTTTGATATAGAGTCTTATCACGCCTTTGAGACTTCTCGAGGAGCTTCACAGAATATTGTGTAAAGTGAATTGACCGTATATTTTGTGGGTGAAATGCAGCAGCCAATTGTGCACAGCAGTGTTCTGCAAACAGCTCAATCCAATTTGGTTCTTACCCAACTCCAATGCATGTGTGTGTTTGATCTCAATAGACAGCAATAAGGAGTGGTAAGCTGTGTTGATTTTCCCCCACTCTCTAGCTCAGTTGCTCCAATTATTAACATAATAGTTTGCACGTTGAGTGCAAAGTGCAAGAAAGTTGAACCAGTAATCATTTTTATCTACATTTGTTTTACACTGAAAAATCTTAACCTGTGAACTAGCAATATTTATACACTTCAATCTGAATAAATCTTAACTTGATGATGCAAACTCCGAGAGGGGCATTTTATACTGAACTAAATTGAACAACCGTCAGCGCAACAATGAATTGCATTAATTTTTATTTTAAGTTGCATGATATGGAGTGAGCCTTTGTAGCTTTAGTCTCGACTGTCACAATGAATTATTTATTCAGGAGTGTCGGTTGTAGGAAGATAAGCAGTGGAAGGAAGAGACGTTTGTTTGAACTTGTTCTGTAACATGGCTCACTATCACTTGAATCTGTAGGCTACTTAATGGATATATTATTGTGAATAAAAGGAGAGAGAGCAGGGGGGTGCAAACGGTTGATTTGTTATGAATGACTCATCTACCAACCGCGCGTCATTCAGATTATTTTTAGGACTTTATATTCCCAAAATAGGAAAATGTTAGAGAATGGAACACCTTTTTAAAAAAAAATCTGTCTTAGATACCCTACTTTGACATTGAGTGCTTTCAGCGCCGATATAGCAGGAGTCAAATCAAGCATCAAGCTTCCTCTGCTATGCCACCAGCACACCGTACTGTAGGTTGCATATGATTCATAAAATATAAGGTGCGTGCAATAATAGATCACAAGATAGGATTTACTATACTAATCCTTGCATTGGACACAGCGCCTTATCATGTGAGTGAAACATGTCAAAGCACTTCACAGAATAAATTGTAATGTGAATTGACTGTGTTTTTGTGGGTGAAACCCAACAGCTAATTACATACCGCAGGTCCCGTAAACAGTCGTGGATTGAACGGCCCAATGTTTTTTTNCAAGGATTAACACCCCCGGAAAGTAATCCGCAAATTGACTAACAACTGGGTTTCCTACTTATTGCTAGGCAAGCAGAGGCGTATAGAGTGAGGAAACTTACCTAAGGTTTTGTTCTGCCCTGGTATCAAACCACTAGGCTATGGGACTCCATGGTTATGGGTTTGATGAAGAAGGCCCTTCAGTCATCTTTGCACAACACTCACCCTACCATCCTCCCAACACAGCATCAAGCTAATTTTTTTTAAAAAAATCTGCATCCTAGCCTCAGCCACCCTTCCTGGCAACCCTTTTTCCAGTCGTTAATTACCCTCTGGGTAAAGAAGATTCCTTTGAGCCGGAATTGAACCAGCAGCCTCCTACACTAATATCCATAGTGACGCACATTAAGCAAATGTGTTCCAAAACACAGTGTAATAACACTTATGTTGCCTCGGTGTGCACTCTATTAGTGGGATGGTGTGTGTCGGGAAGCTTAACTAAGAACAGAAGGGCATTTCTACATGAACTCTGCAAAAGTGGTTGGTACAATAACATGGTTGTGTAGATCAAGAAGTTCAAAGTCATTAACAAGGTGCTGCAGATCATCTAAAATGAATATGTCCCTCACTTTTTAATCTTGTCGCTTTGTACATCAAAACATTCAGATTTTCTGTGCTGCCTGCGAACAATTTTAAATTCCCCAAGGCTTTTCGATTGTGACAGTAAGTGTTTTGGCACAGATTTCTCTACAAATATGGAAGCAATTTGAATCGGCACAAGCCAAATTACCCCCTTCAGTATTCATCTCTGCTCACGTCTCAACAATCTCCATCTTATTTATTGGGGGACTGGGTGGTTGGAGACCAGCCCAATTGCTCTTAATAAGATTTTAATTTTTCAAAACAGTTTCTGCCACCCAAATGAAATGTGCAGGATTTTTCTCCCTTTTTACACATTAGTGTAAAGATCTTACTTTAAATTTTATTCATTCCCCTCCGTTTTGCACAGATCTGAGTTTGTGGAAAGCTGTAATAATATTTGAATTAACCCTTATCTTTTTCTATATTGTCGGCAAGACTTGCAATGATTCAGTGATTGCATTCCTCTGGGAAATTTAAAATTTTTCACATTTGAAATGTATCGAATATTTATCATGACTTTCACCTTTGTAATCTTCACATTTGATATTTCTCATATTACATCTTCAAAGAATTTGAATGCTTAACTGTAACTTGTTGCTTTAATCCAATAAAATGATCCCCATGTTTTTAAAATAATAATAATACTGATCCTTGCATTTGATACAGTGCTTTATCACATCGTTGAGACATCTCAAAGCGAATATGATGTAAAGTGGATTGACTGCGAGACGCGGCAGCCATTTGCGCACAACAATGTCCCACAACAACAACAACAACAAGATTACATTTGTATAGCACCTAGGAGGTCGCAGAGGTAGGATGGGGAGCGGTCATGGAGAGCTTTGTATGTGAGGATCAGGATCTTGAACTGGATCCTCTGAAGGATAGGGAGCCAATGGAGTCGGGCGAGAATGGGGGAGATGGGGGTCACAGAGTTTCGTACGGGAGAGGACACGGGCTGCAGGGTTCTGGATTATCTGCAGCCTGTGGAGGGAGGAGTGAGTGAACAATTTTATTTTGGGGGATTGTTGACCAGGACACTGGGAGAATCTTCCTTCACTTTTTGAATAGCGCCATGAAACCTTTAACATCCACCTGAACAGGCACCTCTGTTTATTGTCTCATCCGAAGGATGGATGTCTTTATAATATTCGGGCTGTTTATACAGTGCCAAAATTGCTTTGCAATGCAATGCCACACAACTAGTGTATTTCACAATGAGATATATTGGTCAAATTTAAGTTTTTACCCACTGCAACTGACAATAAATGAATCCTACTGTTGCACAAGGCATGTATCCACTTTTCAGTTTAAGGGGTCAAACAACCTTTTGGTCATATTTCTGCACTGGAAATAAAGATGTGCTCGGTTTTTTCTTGGAATATATGGTTTAGTTGCAGATTGTAAATTGCCCAGCAAAAAGTATAAGGAAACAGAAGAAACAACAGTTAAATGGAGTGGATTTGTTTTTGTTTCACCCCCACAAAGCAAATTTGCACACGCTAATAAGCAATTGACAGAAAGTGAGAAAGAACTCTTTCCAATAACAATAATCATCGCATTTGATATAGCGCGTTATCAAATCGTTGAGATGTCTCAAAGCTTCACAGAATATATTGTAAAGTGGATTGTCTGTGTATTTTGTGGGTGAAAGCTGGTAGCCAATTGCGCACAGCAGTGACCCACAAACAGTTATGGTTGAGTGACTAATTTATTATTATAATTTTTTTCGAAGAAATTATTATCCCCATGAAAAGCAATCCGCCAATCGACTAACAACTGGGTTCCTACTTACTGCTAGGTAAACAGAGTTGTGTCGAGTAAGGAAATGTTTCATCCTGCCAGGAATCAAACTCGGACATCTGCTTGTGAGGTGATTGTTCTAACCACTAAGCTACAAGACTCCATGATTATTATTATTTTGGGGGGAGGGATTATTTTTGTGGCACCTTTATTGTGTCTAATGTCTGTCTCAGAAACACCTCGCAAGAAATTGCTACCAAATATAATGATTATTTTTTAGGCAAATGCCCATAGTCTTTAGGTCTGCAACATATCTGTCAATCTCTTCAGCTTTCTGTAGATCTCTCAGATCCTTTGCGTGTTCCAAGGTGGCAAGGACCTTTATAAGGTTAATTTACACATTTCAAATAAAGATGTGTTCAGTTGTTGATTAAGCACTCCAAGATACTGCTCCGCCTGAACAATAGAATTTATTTTCATGGTACAGAAGAAAGCCATTTCGCCCACAGCAATTCAATGCAATTTCGTTAGTATTGTACCTTTCATTTCAGAAGGACCCAAATGCTAGGTTTTGTGACGACTGTGGAGGAAATGAGGTCAATAGGTCTACATAGCACTTTGCATTCAATTACCTTGTGAATAGCCTCTGCTTTTGAGCAGGTTCGAAACGACATCTTCAGAAAATGTGTTTTGTTTGGTTCATACCTAGATTTAATTGCAGAGGAACAACAGCTAGGCATTATATTCATAGCAATTAACAAATTTTGGTTCAATTTTTTTTCACAAGTAAGAATTCTTTTAATTTTTTGCAATTATTTCCCACTCCCCAATTCCCCTGAGCTTCCTCAATAACGTTCAGTTTGATAACCATGGTCATCTGTTTAATGTTGTTTGTCAGATTTATTTCCCAAGTATTTTGGCACCTGTTGTCCTATCTTTTAAGGACTGAATGCAACTTCAGTGCTCAATAATGTTGCAGCACTTAATTTGAATCTGCTAATCAAAAGCTGCTATTTTTCACTTTGTTTCTTCCCCCCTCTCTTATAATAATAATAATAATAATCCTTGCATTTGATATAGCGCTTTTCACGTCGGGAGGACGTCCCAAAGCGCTTCACAGAACATACTGCAAAGTGAATTGACTGTATATTTGTGGGCGAACGCGGCAGCCAATTGCGCACAGCAATGTCCCACAAACAGTCGTAGATTGAAAATGACCAATTTATTATTGTTTTTGGTTTTGGAGGGATTATTATTAGGCTCTGTGTGGAGTAAGGAAACTTGTCCAAGGTTTCGCCCTCTGCCTGGAATTGAACTCAGGTCTCTCACTTGCAAAGCGAGTGCTCTAACCACTGAGCTACAGGACTCTTACCCCCCCACTGGGAATCATTAGAGTTGTTAGACATCCCTTTTAATTTCTCCAGCTATACTGATGAATTCAAAATCTTGCGACTTGGCAAACAGATTTTTAAATGTGTAGGTACACAATTAGCATTTAGTAGAGCTTCTTTGCACAGAGGGTGGTGAGAGCATGAACTTACTGTCAGAAGCTTTGGTTGAATCAGAAACATCAATGTATTCAAGGGGAAACTTGATGCATACATGAGACAGAAGGGAATAGCGAGGTACAAGAGGACGAAAGGAGATTAGAATGGGTGGAGGTTTATATGAACTATAATCACAGGCACTGACTAGTTGAGCTGAATGGCTTTTTTCTGCGTTATACAGTCTATGTTTGCCATCAAATTATACAGTCACTCCACTCTAAGGCATATCTTGTGAAGCACTTTGAGACGTTTTACTGACCTGAAAGGTGCTATATCAAACAGAAGGATTATTCTTATTTATGCGACAGACCAAAAAAGAGACATTTATTTTTCAACCTGACTGTCTAGTTTGGTATGGGTGAAGCTTAATCTGAACGTATCATTTATGTCACAAATCATTCCCTCACAAATTAACTGGCGTAAATGTAATTGCTCAAAGTCATGAAGAAATCAGTTTACATCCGAAGTCAGTAACCCGTCTTAATGATTTACAGGAACAATTTGGTTTCTAGAGTACAATTGATGGAGCATTCAATTTGAAATTTAATATTGAGCCGAGCCTTAGTCTTGTGGTGTGTTATGTCCTGCTACTTTTTTTTGTAGAGTCACTTGTGCCTCCGCAAGCTACGATGAAGACATAGTGGAGGATGCTGCAGAATGGAGTTCCGAATTGCCCTTTCTTTGTAGTCAAAAGATTACCTCTGTTGACATTGCGTTTATATAACAACAACTTGCATTTATATAGTGCCTTTCACGTGGGGTAACTTCCTGGAACGCTCACTGCAAGTTTACCGGTGAACCGAATTCCCAGTTGTTGTTGTTGAATCGTACATGACGTGCAGTGAAACCCTACAGCCATGAAACTGCTTGGGTGAGGAGGTGGCGTCTCGGTAAAACCATCCAGACAACAGTTGTGCAGTGTAAGTGCAGCTAGTGCCAATGCTCGTTCTGACACAACTCACTAATTTGCCCACATTGCAATTTCTCCCCGAAGACAGAACAAGGCAAAATATTCAAATTACTGACTTCATAAGTACAACATCGATTTAATAAAATAGTATGAGATGCATTTCAGGCACTTTAAATTTTGTTCTTGTCCAGTGTCAAATTACTTCTCCACACTCGAGGGCAGTGTGTATAAATGCTCAGTTTTTAAGCAGAATTGACTATTTGACAAAATTATCTTGCAGGGAAGAGACTGGAAGCTGAGTGCATGTTGTGCTGTTGCCCTGGTGTCATCTTTTGAAGGCCACATGTATACCTTGTTGTCCTGCAGATAAACCCAGACATTGCAGACATTGAGCCTAGCATTTAACAATTGTTTTGTGTCTATATTGCAGTTTTGCAATTTGCCAAGCACAAATTGGAGTTGATTGCGAGCTGATTGCTTCTGAACGAATTGGGCTGGGACTCTGCTGACTACAATCTAAATACAGTGAGCACAGATCAGTTGTGACTCCAGTCACAATCTGGTGTCTGGGCAAATTTTATTTTCATTTCATTAAAGGATTAGTTGGACACGTGTTTTTCCTGATGTTTAAATTGGTAATTTTGACACGTTAACTCATTGTACATACAAAGAACTTTCCGTAATCCTGGCTAATATTTTGTTTTTGGGGTCAGCCAGGTGTCTGACTAAGGTGGAAATTTAAGAGTATCCAAACCAGACTCAGAGTTCCATGTATGCCGCCTACACATGGAAATTCCCAAGTCTGGAATGAAATACGCATTTTCTTCCTGGAGTGTTAATAAGTTGCTGGAAGTGATATTATTTACTATCCAGTGGTATAGTCAAGGTATCCATCTCCAACAAGTCAACTGTTGGACATGGTGCTTTTTGGCCAACCTGCAATATTCTGGATTGAATTCCTTATATTTCATATGTGATGTACAGTTTAAAAACTGTTCACTGATGATAATAATGGATAATAACAACCCTTGGATTTGACACAGCATCTTTCATGTCAGGAGGACATTTCAAAGCAAAGCATTCAAAGGATTTACTGTAAAGTGTAGTGGCCGTGTATATTGTAGGCTTACACAGCAGCTAATTGGTGTCACAGGCCTGAAATGAATGTCCAATTTTATCTGGGGAAATGGGGATGGGATTGTTGGGCAGGACACTGGGAGAAACTCCCTTCTCTTTTCAAATAGTGCCGCAGGATCTTTAACATCCACCTGCAGAGGCAGAGGGGACCTTGGTTTAATATCAACAACAACAACAACTTGCATTTATATAGCCCCACATGCAGGGTAGCGTCCCAGAGTGCTTATCTTACCCGAGGGAGATTGTTTGGTTTGGTCCTTATTGTTTCACAGCCACGAAGAGAAATCCTGAGATGTTTTGACCTGACAAGACGTTACAAAAAGGCTATTTCTCTATTAACAGTGTAATTTTTCCCAATAGTTCCAATAAGCTATTACAGAGGCTAAGGTGATATTCTTATCGCAAATATTTTGGACCTGGATGCAGCATCAGGAAATACCAGCAGCAACTGAACAAGTAAGCACTTGGCAGTGACTCCCCTTGTGATAATTACAATAGAGAGCTCAGTAAATACAGCTCAATGTTCTCATGGAGTCGTCCATTATTCCAGCACTGGAGAAGGCACTGGGATCATCATTCTTGCCCCTGACTAATAATTATTTAACACAGGCTTCTACCCTGTTGTCTTGGCAGTTGTCTTAGTTTCATTAAATCTATCTACATGTACATATCCATAAATAAGGCAAAAATATGACTCAAGGCTTTGGAAGGTTAATCAGTTAAAGGCATGAACAAAATATTATACGTAGGAAAAAAAGTTTGATGACTTTCCAGGATTCTTGGAGATGTATAGGCAGCAATGACTTTTTTAATGTACTGGTGCAATGCACAACTTGTCTGTATTTGCTCTTTTTTAATCACTCATATGTGCTCATTTTTTAGGCTTCCGTGTTTTTTTCCTTTGCAATTTATTTTATTTAAATTGCTCTGGGATGCATTCCTGCGTGAGGCGCAATATGAATGCAAGTTGTTGTTGTTTGCCCCCATCCTTTGGTACGTTGTGGCCTCCTTTTCTGCTATATTTATTATCCATCATGATACAGGTTCCCTGCTGCAGTGAATTGGAAAGGAAGTGTCTATCCAAGTATCATGGTTCAGCTTTAAATACACCTTATCATGGGGCCAAACTGCGTAATCCATACAGGTGTCATTTTCTGTGCTGCTTAAGACTGCACTGCCCTTGTTACTAATGCATTGAATGAATTAGAGCCACAGAACTTTGCCCTAAATTCCTTCTTTCTTTGCCACTGAAAAGAAACTGCATTATCTCCTCGTCAGTTGCTGTCTCTTTCCTTTCAAGATTCTTCACTCGTTAATCCCCGGCAGTTTGCTTTATCTTTTGTCTTCAGATTTTTGGCTTCCCTCAGCTCTGATAATCTGCAAGTGGCTTTGATACCATCACAGTCATGATGATCATTTTGTTGTGATGGCAGATGTTTCTCTTCTACAAACAAAACAAGTGAATTCCATTCACTTAGAAGGAACTAACTGGGTCTCTGTGTTGCAAACACCAGACTCACATCTTCATACTGATGCAATTAGTTTTTGAATGCGTTTCTCCTGAATCTGTTGTGAAAAACATTGGAAACGGATGATTTTTCTGGTTTAGTGACAGCGCCACTGAGTTCTGTGTGCTTCCGAGCATTAAATGTTCGCTTTGGTTCCTGCCTTTCTTGGTAAGTAGGAACCCGTTTGTTAGTTGATTGGTGGATCGCTTTCCGGGGATAATAATCCCTCCAAAAAAAATGGTCACTCAATTCACGATTGTTTGTCGAAAACTGCTGTGCGCAATTAGCTGCCTAGTCTCGCCCACAAAATACACAGTCAATCCTCTTTACAATATATTCTGTGAAGCGCTTTGAGGTGTCTCAACGATGTGATATGGCGCTATATCAAATGCATGGATTATTATTATTTTCCATTGTATTAATTTCTATTCCGTTAATTCTTATTGACTGCTTGCTTTAAGTTTGGGGAGGGTGCTTTTGCTGATATTTCGGATGAGGTTTCATGAACCAGGACTCAGGATTATAATTGTCTTTGAACTTTATTTCATGCAATATGCAATAGAGTAACCAATAATGACACACAGTTGAATTGTTACAGTGGCCAGTTGCCTTTCATTGCAAATCAAAATAAAAATTGTTGGCAAATTTCAATCTAGTCACTCCTGGACCCATGGCCTCAGTATAATGCCAGCTATCTGAGCAAATGTATTTTAACCATCCCATGAAGAATAAGTTGACTGTGGGGAATGGAAATGGCACACTGACTGTCATTAGTTGTGATGATTCACCCATCTCAATGTCAGTGGATCAAATGAGGCTGATATCCTCCGCACAATGTAAATTGCATCTTACATATTCCATGCAGATCACGCTACTCTTCTGAGACTGGGGTTGACATGTTAGTGTCAGCTTGGCTTAGTTGGTAGCACTCTCTCCTCTGAATGAGAAGGTTGTGGGTTCAAGCTCCATGCTGGGACTTTGATTTTATAATCTAGGCTGGCACTCCAGTCCGGTGCTATAAGGAGTGCAGTATTCCTGGCGGTGCCATCCTTCAGATGAAATGTCAATCTGAGGTCTTGTCTGCCAGTCCGGGTGGACATTAACGGAGAAGCGAGTTTCTCCTGGTGTCCTGGCCAAAAATCTCCCAGATAGAACTGGTCATTTACTTCATGGCTATCTGTGGGACTTTAAAATGCACAGTCAATTCACTTCACAGTGAAGTAAATCCTGTGAAGTGCTTTGAGATGACCTCTCGCTGATTGCTCGTAAACTGAGTTTTAGCAGAATTCCTATCAATCAGATACTGTAAAATATACCGAGTAATAAAATATCACAGATTCCACTAGATCCTCTAGTACCTTAGACTTGAAGTATTGTTAATAACAACTCTAAATCATATTTGGTGGTACTGTATTAACTGTTTTGAGATTCCCCACCCGAGGCTTTGCCTTGCACATTAAATCTGTCAGACATTGGGTAGTTTGGAAAATTTTAAGAAAGATTATCTAAATGCATGTGTTGCCATTACATTTTTATAAATTGTGTTGTGTAATTTTATTTCATATATCTACATTAACAAGACTGTCCTTCACAGTCAGTGTCTTTGAGGATTTGAGTCATCCTTCTGATATGATTCTGATAAGACACCATCAGAAGCAGCAATTCTTATTATTTATATTTCCATGCATAGTGAATCATGAAATACATTTGGGAAGAAACATTATACAGACTGTATTAATATTAATAATAATAAAGCCATTCCTCCTCTTTCATATTAACAACTATGGAAGTATGACTAATTCAAATAATTTAAGAAAGTTCTAAGTCACAGTGGGTAAGATGTCATCTGATCTTAACAACTTATATCTTACCTTAATATTTTCTAAACATCGATGAAGCTTTTTCCTTTTTTCTCTTGATGACTTAATAATCTTTACTATTTCTTTCAGTGATTTCAGCTGTGATGTGATTCTTGGTATTCTCTCTAACGCTTTTTTTTAGCGCTTATATTAAAAGCTTTTCCCCCTCCTTTTATTTCTCCCCCTGCCCATTGAATTATTGTCCTCTACCCCCACTCCCCCACCTCCCCGCCATGAATTATTGTGTCCCGGAACAGAATTGTGGAAAACTTTTTAAATGTCAATCTTCATTTGGATGGCTATTGCTTTTGTAAGAACTGCGGAAAACCGGCTTCCGCATCCAGGCTAAATTGAAGAATCTTTCACAATTCTATGTCTTAACATCTAAGACAAAATGGTTAAGAAAAGGAAAAATAATATCAGGTTCCGTGTGTCTGCAGTGTTGCTGACTCTCTGCTATTGTTCAGGTCAAACAGCTTCACTTTCGTTCTTCATCTAAGTCCTAATGACATTCCTAGTGCTCTGTAGATGTAGTGTGTGGGCATCATTTTAATCATGTTCCACAGTTTGCTAAGACAAATGCTAGAGAAGCTGTGCTGTGCTCAGTGTAGCATATCGCATTTTTGCAGTTCATTAGGTTAGCAATCGGAGCTGACTGTTTACTAGACCACACATATCACTTGGGCTTGCGTTGTAATACTCTGCCCTCTTTTGTGTCAACACGAAACACATTAGCATCCTGCAACATGCAGTATCTTACCTTTTACACCCAGACCAGAATTTATAGTGAAAAGATGATAAACTACAGAAAAGCTGCAGCTGGCTAAAGCCCTTTCTTTATGCATGAAGCATTAGACGTCTCTTCATCATAATGTTCGATGCTTTTCATTATGGTTCCCTTTGCTCCATTCCCTTTCTCTTTAAACAGTCATCTCCTTTCAGTATTCAGTAATGAGTCTCCTGCTAATTGGCTTCAATCACATTTGTCTGGGTACCTGAGACATTCTTGATGGCACTTTACATTAATGTCATCTTACAACTGGACTCACCTATTCGTAATAAAGTGGAACTGACAGCCAGTCTATCAGGGATAATGCAAAGTTGATCTCTCCGCTCCTGGCCTCTCGCAGGTGAATTGGAGTTTATAAGTCCTGCATTCAGAAAATTACTTTTCTCACTCTTTATGCTCTTTCTGATCATTTCCACCTGGCTGGTAAACATGTATTTCAAATATAGAAAAATTCATCCGAGGATGTCAACAGATTTGTTCCGGAACTGATTCTTGTTAGTGAAGTTAACGTACTGTCATACACAAGTGTCGGGTGTCAGCCTGGCTCAGTTAGTCGCAATCTGGTCTCCAAGCCAGCCACTGTGCGTTCAAGTCCCACGTCAGAAATTGGAACTCCGATTCTCGGCTGAAGCTCCCATCCATTGCTGGGGGCAGCTCTTTCAGATGAGACGTTAAAGTGGGATTGCGTGTCGATTCAGGCGTTTCTTAAAGATCCTCCTATATTATTCAATAAGAGAAGGGGGCTTCTCCCAGTGTCCTGGCTAACAATCACCGGGATAAAATTGGTCTTTCAGCTCATGGCTGTTTGTGGGATATTACTGTGTACAAAAGACACTTTTGAATTGTAAAGGGTAAACTTAAGGGCTCTGAGATGCTGCCCCGAGTAAAGGGCGCTTTATAAATACGAGTTGTTGTTGTGAAGGAAATCCTGAGATGGCCTTTGAGACTTCCACCCAATATGAAAGATGCTATATTGTTTTGGGATGGGTCTAGATTGTGATAAGAAACTATATCCCAATCATAAGGCTACAATCGGGTTTCCATGCTGCCCACAACATGGAAACAGCACTGGTCAAGGTGACAAATAACATTCTGGCCATTTGTGACCAAGGCTCTCTCTGTCTCCTCGTCCTCCTCAACCTTTCTGCTAACTTCGATACTCTATCGTCCTCCACAGCCTCTCCTCTCACCTCAATATTCAAGGTTCTGTCTTTGAATGGTTTAGATTCTATCTTTCATACTGGCTCCAATTTGTCTCCACCAACGGCTTTGCTTCCTGCCTCCACACATGCGGTGTTCCTCAGGGCTCTGTCCTCGGCTCTCTCCTCTTCAACCTGTACATGCTTCCTCTTGGTGACATCATTCGCAGACATAGAGTCAACTTCCACATGTATGCGAATGACACCCAACTTGGTCTCTCTGCCTCCACCCTCGACTTCAGGACTACTGATGTCCTGACAGAATGTCTGTCAGACATCAAATCCTGGATGAGAGCCAATGTTCTACAGTTGAAGGTCAGCAAGACCGAGGCCCTCCTGATTGGCTCGCTCCAGCGCCTCCACATCTCAGGCAATGGCAACATCAGTATCCATGGATGCACACTCCACCTCACAGAGCCAGTCAGAAACCTGGGCATCTTGTTTGACCCTCAGCTGTCCTTTTTCCCCGACATCCATGCCATGACCCGCTCTGCCTTCTCCTACCTCTGCCCGACTCCGCCACTGCCTCATCACTCAGGATGTTGAAACCCTCATAAATGCTCTCATTCCATCTAGACTTGACTATGCCAACTCCCTGCTTGTTGGCTTTCCCAACTCTTCCCTCCAAAGCTGTAGTTCATCCAGAACTCTGCAGCTTATGTCATCTCCCGCAACAGGCTCTGTGCCCACCCTTGCCTTGCCCTCTCCTATATCTCCGATCTGCTAACCTCTTATCAACCTGTTCGCTCCCTCTGCTCAGCAGGCTCTGACCTGCTCCATGTCCCCCACCCGGCCCACCCCAACATCGGAGGTCAGGCTTTCAGCCTCTCTGCCCCACTCTCTGGAACTCCATCCTACATCCTACATTTCCTGCAGTCGTTCCCTCCTCTTCGACCATGCCTTTGGCCACCCTCTCTGCCCTCTACCCTCTATGATCCCAACCCCCCACCTGGCTCGGGTCCTAATCCCTAATCCCTGACTGTTCAGCACCTTGGGACATCCTCCTAATGTGAAAGGTGCTTCACAAATGTAATTTTGTATATCAAGTGCAAAGATTATTGTTATTATAAATACAATTTTTTCTAGTTTTAGTCCAAATGGATGAAAGATTTGTACTTTTTTTTAAATTGAATTAGTTCCATGATCAGAGACAAAACGATCCCTCAGCCCTTCATGTGCCAGTTAGGGTCATTTGGTCATTAACTTCACAGCTGTGTGTGGCTTGTTGCTGTGTGCAAATTGGCTGGAGTGTTCACCTATATGGTCACTATAATTCCTGCATTGAGGCGAGTGATCTAACCACTACATGACTTCCCACACGTCACAGTAAATCCCAGGAAGCATTTTGAGACATCCTCCCAAAGTGAAAGGTACTATTATTTTATTATTTAATTTATTTCCTCTCCTGCATGCTGGTATAACTGACCAGAGGCAGGTTAAAGTTGTCTGACAATGCATTTCACATTGTTCAATGAATTTGCCTTTTGTTAGTCCACCAAAGGGGCAATTTAGGTTTTGTCTTGCATGTACAGTGTATAATCAGCATTAACCCCCTTCTGTATTTTTTCATTTCTCTCTGGATTTATTGGATTTTAAATACTATTTTGGCAGTGCCTCTATCAGAGAGCATGAATCTCTTTGCTTCCAAATGCCATGTAATAATGACTGAAATCAGTTTTTCATTGAGCAGCTGACACCTGACATACAGAGCACTAATTGTACACTATCTGTTGAGGAGATGTCATCAGTTCGCTCAATAATTTGTTTAATGGAAAATTCTACTTCTTTCAGTCGAAAACATTTTGTTCTCTCCAAGCTATTCCATCAGTGTCTGAATTCAGTAATTACTCAGTGTGTTTGCCTTGGTTCTAAAAATCCTCTAAGTAAAACTACTTTACAGAACAGAGCTATAAAGTAGGGAACCGTTACTTAGGAAACATTCAACACTGAATGCTATTTATATGTCTCATGTTACAAGATGCAGTCAAACGGGAGCTTACAGTTTGTTTTAGCGCTGGTACTTACTGGCTTTATTTATAATAGCTTATTGCTGTGTTTATACTGTGTGTTTGCAGGGAATTTACTATTAAATCTGTATAAATGGGAGGTTGAACAGTTTAGATCCTGCTCTTGTTCTTATCCTGAAGGAGGTGGTTTAATGAATAATGCAAGATGCACCTACAAGGCATAGAAAGGCAGATGATTGAATTCAATGAATGAATGGAGCAATAGTGCTCAGATCACCACTGATGTACTCCACGGAGTTCATTAGGGACTTGCTTCCATGCACTCTATTTATGCAGTGGCTTCGGCCACAGTTGGCTAATGTGCTTTGTTTATTAGTCCAATTACTGCGTGGACAACTTTACCCGAAAACATGGCCCTGTCTGTTTTCGCACCACTTTTAGCACAAGGACAAACTCTGGCGTTGTGGATGCATTAACCCAGATGGTGGGGTGGGGAAGAATTCCAGAAAGGTCACAAAGGATAAGAGGGAACAGGAAGGCAAAGGTATGATTGATATCACTAGGCATCCTGTTGAATTCAGCCCAGCATTGTACTCGCAGTGATCTTCATGCAAACAAATACTTGGATTTATATAGCGCCCTCCATACTGGACGGTATCTCAGAGCGCTTCACAGTAACGGCTCCCAGGGCCGAGCCAAGGGGAGGAAGGTGACCAAAGGCGCGATCGAAAAGAAAGGTCTTCAACAGGGACCTGAAAGTAGGAAGAAATGGGGCGAGGCGAAGGGAGTGAGGAAGGGAATTCCAGACGGAATTCTGGACGGAATTCCAGAATTACATACAGTAATTCAAACCACCGCAGAGCTCTGTTATAACGCTCTTTGTTGCAACAAAGGATTGGTTCGAAAGCGATTCTGGGGGCGTAGACCCTGAGATTTTATGTACCAAATAATTCAATGTTCAAACAATCGGTGCTTTCAAAATGGAGACCAGGGTATGGGAAACCACCATGTCTACCTTCTGGGTCATCACATCAACACCGATACACTTCCTGTGCACTGCAGTGAATTAGAAGCCTGCAACAACAGCTTACATTTATATAGCGCTCTTCACGTGGGGTAGCGTCCCTGGCCTGACCCTATTCTAGCGCTGGGTGGGTGGGATTTTGTGGACCCAAGCTACTGCGTAATAATCGAGCTGTGCTGTAAATTAAATACATGAGTGCATTGACCGAGCATGTGAACAACTTGCCCGTTCCCCATACATTGATGTCTGTCCATCAAACTGCCAATTAGTGTCTGTGTTAACCCTCGTGCTCATCTGTTTAACCACAGTGGCTGCTTACTTGCATGCTGAAGACCTTTGCAATTTCCTCATCTCTTGTTTATTAATATGAAAGCATTCGCAATACGTGACAGACACATCTTGCCTGATTGCAGTATTAAGCGACAAATGGCTCCTTTGTTAAAATCTAATGTTAACACCCTGAAAATCAAACTGCAGTGCCTTGCCTTTTAGGCAAAATATTCACAATATCTGATCAGTGTTGACTGATGATGAATAAAAAAACTTTTTTTTATTTTAATGTGTTCTGAAGGGGAATTATAAAATAAATACATATTGTTTTCTACTAACAGCTGTTAAGAGAGTCGCTGATACAATCAGAAATCCTCTTCATGAACAATCTGACTCCTTGATTAATCCTTTCATTTGTCAGCACTGAACACGAAAGAAGCTCCTTGAGTGTGCCTACATTCTGGCTGCCTTTGAAAGTTATCGTTAAGTGGGTTTTATGCCCTGAAGATTGTTTGACATTTTTCTAAAACTCAAATCTTGTAATAATCCTTTCATTTAGTTTAACACCTTTCATGCCAGGAGGAGATCTCAAACCGGACATCTAACACTGCCACAGGAGATTGACTCAATTTAGATATTCCATCGCTATGTTCCACATGTGTCTCCTTGGAACCAGTTGAGGCCCAAAGAGAGCCTGCTTCGCCTTCACCACTTTTCCCCTCCCCAGGAATAGTTCAGGGTCTCCATGAAATAATGGGGATCAGACCAGGAATTGGTTAATAGTGGATAACAACAACAACAACAAGATTCCATTTATTGAGCGCGTTTCACGTCGGGAGGACGTCCCAAGGCGCTGTACAGTTAGGTCAGGACCCGAGCAAGGGGGAAATGGTCAGGGTAAGGGGAGGGAAGGGAGGGGGCGAGGAGGGAGTAGAGATTCTAGAGAGGTGCTGAAGGCACGGTCAAAGAGAAAGGTCTTGAGACCGGCCTTGAAGGAGGAAAGGGAGGAGGCAAGGTGAAGGCACTGGGGGATAGAGTTCCAGAGCCTAGGGGCTGAGAGGCTGAAGGCCCGGCCACCGATGGTAGGGCGGTTGGGGCGGGGGATGTGGAGCAGACCGGAGCCAGAGGAACGGAGGGTACGGGCAGGTAGGTAGGGGGATAGTAGGTTGGAGAGGTAGGAGGGAGCAAGACCGTGAATGGCCTTGTAGGTGAGGATGAGGATCTTGAAATCGATCCTCTGGGGGATGAGGAGCCAGTGGAGGCGAGCGAGGGTGGGAGCGATGTGGTCCCGAAGCCTGGTGCGGGACAGTACACGAGCTGCAGAGTTCTGAATAACCTGCAGCTTGTGGAGGGAGGTGCCGGGAAGGCCGGCGAGAAGAGAGTTTCCATAGTCCAGCCTTGAGGTGATAAAGGCGTGGACCAGAGTTTCAGCAGCGTGAGGGGTGAGGTAGTGCCGTAGTCTGGCGACATTCCGGAGGTGATGGAAGGCGGTGCCAGTTGTGGTGCGGATGTGAGGGAGAAAGGACAGCTCAGGGTCGAACAGAACCCCGAGGTTCCTGACCGGCTTTGAGAGGTGGAGAGTGCAGCCTTGGATGCTGATGCTGTCAGCGCCTGAGGTGCGGAGGCGCTGACGCGAGCCAATCAGGAGGGCCTCAGTTTTGCGTACGTTGAGCTGGAGAAAGTTATCTCTCGTCTTAATTATAACAATCTTTGCCTTTGATATAGCGCCTTATCACATCTTCTAGACATCTCAAAGCGCTTCACAGAATATACTGTAAGTGAATTGACTGTATATTTTGTGGGCGAAATTACTTTGTCAAACAATGTTTACACTTCTATCTAGTTTTTTGGCAGATTTTAAGAACACCAGATTGGTTAAGGTGAAGAAGGCCTTTTGTCCAATTGATCTCATTATTCCAGCATCCTTCCAAGCCCAATTTACTCCCTGAAGCCTTGTTGCACCGTATTCTCTCTATTATTGTTTGGGTCAGTTCTATTGATTTGACCATTTTTGTGCCTAATAGTGGAAACTCACAAATGTAGGTCAGTGCTGACTAATCCAAAAGTCCACTCCTCTCAACAGGGATTCATTGCCCTTTGCTATTTACTAGTCTAATCCTTTCTCATCATCGGTTGACCAAAATCCATGCCCTCTACCTTTCGCTGAATCAACAATTGAACCCAATTTGTTTCTGACCCGTGCTCTCTTTCCCAGTGAATAATACGTCTGCAAAGCACATTGCTTCATCGTTCAGGCATATAACATGGACCTGGAGCATTTACTTTAACTTCCTCTCTTTCTTGATGGAGCTCAGTTTAAGCCTTCAAGAAACAACCTATAACAAACTGGATGGCTCCAATCCCCACAGCATGAGATTCAGTGAAATTGTATTTCCGTGATTTCAGCTTTCTCTTCGCTGCATCAAATGATCTTTCTTTTTCTCCTCCGGCACAATTTGACAGCACAGAAAGCTTACCCTGATTTACCTCGCAGTACTGTTTATGCATGTCTATTTGTGATCCCTGTTACTAATCAGCAGCAATGTCAACTTGCACTGAGATAGCCCCTTCCATTTAGCAAAGCTTCTCAAAGTTTACAGAGAAGGCGTAGAAACTTAAGCCAGGTGAGAATCTGGGGTTAGCCGGGAGTTAACTAAAATGACTCGGAGAGAGTTTGCAAATCGGTGAAGGAGAGTCCGTGACAGAGGGATTTATTTACACTGTGTATATATTTTAAGTGCCATCTTGGCTCAGTTGGTTGATCCGTAGGGAGGAATAAAGCTCAGAATGTGATGGGGAGGGCTTTACATCACCAATCCTATCCTATTGAAAGCACTCCAGGACATTATCCCACGTAAAGAGCGCTGTATAAATGCAAGTTGTTGTTTGTTGTTGAAAGTATGGTTTTGGGTTTTAATCTCATACACTGTACCTTTGTCTCACTCCCTCCCTTGCCTTCTTCAAGGCACATCTCAACACCTTCCTCTTCAACCGTACCTTTGGCCACCCTCCCTGCCCTCCACCCTCCCTGATCCCATACTCCCACCCCCCCACCCCGCCAGCTCGGGTCCAAATCCCTGACTGTTCAGCTCCTTGGCACGTCCTCCTGATGTGAAAGGCACGATACAAATGTAATTTTGTTTTGTATTAGTGCTTCCCAATTATTTTCTTCCCCAAAGAGTTTGGAAAGAAGGAGAATTGTATTTTAAACTTGCTAGACATCAAGGACTTTCTGACAGAGATTTCTCCCTAAGGACTAATGAAGAAAGCATTCACTATTCTGTTCTCCAGCCACATGAGACTGCACTTTCACAATGTGCTTTCAACCTTTTAAGATATACAAAATATAGAGTCAATTCACTTTACAGTCTATTCTATGAAGCGCTTTGAGATGTCTCGAAGACGTGATAAAATATATGAAATGCAAGGATTATTATTATAGTCGATCTTCTTTATGCCATTGGTTTCAGGTTACTTTTGTATCTTTTCTACAGTCTGACCTGGGGCATTTGGCCGTTTTTGTTGAATATTGTGCTTTAGCAGTCGATCGCAAGGCCGGCTTGTGGGAATAGGTAGCATTGTTTGTTCATTGAAGAAACTATCTTTAAACTTGCTGAACTGTTTATCTAAAACAAGCAGCTTGGTCTCACAGAAATGCCACTGTCTCTTTCCTTCTTGTTATAATAATCCTTGCATTTGATATAGGTCCTTATCGCGTCTTTGAGACATCTCAAAGCGCTTTACTGAATATATTGTAAAGTGAATTGACTCTATATTTTTGTGGGCGAAATTCTATTTTGATTTGCGCCTGTGTGGCCAGCGTTGATGATATATTCATTGGTATTTTATAGTCTTTATTGGCAATCATAAAGAGGTTTATTGAGTACATTTCAATATCCGCAATGAAATTCTCACCTGGTCATTAATCTGCCGGTAGTTGGAAAATGAAGATGCTACTTATTGTAACCTCCAGTTTTGTCACTTGCGCAGTTTAGGTTAAGTTTAGGCTAACTACAATAGAGTGAATTTCCTTCTTCCGCTCGTCCTCAGTAACAAAAGTGTTAACCGGGGCTTTCGTTCAAAATCTTACATGACTTTGTCTCACAGTATGACTTTCTGTCAATTTTTTTCTGCCAGAGTGGTAATGGCAGTATCAAACGGGAACATATTCCCTGATCGTTGTTGACACTTGAACGTCAGAGTTTGAAACCGTTTTCATAATGTTTTACTTCCTGCAAAAGCTCAGCTAATAATACCACTGGACATTATGACAAAACACATATATATAGAAGCTGTGGTATTCTCTCTGTTATTGAGTAAATGATGGCCAGCTTCCTCACTTGACCTCCATATTCTATTCCCCTTGCTCTTTCTCTATTCTTTCTGCGCTGGCGTTAGTTTTCTGCCGCTGCCCCCAATTTGGGACTTTTCACTCTAACCCTATTTATCTGTGATGGAGCTGGCTCTTTGTAACTCTTTAATCCGATTTTATTCCCTTTACTCACATCATATTTGTGTTGCTTACTCTGCAACCTGCTGCCTCCACTTGATTGACTCTGGCCTCCTGCATGTTACTTGTGTCCTATGTTCCACCATCGGTGGCCACACCTTCAGCCACTACGCCCTGAAACTCTGGCACACTCTTTCTCTATCCCTCCGCTTTGCTCTTTCCTCCATCATCTTCAGATCGAGCCTGAAGAATCTTTGATGGTGTTTTCGGTCCCCTTCCTCTTCCTCTGGCGTGGCATCGCTCTGGAATGCTACCCTGCATGAGGAACCTTATATAAATACAAGTTGTTGTTGTTGTTAGTGGTGGTACGTGCTTATTCACTGGGGGGGAGAAATGAAGCTTAATTTGTGGTGAAAAATGATGCCATCTACAATTTGTTCTATTAGAGATTAATAAACAATTGATTTAATGTTGTAGCTTCTGATCTGATGGATCGAAGTGTCAGTGTTGCAGCTGTGGCAATGTTTTTGTGAATCATTATGATTAATGCATTTTACTTGATCAAGAACATTCTCGCAATTAATAAATGTGTTTACAATTATTCCTGCCTTTGTCCATTTTGTGATAAATCAATTTAGAGTTTTTTTCACTGTATTAGATGTGCTAATTGCAATTTGGTGTCTCACTCAGTACAAATTCTAATGAGGATTTAAAGGTTGTTTTTGTATGCTGTAGTTCAGGTTTTCTATCCCAACCCTCCACACCAAGACAATGTGGCATGTGAGATGTGATCCACATATAGAATCATAGAATTACACAGCATAGAAGAAAGCCATTCAGCCTATCATGTCTGTGCCGGCTCTTTGAAAAGAGCTACCCAAATCAATCCCATTCCCCCGCTCTCTCCTCAGAGCCCTGCAAACTTGTCATCCACAAATAATTATCTGCTTTTCACTTAAAAGTTGTTATTGAATCAGCTTTCACCATCCTTTCAGGCATTGTGTTCCAGATCCGAATAATTTGCAGTGTGAAAAAATTTCTCCTCACTTTCCCACTGTTTCTTTTAGCAACTGTTTTAAGTCGGTGCTCTCAGGTTACTGACCATTTGCACCCTCTCCAATGCCTTGACATTCTTCCTAAAGTGCGGTGCCCAGAACTGAATCTCTAGCTGAGACCTAACCAATGTTTTATAAAGGTTCATCATAACTTCCTGACTTTTGTATTCTATGCCCCTATTTATAAAGCCTAGTGTCCGTATGCTTTCTTAACAGCTTTGTCTACCTGTCCTGCCACCTTCAAAGATTTACTTATATGAACCCCCAGGTCTCTCTGTTCCTTCACCCCCTTTAAGATTGTACCATCAGCTTATATTGCCTCTCCTCATTCTTCCTCCCGAAATGCATCACTTCGGATTTCTCCACATTAAACTTCATCTGCCACGTGTTTGCCCATTTTACCAGTCTGCCTATGTCCCCTTGCAGTCTGTTACTGTCCTTTTCACTGTAAACTACTTTTCCTAGCTTAGTATCATCTGCAAACTTGGAAATTGTATTCCCTACACCCAAGTCCAGGTCATTTATATAGATCAAAAACAGCAGTGGTCCTAATACTGATCCCAGGGGGACACCACTGCACATTTCCCTCCAGTCAAAAAAACAACTGTTCACCACCACTGTCTGTTTTCTGTCTCCAAGCCAGTTCTGTATCCGCTACCACTGTTCCTTTAATACCATGAGCTTCTATTTTGCTTACAAATCTCTTATGTGGCACTTTATCAAACACCTTTTGAAAATCCATATAAACTACAACAACTGCACTACCTTCATCCACCCTCTCCGTTACTTCATCAAAAAGCTCTTTCAGGTTTATTAGCCTTTACAATTTGCCAACACAATTTGCCTTTAACAAAACCCACGTTGGCTGTGCTTTATTAACCCATATTTTTCTAAGTGAATATTTATTTTGTCCCGGATAATAGTCTCTAGAAGTTTCGCCACTACTGACGCTAGGCTGACTGGCCTATACTTCCTGGGTTTATCCTTCTGTCCCTTTTTGTACAGGGGAGTAACATTTGCAAACATCCAGTCCTCTGGCACCACCCCGGGATCCAGGAAGGGTTGAAAGATTGTGGTCAGAGCCTCCATTATTCCCATTCCCTTTGGTTTACAAACTGGACTGATTATTATCTTTCTGTCTCCTTCCACAAAACATCTTTGTCTGCTTTTGTTCTGTCAAATATACACGATTTCTTTCACCAGCCTCTCATTATCCTTGGTTTTCTCTGATCATTCCAGTTTCTCTCGTACCCTTGTGTGCCATTAAATTAATACTTGGCTCTCTTGCTTCCTCACTTCAATTCATTTAGAAATCTAATTGTTCTCTTCCACCCCAATAATGCAGTGCTTCCTTTTCTGGTGGCATGAAGCTGGATGGCCAATTGTTTTGTGTAGTAGATAGGGACTTGCATGTCAACATGCTTTGCGATGGGCTGCTTCACTCTTCTCATTCAGTGTCTTTTCAACCAGTACAAGACAATTGACTGGGACCTCACTTGCTTGCTCGTTTTGCCCAGGGATAATTGAGAAGCAGATTGCAACGAAATCTGATTTTTTTTCCCTCAAATCTCTTGGCTCATCTTTATCTACGGCAATCCTTCTCACGCTCCCCCCCACACCCCCAAAATAAGATCTAACACTCACACTTGAAGTAGAACTTTTATCCAGGGCACATTACGGTATTGTGGTTCTTCCCCTTTCCTTTGAATGTTGACCTCTAACTTTGCCAGCTGTAAATTTCAAGGCAGAACACTGTGTGAGAGACTGTCAACTTCTGACCTCTTAATGTTCGCCTCTGTGCGCCAGCTACCATTATACAGTACTTATAAGTGTTTTTCATCCCTGGGATTCAAATCTTGGAAGCAAACATGTAAACATTCTGTGAGGAAAATAGATATTTGCCAATCAGCAGCTGGCGTGAGTTCTAAGCATAGGATTTACTGCGGTGAAAATTCTAACAAGAACACAAGTGGAATAAGGAAGCAGAAGATATATGCGATGGCAGCAGCTTAAGACATTCCCAATAAATTGATTTCCCTTATAGAAGATGCGAAAGTAATAACAATCATCCTTGCATTTGATATAGAACTTTAGCACGTCAGCGCTCCAAGTAGAGAATCTCAATAAAACGACTCACATAAAAAGGACTGCAGGTTGCTCCTTATTTTAATTCTGACTCTTAACTCCCTGAAGACCTCTCTTCACTTGGACGTGGTAGAGTGCTGGCCTCAGCCCATCCACATGTGTTTTGAGGTGACAAAGAGGTACTGGAACTGAGGGAACTTAGCTTCAACTTTTTCAACTGTGATGATAGTCACAGAAAAAACACTAACAACCACACTAGTAAATGTATGGAACAGGCTCCCTGGGGAAGCGGTCGAAACAGAAAGTGTTGATTTTTTTTCCAAAAGTAAATTAGATAGATTTATTTTTAGGAAATATTATCGTGGGATAGAGTACATAGTTTGGGACATGACATGTGCATGTGACTGCCAGGATGGTGGAAGGTGAACTGGATGGACCTTGGTCTTCTTTCGTCCAGCAATTTTTATGTTCTTATCGCACAACTTTCAAGGGGCACATCTTTAAATATTCCTATTCGTCAGTTACAGGCTATAAGAGAAAAGTGTATATGATGGAGAAGGTTTGCAACTGGTGGTGACACTTGTTACTGTCAGCCCGGAGCATGTTTGAGGTCCATGACTTATTATAAATTATCTTTCAACGAGGATGAAACAGACGCATTCATACTCAGAATAAGAGAAGCGAGCCGTGTCCTTCCTAACAATCCCTCAGAGAAAAATACGTATTCACTGCAGTAGCTGTCTGTGGGATGTTGTTGCTGTGTATATATATATATATATATATACAGCAACAACATCAACAACACATATATATATATATTGGCTGCTGCATTCGCCTACGGAATGCAGAGTCATTGCTGTAATTCCTGTGAAGCACTTTGAGACATGCTCTTGACGTGGGAGTCGCTGTATCAAATGTAGATTACTCCAATTCAGCAATGATTTGCCTTCCGGTTTACTTATTGTATGTTTAGAATGAAAAATTGATCATCTCAAAAGCTGAAAGATGAATAAGAAAGAAGTCTTAGTTTCGAAATGTCAAGAAACCACCCTGGGAATGGTTCATAGCTACAAGCAAGAAGGAATATTCCATGTCTCAAATGTCAAAAGAAAAGTTACATGATTGATAAGCATTGACCTCGGACACTTATTCATTTTGCAAACATAATACAATTGGTAAGTAATTATTAATATCCAGTGTAGCAGTCGTGGATGAGTCATGAGCACCTCTGTTTGGTTATTCCTCTTGACGTGAAAGGCGCTGTACAAATGTAATTTGTTGTTATTTTGAATGGTTTCACTGGATCTTACACTCACAAAATATACAGCCGATTCATATTACAGTATATTCTGCGAAACGCTTAGAGATGTCGCAGTGATGTGATAAGGCACTATATCAAATGCAAGGATTATTATTAACATCTAATAATCCACCTAAACAGACAGAGCATCGGTTTAATATTGAATCTGAAGGACAGCACCCCCAACAATGTCTTAGAGTGTATTTCTGGACTATGTCATTGACAAAGTCCCAGCGCTGAGTCTTGAACCCACAACGTTCTGACTCAGAAGTACTGCCACCTGAGCCAGGCTGACAGTTTTTGCTTATGATTTTGCTTGTGCAGAAGACTCCTGCTACTTACACATTCAGCCCTTGAAACTTGTGCCTTGTTACAATCTTATAGCCATGAAAGAACAGCTCGTATTTATCACTCAGCTCCAAATCAAGCATTCTTTCCACATAAGATTAGATTCAGAATGAATGTCTGAAATGTGAGTTAAAAATTTTTTTTTCTTTTGATGCTATTCTGAATCTTCTTTTACACCTATGAAAGTCCTGACACTCCTAGAACATCTCTTGCGAGTTTATTTTTAAACTTGTATTGAATTTTAAAAATCAGATACTAAAAGTAAAAAAGGCTTGAGATTTGCAATTGATCTTATAAATCCTGCATAAACACAATAAATTGCCACTGCATAAGTAAGGAATATCCATTTTTTTTATTCCCAGAATTATCTTTCAATGAGAACATCTGCTTTCAGCACTTCTGTGGTCAAAACTGACTTGAGGTTTTGCTGTACTTATCTCTGACAAAGTTGATGAGAACTGGTGTCCTGAAATTTGTGCTGATCATTCCTCTCCTTCAATCAAACCTGCTCACTTTACCCTGCAGGTTTAACACTTCCTGTCCAAGGCCATCCAATATATCAAAGTCTATAAAACAATCCACCCACTGTTTCCATTACATCTTTGTTTACGAGCAAAGTATTGCTTATTCTCTGCTTTGCTAACGTTGCCCTGTGGAAGCAGCTGTTTTGACGCTGCGATTTTGTACTGTGTGTTTGACTGGGATTTTCGAGACCATTTGAGTCAGGGTAAAAATTGAGTTAAGCCAGTATTCTGCAAAATGGCTGTGAAATGCTGAACCCTGCATGCGGGATGGTCCAGAGGGTTGAATGGCCACCACCAACGACTTTGGGTCGAACAATTCTCACAAAATGGGTGGGGGGTGTGAGGGGTGCTGTGTGTGGCTGTTATCTTCAATCTTAGCCAGCTTTTAATACATCACCGGTGATAACATTCAACACTCCATTGCCATCCGATGTGTTACAGCCCAGAACCAAGCCATTTGGCATCCCGTGTCCATGCTAGTGCACTACTCCATATGAGACACTTTGCCCAATCGCACTCTCCTGCTCGCTCACACTCACTCTCCCTCTACCTGTTGTTATTCTTCCATGTCAAGGATTATCAATTCCCTTTTTAAATAAATGGTCTTGGTTTGTGGCAGAGAATTCCACCTTCCAACCGCTCTTTGTCTACACCAACCTCCTATTTAAATGCCTTGTGTGATTTTCTTAAATATGCAGCCTGACTTGCCGACCAGTGGAAATAATCTATTATTATTTAACTTCAATAATCTTTATTTTCTTTGAAATTTACCCAGAGATTTAGCGATTTTTACTCTATGATCTGTAATGTATATGTTTGCTGGCTCTGAGTTAAAATTTGCCTGTGTTTATGAACCCAATCCTTGTGGTGACCAGTGCAAGGAATGCATTGAGAATTCCTGCAGATTTTATTCTTCCATTTCCAATGTAGATCGATCAAACTTTATCTAAACAGTGGATTAAAGTTGTTTGACACTTTCGCATTATGCTTGCTTAACATTAACGTTTGGCCTTTAGATTAGCACGTTACAAAATTCAAAGCTTATTGTTTTATCAGTGGGTTAACAGGAACACACTCGCCTTTGGCCTGATGTGCAGCAAAATAAATCAAGATGATGGTGAGAATTTTTCTGTCGTATTATATCCTTCATTGACATTCAGTCAACACCTACCTGCCATTCTGACTCTGAACCGTACCACCAGCTCCCTGGTCGACTACGCAATTCTGCCCCGCTTTGATCAAACCAACGAGTTGGTGTATTATTCCGGTACATTGGTGCCACAGACTTCCCTGTTTCCTAATGAAGAAATTTATTGAGAAATACTGCAAAAACACAATTCCTGTACTCTTCTCCTGAATCATTAGTTCCTTACTCCACACTGTTTACCTAGCGGTAAGTAGGAGCCTGGTCTTCAGATCGCTTAATGGGGTAATAATCCTTTTAAAGAAAACATAGTAATAATTCGATCACTCAATCCATGATTGTGTGATACTGCTGTCCGCAATTGGCTGCCGCATTTAAAATATGCAGTCAATTCACTTTACAGTATAATCTGTGAAGTGCTTTGAGATGTCTCGATGACGTGATGAAGCATTATATCAAATGCAATTATTATTATTATTAAGTTACGTAAGTCAATAAAATCTATTTGTGCCGGATTTAGGTATTTGTAAAAGTTTCAATGGACATGAGGGAAGAATCTCGGCACAAGTAAAGTGCAGCTGAGGTTCATGTTTATATGGATGTTGAGATCGGAGCAAAAGGCTTGAAGAAACAGTCCTCATTTGAGTTGAAATATAATCCTTGTCGTTTTTCCTAGGTCTGCTCAACAATGTTGTGAGTGATGATAGTTGTCAAAACAAATGGCTTCTGTTATCAAGCAGCCTGAAGAATTGAAGAGGGGGCATCGCAGCATGTTGTTAGGAATAGTGGAATAACGCACCATATTGAGCTGTTTATTAGTTACGTGCCGGGGGCAATGCTCCAACTCTTAGCGTGGCGGTGGATAAAACAGTATCTGTTTTCTTTCCGAAGGCAACAGAGAACTCAATTAGCTTTTCATGAGATCCCCGGGGAGCTGTGAGTAAGAGATAGCACAGTCTGTTCAAATGTGGTTCCCTGCATGCTTTCTCATTTCTATACCGTAACCCTATAGACTTTGTTCGGTTGACGTGAAGAATGCTCCACGCAACATTGTCTGTCACTGAGGTGGCTTTGCTAATCTCAGGGAATCCAGTGGTAAGTGCATCGATTGTGACTCTCGTCATAGTTTCTCTGGTATCTTGGAAAATCACTATCAACACCTCGTCAGACCTCGTCAATGTCAGCTTAGGATGTGCCTGTGAAACCGGCAAACCTGCTTCACTTTGTTACTCGGCTCACTCCCCTGACATGCAAGTTAGAGGCAAAGTGCGAGCTGTCAGCTTACTTGCCTCGTTCGATCCTCAACACTATTCCACACTTAGACTCTTACAAATGTAATCAAGCGCTGAATGACAGGGTAGCTGTTAACAAGCGTGGAGTTCTCAAGAAGAGGATCTAATGTGGGGTATAAACACCGTTAGGGACGAGTCGGCCGAATGACCTGTTCGGTGCTGCACAGTCTACGTAATTTGACGTCTATTAAGCAGCCGCTTCTTGTGTGAAAGGGAAGGCATCCCTTTCTGAGGAGAATTTCTATTTTAGAGAACAAGTGGAGGGTAACAGTCACTGATGTCCTTGTTAATTACAGTTTAAGTAGAAGCCTGTAGCTCAGTGGTTAGAGCACTTGCTTTGCAAGCGAGAGACCTGAGTTCAATCCCAGGCAGGGCGAAACCTTGGACAAATTTCCTTACTCCACACGCCTAATAATAATCCCTCCAAAAAAACAAAACAATAATAAATTGGTCATTTTCAATCTAAAACTGTTTGTGCGACATTGCTGCGCGCAATTGGCTGCCGTGTTCGCCCACAAATATAGTCAATTCACTTTACAGTGTGTTCTGTGAAGCGCTTTGGGACGTCCTCCCGACGTGAAAAGCGCTATATTAAATACAAGGATTATTATTATTATAAGCCACAGCAGCAGCAACAATCGTTTTATAGAACACTAGGGAGGGAGGGGGAGGGGAACGAAATTCCAACTGGATCTAGACTTAGTCCGCTTTCTTAGCATTCCAAAGTGTTCAAAGTTCAGGCTCTTAAAGTCACTCTTGATTTTGAAGGCGATATTCTGAAAGAACTCAAGGACTGCAGAAAACTGACTTCAAAGTTAAGACTAGATTCAACAACTGGCCAGATTCTGGATGCATCAAAAAGGCAACGTTAATAGAGCAAATCTTGACCCAGCTGGATTTTCTCCCCATAGGTCCGTTCCCACGTCCACCCAAGTCATGATTCTTCATATGTGAGACCAGATGGTCGGTATCAAGAGGGTATTTGACCATTGTGGGAAGGGGATAAGCACAGGCAAACCCAACCCATTTACGAAATCTCACAACTTAACCCCTGTACAATGCTCTTTTAATGCATCTGCTCCACAATGTGGAGTCCTTTCGCGTATTGTTTAGAGCACTCGCTTCGAAAGCGAGAAAACCCGGGCAAGTTTCCATCCTCCACATGTTTCTGTTTACCTAGTAGTAAATAGGAACCCAACTGTTAGTCGATTGACAGATTGCATTCCGGGGGTAATAATCCCTCAAAAAAAATCGGTCACTCAATTCATGACTGTTTGTGGGACACTGCTGTGCACAATTGGCTGCTGCGTTTCGCCCACAAAATATACAGTCAATTCACTTTACAGCATATTCTGTGAAACGCTTTGAGACGTCTCGAAGACGTGAGAAGGCGATATATCAAATGCAAGGATTATCATTATTAAAACATTGCCTAGTTATTCTGTATAATGCTCAGGAATTATTTTTCTCAATTTTGGTTATTTAATGAAGTAGTTTTTTTGTTTCTATTAATTAATGCCTTCTATATATCTAAGAAGGCTGTTCCACAATGGGCTTGATTACTCTACTTATGTAACATTTCAGAACACCGAGAAGTTAGCAAATTGTAAAATTCAGTTTCAGTTTGAAGTTGTTTTTTCTGTGTTTCTTAAAGAAAGTTAAGTTTGAAAAATTGAGAATTTACCAAATTTTCGATGTTGTGCAATGCTACATAGAAGACATAATTCGAGACTCAGGTGGAATTTCTCTCCATTAAATAAGCTTAGCTCCCGGTGTCTGGTTTGGAAATTTTGCCTTGTGGTGATTGTTTTAAATCAAATAACAAGCATTGATGTCACGTGTTTCTAGCCCTTTACAAGATTAATTTACAGTTCTCATACTTTTCATGATTTCTCAAGGTTCAGAATAATCACCACAGATGATTGACTGGAACAAAATCTCAGCATTATCTTCAAGAACCTGATTATTCTTGCAAATGGAATAAAGAGGTCAGTCAATTTCTCTCGAGCAACTCAGATTCGTTTTCATTCACCTTCGTTCAACTGCTTGATTTGAAGATGAAACTTATCTTTATATTAACATGCAGAGAGAAGGCGGATGAAATAAAGAACGTTCTAACTGTGTACATAATGCAAACGAGTTCATTGCGATTCTTCAAGTCTCCCGTTGAGGTATGGGCTTGCTATTGAGAAATTTAAGGGTTGCATTTTTGTATCTTTCTTGTAACAATCTTGTGAATTTATTAATGTCATATCATTCCAAAATGCGTGAATTTCTATGTATAGGTTGTTTGTTTAGTTTGGATCTTCTAAAGCATGGTGATGGGTTTCCAAACTTCCCAAATCCAATGGACCGCAATGCTTTATGAATATGATATACAATTTTTAAGCTATTCATGTATAAGTGTCAGCCTAGCTCAGTTGGTGTTTTATCCTTGATGCAAGGTCTGCACATGGAGAAACTGAAGCATTTCATTTGACAGCAGGTGACATTTGTCAGTAAAGTAAATTCAGTATATTTACAGTGTATTCTGTGAAGCACTTTGAGACATCTCAAAGACGTAATAAGACTCTATATCAAATTCAAGGATTATTAGTATTATCATCAATGTTGAGCTTATTTGCTCTTATTAGCATTATTATTGGGGTGCAGGGTGTTAGCAGTAGTGCCTGGATGCAATCGACCGTCACTCACCAAGTTTTCATCACCTCTGAACAGTGGCAAGGCAAAACAAAATCGATCAGTTTCATTCACATTGTTTCCTTCTTACAGGAGGAAACATCAGATAATGACAAAACCATTTATCTCACCAGAAAGGAAGGCTTTCTGTCGAAAACAATCGGATAAAGTGCACACTGACTCCTTCTTATCCCTTTACATCAAAGGAACCTCAGAAGGATTTGTGTGAATTGCCAAATAAGACTTAAAATAGCCTTTGCCCAGGGATTATTGCAAGCCACAATCTATTTTGCAAAATGTTCTGTTAGCAACTGAATGAAAAGAAACACACCCACACCGTTACTCGTTGACTATCCACTAAAACTGTGATGCTCCTAAAGTATCATCTAAATAGCTGGTTCAATCTGACTGCACCAGCATCCCCACAATCTGGTAGAACAGGACCAGACATCACGCCAACTTGCATTGTATAGGTACATTTTCCAAGGACCAGGGTTGTTACTGAGCCTGGAAGAAATGGAGAGGGATGAATGTAGGTCCATTCAAAAAGGTAGACGTTCAGGTTGGATTTAAGACAGAAAAAAGAAAGGGGGAGGTACCTATCCTTGCAAAAAGACTGCAAATACAAATATAAAATATGTGGAGGAAAGGCATCACCATGTTGCATCACAGATGTCGTTTAATCTCCTTGCTGACAATATTGGTCCAAAAGTATGTTGGATATATTGTGACCATTTGCTGGTGGATATCATGGAGAACAGAATGATAGCAAGGAACCTTACCGACTAGTTTCTGGAATGCATTTTTGGTTAGAAAGAGTTAAAAATAAATAATAATAGTGATTGCATTGAAATAACACCTTTCATGTGAGGAGTTCACAGGATTTACTGTAAAGTGTATTTAGTGGGAATGTAGGAGCCATAGCATGAATGACCAATTTCATCTGGGGACTGTTGGCTAGGACCTTGGAAGAAACTCCTTTCTCTTTTCGAGTAGTGCTGTGGACTGCTTAAAGTCCATCTGAATAGGCAGGCAGGATCTTGGATTAATATCTTATCTGAAGGCCTGCACCTTCAACACTGCCATGCATCTCCCAGCACTGCATTGGAGTATCAGCCTACACTATGTGAGTTCAAAGCCCCAACAACCCACAACCTGCTGACTCAGAGGCGAGAACACTACCAAATGAATCAGGCTGACACTCCACCAGGAAAGGGTTGTAGAGACTAGATTGCTGGACTCTTAATTAATAGTTTGATGCTGTAATTGGCAGTGGTCGGAAAAGTGTTCTGGAAGGATGAGGACCAACTCTTTTTCATCTGCACCTCAACTTGTTTTTTTTTACCTTATCACGGGCAAAGCATAAGCTGCAAAGCTTATGTCGCATGTTAAGAGCTCAAACTTTGGAACAATGCTACTTTAAGTGTAAAAGAGACTTGGCCATGCTTAACACACCACTTTTCCCCAGTCTGGTGATGAGAGTGGCTACATAATTTTATTTTAATTAAATGGTCACCCTCGATCAGTTTTAAAGAAAATAAGTTATTCCCTTGAGATGAATTTTGTCTAACTAATTTCACACTGAATATCAAGTAGTCTTTTTCATCTTCCCTGTTACGTTCTCATTTCCAAAGAACCCCTGACAATCTTATTTTAGTACTAGTGGAAATCACATTCTAAAAGCCAAACAAACATAAGTACTGTACTGGAAAAGCCATTTTTTATTTAAAGAAAACTGGACAGATGCATTAAAAACTATTGAGGCAAAATTAATTCTGAGAAGAGAATTTTTTGTGGTATCCTGGCTCGCAATCACTCATTTTATGATTGTTTGAGTATTGTTGCTGTCCTTTTTGTTATTAATATTACTATTATTGGCTGCTGAATTCACATACAAGATACAGTCATAGCCATTACAGTGAAATCTTCTTACAGTGAAATGCTTTGAGACATCTGTGTGATGTGATAGGTTTTATTTAAATGTAAGGGTTATCATTATTATTGAAAATCTTCATTACACACAGAAGAGGCACACATGACTCCTCTTTCAAGACATGTCTCAAAACATACCTCTTTGACAGCGCTTTCGGTTATTTTTTTCCCCTCTTTACCCTTTCTGTTCTTATGCAGTCTTACGGAGAGGGTGCAGAGTGAATTGACTATATTTTGTGGGCGAAAATGTAGCAAGAGTTGAGGTTTGGTGACCCCAGAGTGTGCGATGGGGCATTGCTACCAGCTAAAATGGCATAGTTTGGGACTGAGAGCACTGTCTGGCAAGCTTCCCGCTGCTTGTCCAGTTCAGACCACCTTACCTGTTAGCTGAGTGGGAAGAATCCTTGACCATTTGACTACATTTGTGCGACATCGATCTTCATTATATTTATCTTCAGTTGTTCTGTTCTTACGTTCCTAAAATAAAGAATAATAGGTTTGCTATCACCTTGTCTTCTGCCTTACAATTTGTATTCAATGGAGCTATCAGTTTATGCTTGGCTGAGTGCAATCGTTCTCCCTTCTTCTATAAGCTTTAGAGATAACCGCTGCTTTAATAATTTGGGAAAAGATTTGCTCTCCAGGGATTCTGTACAAATGTCCTGTTCTATTTGTACTAATTGTGTAGTAAAACAGTGCAGAACAAATATACTGCATTACTCAGGGCGTAATGCATCCACATTCAAAGCTTTGTCCCTAGCCATTTTTAAAATTGTCTCCTTTATTTCTCAAGAATATAAGAAAAATTTTACATTCTTTCCAAAAGCTTTTTTCTTTCCAAATTACCCAAAGAAAATGTCCATTTCCAAGCCATGTAGTATTGATTCTGAAATCCTTTTGCAACAGTTAATGTTCCATAGACTGATAGAATTTTGTTATCCACCACCATTAATTCAAATCAGAGCATGTGGGGAGAAATCTGCTATAGTTGTAAGTCTGTCAATTAACGATCTTTGTAAATGCATTTAGTTATTAATTACAATCAAGGGGAAAATGTACTCTCGTTAAATAAATTCAAAGCGTTAATTAAGACTTGTTCAATAACTACTGGTGCTCCCTCCATTGGATGATGAAGTTACCTAGTTTTACTTTATCCAGCGAGCCATTTTTTTTCTGAGAATCCACATGATTTTTTAAATATAATGTTTAGTTGCTGGGAACTCTTTTAACTCAATTTTTTCATTTGGTATTTGTTTTTTGCCTGGATCTGCCAACCTGCCTACACAATACACAGTTACTACACTTTACAGTAAAATCCTGTGAAGTGCTTTGAGACATGAAAGGCAATTGCAAAGAATTTTGCTTCAATCTCTGCCCAGAAATAAATTTCAAGCAATTCCGATGTCAAGGCTGGGCATACGCCCAGAAATAAATGTGTGGAAGCTTTTCTGAATTCAAAGAATGTAGTTAATAATATAGTAATCATTTGAGATAAGGAGAATATCTCAAAGTTCTTCACAGTATAAACTATAAAGTGCAGTGACTGTGTATTTCATAGGCAAATGTGGCAGCCAATTTGTACACAGCATAGCTCCATAAACATCCATGCAGCAAATGATCAACATCCACCTGAACAGCTAGACATTTCCAAATGAGTGTGTTATGAGTGTGCATTTACAAATGACTGTGTCAGTGGGTCTTGGGATGTCCTTACAATGTGAAAGATGCTATATAAATGTAATTTGTTGTCGTTGTAGACAGGACTTTGGTTTAACCTTTCATCTGAAGGATGGCACCTTGAAAATGTAATGCTCCCCTAGGACGAAATTGGAGCATCAAACATGGACCGTGAGCTCAGTGTCCCAATTAATAAATTAATATATAAATTTCAATATTTAATAGTGATATTTAATTATTAAATTTAAGTTTCAATAATTCCCCTCTTTGTTTCCGAACTAACAAAGCACAACGTACAGACATTATTTTCTGTTCGGAGACCCACACAGCAATTAACTGTAAGACGTGTCACCATAGCAGCAAGAGGCTATAAGCTTAATGAATAAAAAAAATTATCGTATCAAATTTAACATTTCTTCACGGCAATTAAAAATCCATTTATAGCGATCATTTTACGAAATGAATGAGATATTTCAAATACCTCAAACTACCCACAAAGCACTGTTTGTCGTTGGTGAGAATTTTGGAAAGAACATTTTCAGATTGCAATTCTTTCAACTTTAATAATCATAATTGAGGTGTTTTTGAATTATATTAAAAAGCAGGGTGCCTGCTAGCTAATCAAAGGAAGGGTTATATGTAGCCTAATTGCCTTTCTAAATGAGTGCATTATAATTAACTGAACAGGCAACTCAGTGCAAGGGAGACCTAATGCTGGAAGAACAGTAAGTTTGCTCAAAAATGAACAGCTTTTTATTTTGTGTCAGCCACAAATAGCCTGGTGCAGTGGTCGTGCTCTAGTCTCTGAGAGAAAAGGTTGTGGGTTCAAGTTCTACATCGGGATTTGGAATCACATCGTCTAAGTTGACACTGCAATGCGGTACTGGGGGTGTGTTGCATTGTCAGAGGTGCCGTCCTTTAGATGAATCATTAAACCAAGGTCTCAATCTGCCTCTTCAGGTGGATGTTAAAGATCCCATGACGCTATTCGAAAAGAGAACAGAGTTTCTCTCTCCCGGTGTCCTGGCCAAAAATCTCCCAAATAAAATTGGTCACTCACTCCATGGCTGTTTGTGGGACATTGCTGTCAGCAAACTAGCTGCTGCATTTCGCCCACAAAATACAGTCAATCTACTTTACAGTATATCCTGTGAAGTACTTAGGGATGTCTCAATGACGTGATAAGGCGCTGTATCAAATGCAATTATTCTTATTATTTTGCAGTAATGTGAACTGGAAAGAATGATCTGTTCCCCGTATAGACAATTTGCTCAGTTTATGCTTGTGACACAGCAACAAAGGCTTTTGCTGGAATCCTGTTCAAATATTAATCAATGGACACACTTTCCCACAAGAAAAAGAAGATTGAGGGAACCCTGTTCGAGGATTTTAACATGATGAGGGATTTTCATAGATTACATAATAATAATAATAATAATAATAATAATCCTTGCATTTGATATAGCGCTTTTCACGTCGGGAGGACGTCCCAAAGCGCTTCACAGAACACACTGTAAAGTGAATTGACTGTATATTTGTGGGCGAACGCGGCAGCCAATTGCGCACAGCAATGTCCCACAAACAGTCGTGGATAAATAAAATTGGGCATTCACTTTCGTGGCTATTCGTGGAAGGCTCTTGTATGCAAACTGGCTGCCACACTTGTCTACAAAATACACAGTTGCTGCACTTTACAGTAAATCCTATGAAGCTTCTTTATAGATGCTATGTCAAATGCAAGAATTATTACAATTATAGGAAGAAATTGTTTCCACTGTTCGGTGAGACAGTGACTAAAGGCTGTCAATTTAAAATAATTAGCAAAAAAGGGGGAAGATTAGGAGGATTTTTTTTATCCAGAGAGTTTTTAGGATATGGAATGTCCTGCTGGGTGGAGTGGTCAAATCTATATTAGCTTTCAAGATGGAACGAGATAACTATCTAAAACTGAGTTAATTTGCAGGTCTATGCAGGAATAGGCAAGTAAATGGGACTGAATGGATTGCTCTTTCAAAGAACCAGGGCTGACATAATAGGCCAAATGGCTTTCTTCTTGGGCTGTGATTTTTGATGGTCCTATCTCTAGAAGAAAAAGAAATCCATCTAAATATCGAACCTATGCTCTCCAGTTCTTAAACTCATGGTTTGAGTCAAATACCCAAATCTTCACTATCTCTTTGACTCAGTATTTTAAAGGCTTGGGTCAACTTCTCTTTTCTCCAATGGTAATAAGTTTAATCCTATGAACCTTTTGTCATGACTTAAAAGCTCTACTTTCTGGCTGTTTGTGAAACACTGCAGTGTGCAAAAATACCTGCCAATAAAAAAGGCAATAATAACAATAATAACAGTGTATTTTTGTAGGGGAATTCATCGTCAATTTGCACACAGTGATGTCCCACAATCATGAAATGAATGACCAATTTTATCTGGGAATTGTTGACCAGGACAGCAGGAGAAACTCTTTCTGAAGGATGATGCCGTCAGATGAGATGTTAAACTTTCACGTGTATGGGGATGACACACAACTCCACCTCTCTGCCTCCATCCTCGATTCCAGGACTCCTGCTGCCGTGTCCTTTGTCTGTATACTTTCGGTCATCCTCCCACCTCCGCTCTCGTTGCTCTCCACCCCTTAACTCCAACCCCAAGCTCGGATGCAAACCCTTCACTGTCATGGGATGTCTTCTCGACGTGAAAAACGCCACATAATTGTGATTTGTTGTTGTTGCCTCCAATAATATAGTGCTCCGCTTTGGAATGTCAGTCTCAGCATCCTGATCTGAGACTTGAATTCATCGCCTTCAGACTTGGAGGCAAGAGTTCTATCAACTGACAAATGACTGCCTGGCAAAATAGCCCGGAGCAAAAGAAACCAAGAGGAAAGTAACTTTTACGATTGATTTTCTTTAGTTAATTTTCAACCAAGCCTTTAGGGTGATGGGGAGAAAGCAAATCAATATTTTTCGCTGTCAGAATACATACTCACTCGCTTTTGCCAAGAAAAATTTTCAGTTAATTTTTAGAATTGAGGCTGGATAAAATGTCGCCCAAGATCATCGAGGCTGTCTGAATGAATTCAAGGCTGCGAGTGATAATACCAATAATACAGCTTATCTCCATCAATAGAAAATTGCTAGCTGCCTCAGCTTGTGTCTTCAGAATGGTCAGTTTTCATTCAGGAAACCACAGGAGCTGCCCTTCCACTCCATTTGACAATGGCAAGATAGAAGTGTATGAAATGATGCCAGGTAACAAGGTCTGACTGAGCGCAGTGCTGGAACAGAATGTTTCGAATCACTCGTTGCTGTTATTTTATCCGGGTTGCAGCAGCTTGATACATTTTGTGCGAGGAAAACGCAACACAAATTTTGAACAAGTCCATCTCAAAATGCATGCAACTGCTCTTCATGAGGTCACAAGTGGGAACATCACTGAAAGATATTGGTTTGCGTAGACCAGAGATACAAGATTAATAAGAATAATAATCCTTGGATTTGATATAGGGTCTTATCACGTTTTCGAGGCATCTCAAAGCGCTTCACAGCATATATTGTGAAGTGAATTAACTATATATTTTGTGGGGGAATTGCATGTTTCTAGCTGTTGGCACTAACAAGCCAGTAACTGCTTCCAGGGAGCGACATGTCTGTACATACGCTTTCATAGAACATAAGAACATAAGAATTAGGAGCAGGAGTAGGCCATTTGGGCCCCCGAGGCTGCCCCGCCATTCGTAAGATCATGGCTGATCTTCAGACCTAACTCTAATTACCTGCCCTATCTCCATATCCCCTAATCCCTCTATTCTTTAAAAAATCTATCAGTCTCAGCCTTGAAGATGTTCAAGTACTGAGCATCTACAGCCTTCTGGGGTAGTGAATTCCATAAATTCCATAAATTCACTACCTTTTGAGTGAAGAAATGTTTCCTCAACTCTGTTCTAAAAGGCTGACCCTTAATTTTAAGACTGTGACCCCTGGTTATAGATTCTCCTACCAGGGGAAACAGTCCCTCTGTGTCTACTTTATCAGCCCTTTAAGAATCTTATATGTTTCAATAAGATCTCCCCTAATTCTTCTGTACTCTAGAGAATATAGCCCTAATTTATTCAGCCTATCCTCATAGGTCAGTCCCCTCATCCCAGGAACTAACCGAGTGAATCTATGCTGCACCCCCTCGAGGGCAAGTATGTCCTTTTTTAAATAAGGAGACCAAAACTGCACACAATACTCTAGTTGCGGTCTCACCAAGGCCCTATACAGTTGCAGCAAGACTTCGCTGCTCTTATACTCTAAACCTTTTGCAATAAACGCTAACATGCCGTTCGTCTTCTTAGTTGCTTGCTGCACCTGCAAACTAACTTTTGAGACTGGTGTACAAGGACACCCAAATCCCTCTGAACGCTAACACTATCTAATCTCTCCCCCTCTAGAAAATAATCTGTTTTTCTATTTTTTCTACCTAGGTGAATAACTTCACACTTCCCCACATTAAATTCCATCTGCCACCTACTCGCCCACTCCCCGAGCCTATCTAAATCCCATTGCAATCTTTTTGCATCATCCTCAGAGCCTCTCCCACCGAGTTTAGTGTCATCCGCGAATTTAGACACGTTGCATTCAATGTCCTCGTCTAGATCATTGATGTAAATTGTAAATAGCTGAGTCCCAAGCACTGATCCTTGTGCCACTCCACTAGCCACATTCTGCCAATTCGAGAATGACCTGTTTATCCCTACTCTCTATTTTCTACCCGTTAGCCACTCTTCAATCCATGCTAATATGTTCCCATTAATCCAATGGACCTTAACCTTTTGCAATAGGCTTTTGTGTGGCACTTTGTCAAATGCCTTTTTAAAATCTAAATATACTACATCTACTGGTTCCCGCCTATCTAACCTGCTAGATACATCTTCAAAAAATTCTAAAAGATTAGTTAAGCATGACTTCCCTTTTGTAAAGCTATGTTGACTCTGCCTAATCTTGTTATGGTCTTCCAGGAATCCCATAACGACATCTTTAATTAAGGATCCAAGAATTTTCCCTACCACTGATGTCAGACTACATGGTACATAGCAATATGGTAGTGTAATGGACTGGAAAGGGTCCTTGCTATTCTTCTGTTCAGTTCACCACCCAAAAGTCCACAAAACTACTCAGTTGATGTCTAGTGACTATCCTCCTCGGGGGGGAGGTATGTAAGCTGAACTGCCTTCAAGGATTTGCAGCACTCCAGGGCACTGCTGATAAGGGAACAGCCAGCCTAGCTCATCAGCTCATCACCAATCGCTGAGAGCAACCAAAGCTCTAATGGATTGGGTGATCCTATCTGGACAAATTCTTCATTGAACTTGCTGTCACGTTCAACACTCTCGGTGTTAAAGTCATCACGTCTGGACTGTTTGACCATTTTCCCTCCTATGATCATGGAAACAAGGTGCACAACAAGGGACCACTGTGCGAATTTCAGTGATCGATTAAAATATATTGGAACTTTTCCACAAACATTATTAAAACAACGTGAGCAGCAAATAATCTGAAATGATTAAGCAATGAGAATTTCTTAGACTTCTTGGTAACATATTGACATTTCACGTGAGGCTGTTTTCTATTCCTCTCCTGCCCTCCTTTCTGTTTTGAGCAACTGACATAACATGCCAAGGGAATTCTCTTCTTAATATTATTGCATAGGATCGGTCACTTTTTCTTCCACTGACTGAGTGAGGACTTGTTATGTTCTTTCACGTTGGAGAAAAAACAGACCACTTAGTGGACCTTGCAGACAGGTTAATCCTATTAGCAGTAATTTGGCTCTGAGGTTTCATTCCACTGCAAATGAGTGACTTGAGAAGCTCCAATAGGGAGGTTTGGCAAATGACATTTAAAACAGTAGCTTTGTTTGAAAGAGAACATGTAATTATCGGTAACTGATACCTATGGGATGATGCATTTTCTCTCTGTTGATCTCTTTTGAAGTGTGATATATATGCAATTGAATGTGGATCATTAAATTGAATTGCTAAATGTATGACGCAGCTGAGGATCATTTTGAAATGGGGAAGAGGAGGGTTCAGAGGAAACTCATGATAGAAAAGGGAATAGATGGCCTAGACCAGTTGGACCCAATGCCCTGTTTCTGTGCTGTAACATTCTGTGTAATTTTATATAAATAATTGCTATGTCCTGCTTAATAATCCCTCAACTAAAATTGATCACTCACTTCACAGCTGTTTGTGGGATATTGCTGTGCGCAAATTGGTTCCCGGTACGCCAACAATTGCACGGTTGCTACACTTCTGTAGCAATCCTGTGAAGTTTAGTCCTCCAGTGTAGTGATTAGGGCGCTCATCTCAAGTGAAAGCACCCAAGTTCGATTCCCGGGCGGGGTGAAACCTTAGGCAAGATTCCCTACTCAGCGCTTCTGTTTACCTAGCAGTGAATAGGAATCCAGTTGTCAGTCGTTTTCCCTCAAAAAAAAATTGGTCATTCCATCCAAAACTGTTTGTGGGACACTCCAATGCAAAATTGGCTGCCGCATTTCACCCACAAAATACAGTCAATTCACTTTACAAAATATTCTGTGAAGCGCTTTGAGACGCTTAAACGATGTGATTAAGCCGCTGTGTCCGATGCAAAGGTTATTATTGTTACTATTTTAAATATTCGGTGTAAATAGTAATGCTTCATAAACATGTTCACATGCTATCAAACCTCACTGATTTCAACCCATTTATCCAACTTTCGGTAGTTGCATTTCACTTCAAACCTATAGTTGGCAATGTAGCTTTGATTTGCAAACGGCTTATTATTTAAATTGCATTTAGAATTTGCAATGCACCCTTGTGTGTGTGTGTATATATATATATATATATATATATATATTTGTGTCGTGGTGGGTGGGGAAAAGGGGTCACCACATTTTGCTTTAAATACTTTCAGTATGCTTGAAAATATTGCAGCCAGCAAAACAACAACAACAACAACAACAAGATTCCATTTATAGAGCGCCTTTCACGTCAGGAGGACGTCCCAAGGCGCTGCACAGTTGGGTCATGACCCGAGCAGGGGGGAAATGGTCAGGGTGAGGGGAGGGAAGGGAGGGAGCGAGGAGGGGGGAAATGGTCAGGGTGAGGGGAGGGAAGGGAGGGAGCGAGGAGGGGGAAGAGAGTCGAGGGGGGAGCTGAAGGCACGGTCAAAGAGAAAGGTTTTGAGACCGGCCTTGAAGGAGGAAAGGGAGGAAGCAAGGCGAAGGCACTGGGGGATGGAGTTCCAGAGCCTCGGGGCTGAGAGGCTGAAGGCCCGACCACCGATAGTAGGGCGGTTGGGGCGGGGGACGTGGAGCAGACCGGAGCCAGAGGAACGGAGGGTACGGGCAGGTAGGTAGGGGGATAGTAGGTTGGAGAGGTAGGAGGGAGCAAGGCCGTGAATGGCCTTGTAGGTGAGGATGAGGATCTTGAAATCAATCCTCTGGGGGATGGGGAGCCAGTGGAGGCGAGCGAGGGTGGGAGTGATGTGGTCCCGAAGCCTGGTGCGGGACAGTACACGAGCTGCAGAGTTCTGAATGACCTGCAGCTTGTGGAGGGAGGTGCCGGGAAGGCCGGCGAGGAGAGAGTTCCCATAGTCCAGCCTTGAGGTGACAAAGGCGTGAACCAGGGTTTCAGCAGCGTGAGGGGTGAGGTAGTTATGTTAAAAATGATGTTAATAATAACATCAATAACTGTTACGGAAGAAATGGAGCTGAACGCAATGAGAGATTAATATCTTGTCACCATGTTTAGATTAACCTATTGCTCACATTCCATATCCCCTCAGGAAATATCCATTACAATAACCTCTGCACACAATCTCCTGGTTACTCCTAATCTATTTGCTCACTCACAGCAAACTGATAGTTTAGGGGACCACAATTTATCTAATAATTCCAGTTAATTGCCTTTTAAAATGCCAGGGGAGTTCGTGAAACGCTTCTTGGAATTTTAATATATATTTATAAATGTTTTTATATATATATATAAAGAAAATTCAGTTTCACATCAGAGAACAATTCATCACCATCAGGGCTGGAGGTTTTAATCCACAGAAAGAATGTATATCCTTCTACCCACCCTTAAAAATAAAAGCCTTTTAAAATCTTCTCTGCGTATTATCACCCGTTTATCATTCAATGTTTCTCTCCAGTCGCGCTCATTGCTTTTTGGGTTAATGTAATAGGTTGAACAGGGGCAGCCTATTGAGACACAGTGGATGGTGAGCGAGTGAGTGATATTGTGTGCGTATGTGTGGGAGAAAGACACACACACAACACACACACTAGGCAGAGCACAGACTGCTTCAGACTTCATCGACAAAGGATCGGAGCTCGGGAAACCTTTGAAGACAGACAGAGAAGCCAGGCACTGAGACACAAACACCACACGCACACATACACACACACAACGTTTCTGCTTTCATAAAGTGTTGTAAGTAGGAGAAAAAAAGTACTTTAATATATTAAAAAAACCTCCCCAAATCTCTGGTTTAGAAGTACAGTACAGTAATTCAAATTAATTTATATATGTATGATTATATTTATACGTTATAATTTTTAGAAATAATTTCTAATTTTAAATTATGATTTTAGTTTATATTGTCCTGCAATATTTTAATATTTCATGCAGCAAACTGTTAAAGAAAAATTAAAACAGTTTTTTTTTCTGATTTTCCTCCTCCCCCCCCCCCACCACCCACTTTATACATTTCATATTGACACCGTGTTCATTTAGAAGCTAAATATATTTTTTTAATTGAATGTTTGGATTTGAAAAGTTTTAAAAAAATAGAAAAGTTTCATGGGCTCTTTCTGTGCTGTAATATTCTATGATTATATGTGTTTTCCTTCTCAGGTTGAAGCAACAAACAAAAGGGTGGGGTGGGGAGGAAAGGGAGATCCAAGCGAAGGGTGTGTGTGTGTGTGTGTGTGTGTGTGAGAGACAGAGAGGGACATACCCAAATATCAAACCAAAGGATGCAACTTTCACAAGAGCCAGAGGATTTTCCAGGGAACTGTTCAGACTTGGCTAATCCACTGATGGGAGCTGTACATGGCTATTTGTGTGGCTCTGAGCACCCAAACCACACTGACAACCACAGCATCCCTGGAGATGACAAGGAGGAGCTGCTCCTGAAATACCTGGGACCCAGGAAATCCAGCTTTTTCACCCCCGTCTGCATCATCTACCTGTGGATCTTCGTGGTGGGAGCCTTGGGCAATGCCCTGACCTGCATCGTCATTGCCAGGCACAGGGTCATGAGGACTCCAACCAACTACTACCTGTTTAGCCTGGCAGTCTCGGACCTGCTGGTGTTGGTGTTAGGAATGCCGCTGGAGCTGTACGAGATGTGGAACAACTACCCTTTCCTCCTCGGCCGAGCCGGCTGCTACTTCAAGATCTTCTTCTTTGAGACTGTCTGCTTTGCCTCCATCCTCAACGTGACGGCGCTGAGCGTGGAACGCTACATCGCAGTGGTCCACCCGCTCAAGGCCAAGTACGTGGTGACTAGGACCCATGCCAAACGGGTCATCGCGGCCGTCTGGCTGGTGTCCATTTGCTCAGCCATCCCCAACACCAGCCTGCATGGCATCAATTACCTGAGCATCCCCTCCGGCCAGCGGATAGAAGAGTCTGCCACTTGTACGCTCCTCAAGCCAGCCTGGATGTACAGCCTCATCATCCAGGTCACCACCGTCCTGTTCTTTTTTTTGCCCATGGCCACCATCAGCGTCCTTTACCTCCTCATTGGCCTCCAACTGAAGAGGGAGAAGCTGGTGTCCGAGCTCAAGCCTGCGCTAGGCAGCGGCCAATACCAGACCATCCGAATGCAACAGGAGAAGATCAAGAGGCGTCAAGTCACGAAAATGCTGTGTGAGTTTATCAACCGCTCGTCTTTGCATCAAAATGAATAATCCTTGCGTTTGATATTGTGCTTTTCGGGTCCAGAGGATGTCTCAAAGTGCTTCGCGGATTTTTGCTCTGAGTGTGTAGCGACTGGATATTTCGTATGCGAAAAATGAGCCAGCCAGTTTGCGCTTGCGTCAACAGTCGTGAAGTGAATGAGCACAGGGACCAGGCAGTAAAGCAACCAAAAACTGGTTTGAGATGTCCTCCGAATAATAATAAAAAATACTAATAGTAAATTGGGCACTCAATCCGCGGCTGTTTGTGGGACACTGCTGTGCGCAATTGGCTGTCACGTTTCGTCCACAAAATATATAGTCAATTCACTGTACAGTATATTCTGTGAAGACATAAGGGGCTATATCAAAGGATTATTATTTAAAGGAAGGCGCCCGATCAAATGGAAAGTGTAATACTTTTATCAGACAGAAATCTGTAAACTTCCCTCTAACATTATAGATCTGTTGCTTTATGCTCGTACAGCAGTTCATTGTGTCTGAGAATTCAGGTCTGAACAATTTTAATCAGTTTGCAAATGCAAGTATGACTTAGACTGCAAGATATGACTTTAAAGCAATGAAACTGTTTGCATTCGGTTACAGCTTCCACAGTGCTTTAATAATAATAATAATAATCCTTGTATTTGATGTAGCAAGGATGCTCACTGTTCAAAACAGCTTCCCTTACACAAATCTCCCCACCAATTCTCCCTCCAATTCTCCCCATCCTCTGAGTTTAAGGTATCTGCACTCCTGACAGTCCTCTCCTCATCAATCACCAAGCTAAGTTTATGTAAGTTTGCTAACCTGGTGACCAAACTGTCGGCAAGTGCAGTTCTTTGTAAAACATTTCAAAACAAAAAAACACAGCCGTCACATCTTTAAATCGCTGAAGGACACATCATTATTTTTGTGGAATAACTCCCCCCAGCGAAGGTTGTGCTTTTGCTTAATTAAATGCTACAACATGTGTATGGATGTTTCAAAGCCCCATGGCTTGGCGTCCACGTCTGTTAAGCATCCAACATGAAGGGCTGCAAGTTGTTGCTATTGATCACAAAACTGTGCAAGGTTCAGTAAAGGACTGGAAGAGTTAAGACTCAGATTGATGTAACGCACTCTTCAACCCGCTTTAGCCACTGCAAAAAGATTCTTGCTGATGTTCAGAGAGGCAGATAATAGCACCACGGACAATCAATCATTCAGTGAGCTACAACTGTACTTATTCTTTGTAATGCTGTGCCCATTCACTTGCAAAATGAAGTGCTCTGTACCACCTAACCTCTCATTTGTACTCAATAAAATAGATGCATCGTCAAGAGCGATGGACAAATGAGACACGGCTACATTAAAATATTAGATGTAATTGCCAATTAACAGGGAGGCTTCACAATGTAACGTGTAGTTATCATTGTGGAGAAGATTCTTAACATAATAGGTAGTTATCATCATTGCCATGATTATCAATCTGTTCAGCGAAATCTACGGCATTTTGGGGGGATAGATATATTAAAGGTTTTTTTTCTTAGCTTTTAAACTGACAACGGCTTATCTTTCTCTATGTTTCTGTTGAAATTCTCTCCATATATATAAAAAACTATTAAAGTATTAAATCTGCGCATATCAATGTGACTCGGTTAACGCTATCTTTCATATATGTATTCCCAATTACCTGTTCTTTCCCCGAAACCTCTGACATCCTTCCCTTGCGTGGGCTTATGTAAACCCCTTTTAAATGTCCCCAACTAGATTCTATTCCAGTGACAATATGAAAAACAACTATCATGAAACTTTTATCTGATGATTATATTAAGATGATCACTTCACAATAAAAACAATTATAATCAAGCGATCATCTTAACTGTGTTTATTGGCAATTGGGTTAAGATTTCCCACATCATTCTTCTGTGTCTGGACTGAAATCTCCAGACTGCCTTCCTACAGAAGCTACAGAACTCTCCTCTTCTGCACCAGGCTCCATAAAGCCCATCCACTCCCATCCTTGCTCGCTTCCAGTGTCTCCTCTCTCCCCTCTCCCCCCAAGGGATCGAATTTGCGATCCTCGTCCTTGCTTTCAAATGTTTCCATAGCCTCTCCACCTCCGCCTTATCTTAATTGTCCAGCGCTTTTGGACGTCCTTCCTACATGAAGGTGCTATATAAACGTGTTTTGTTGATGTCCTCCTCTTCAGTTATTTACTTTCCTTCACCCTCCAACTCCAACTCCCCCCCATGCCCACCCCCCCCACACTCCTCACCCTTGATCTTGGGCTCCCGGTCAGCTCTCTGAAGCATTCTGAGCTGCCCTCCTGATATGAAAGGTACTGTACAAATCTAAGCTGTTGTTGCTGTCGCTAGCTATTCCCAATGTGTGAACCATCGCTATCATAATTCTACACTGGGACTAACTGTACAGCTCTTACAAAGAGCCGGCATAGACACAATGGGCCGAAGGGCCTCCTTCTGTGCTGTAATATTCTATGATTGTATGAATATTGATGCGTTCTCTCACAGGGGTCTTCTGTCTTCCACAGTCGTGCTAGTCATTGTCTTCGGGATTTGCTGGGCCCCGTTTCACACGGAACGATTGATGTGGATCTTGATCCGCAACTGGACCGGAGAGCTGCACAGGCTGTATCAGTTTACACACATCATTTCGGGCGTCTTCTTCTACCTGAGCTCGGCAGTGAACCCGGTGCTCTATAACCTCATGTCCACGAGGTTCAGGGAGATGTTTAAAGAGGTGATGTGCAGACGCCGAAGGACCCGGGGATCGAAGCCGGGCCGCTATTCAGCGAGCATGACCAAGACCATGACACCCAGCTCGGTCCTGGAGTCCGGCCACGGTAACGGACCTCCCATGTCTGACATGGAAGATTACTGATCACTAATGATACCTTGAATGTAGCAACGCGGACGACAATTACATTTTATTTTCCAAATCGATAGAATGATCGCGGAGGCCCATTGCGCAGGGCGCCCTTTCGCACCAGCGTTTTATTTGCACCCCCACCTCACACGGTTGTGGATTGAGCCGCAATACGTCCGTCAAAAGCCCAGTAAAAGAACGTGCGTGATGCCCTTTCACTTCCCCTTCTTTAACCTGCCCGGCTACGTGGCAGCTTTCGCGCTTGACGGACTCGAATTATGGAGATTCATAACCCAGCGTTGTTCAGTTGCAAGGTAGCGTCTCCTCTTCGGTAATTGGACGCTCGTCATGCTGACCACTGGCAGCCCTGCCGGGCAGGTAGACCTCGGTCGTGGAGCTAATAACCAGTGACGTGTTTCCAGTTATCGGGAGAAGTCGCTGTTCGCGATTCCCATTTCACATCATCGGAACGTGAACACTGGTGGCCTCCCCTGGTCTTCGGGCAGCCCTGAAGTGCAATAGGAATAGTGTTGGAGGGAGAGAGTGAAGGAGACAGGAATGGGTGAAGATTTGTGGGGAGTATAAACACCAGCACCGACTGGTTGGACCGAGTGGCATGTTTCTGTGCTGTATATTTTTTGTGAATCTTTGTCAGTTTCTGATGTCCAATGTGATGGGGGTGATGGACAGAGAGCAAATGGATCCAGTTTGTGGGAACCTCACTCACCAGACCCTCACAGCTGGGGATGGCGCATGACAGGGAAAGGGCCAATAGGACCTGACTCACCAATAAGCTCTTATGGAGCAATGGAACACCACAGAGAGTATTCCCAATTTAATAATAATAATAATTATAATCCTTACATTTGGATTGTGGAGGGTAAAGCATTGTTAAAAATTCCACTTCCTCTCCTCCCTGCTCAGTGCCTCCTACCATCTCTGTGAAGCACTTTGAGAAGTTCATCCCGTGAGATACAATGCAATGCAATTTCAATTTGGATAGCGCCTTTCATGTCGGGAGGACATCTCAAAAGTCTCGTATAGAATACCGACGAACAGGTAGAGATGACGTGGGGTGTAAAGTTCTTTGATCAGAAAGTTTGCAGACCTTCCTCTTCGACTGTGCCTTCGGCCACACTCCATGCAACTACCCCCCCACCCCACCCACTTTGAACAGTTGAGTTTTACCAGTGGCAAAGACTCCTATAGTCTCACTCCATCAAAGCCTGTTCACGTACCAATATCTAGACAATTGCTTGCGTTGTATTATGTGTGTGTGTGTGTATAATAACACTAAAGGCAGACCAAACTGTATTTCCACTTGTTTTTGTTACATTTATAGAGTTATCGTGGGCTGTTTGCGAATATTAATAATAATAATAATAATCCTTGAATTTGGTGTAGCTCCTTAATCATGTCTTTTAGATGTCTCAAAGTGCTTCATAGAATACATACTGTAAAGTAAATTGACTATATTTGTGGGCGAACTACAAGAAGTCCTGTTAAAACAGTGTTGTTCACCTTATAGTTAAAAAAAGTCCTTTTTCTTTTTAAAAACAATCGCTGTACTTTTAATTGAGTTGTGATTTCTTGAACGTGTGCAGAAAGCTGAATGGCTTATTTCACTGTAAATCGCCACTATATCAACCGCTTTCTTTTTAAAAAAATCTTCTGCTTATACACCAGTTGGGTCGAGTTGTCTGAGAGCCTCTCAATAAAATGTTCGCAAAGTCACAGTGTCTTTTATTGAGTAAACTGATTGTTTGCACTGGAAGAGTTGTGGATGATTTAGAAGAGAGTGAAGGACCATTTAGCCGCACTGTGAAAGGTGCTCTCAACTGATCGGACTTGCAGTCATACAGCTGTTTTGCCAGGTGAGATTTTGTTTTTAAAAGATTTTGTTATTAGTTTTTTTTTGTCATTTCACCCACCGTGAATTCTTGTGCTCCACCTTCAAAGCCCTCCACGATCTTCCTCGCCTCTACCTCTCCGACCTCCTAACCCCATATCAGCCTGTCCGCTCCCTCCACTTGGCGGATACCGGTCTGCTTCAGGTCCCTCGCACTTCCCGCCCCACCGTTGACGATCAGGCATTCAGCATCTCTGCCCCCACACTCTGGAACTCTATCACACCATCCCTCAGCCTCAGCCCCTCTCCTGCCTCCTTCAAGTCCCATCTAAAGACCTTCCTCTTTGTTTGTGCCTTCGGCCACCCTCGCTTCCCATCTCCCACCCCCTGCCCTCTACCGCTCCTGACCCCAACTCCCAGCTGGAGTCCAAAAAATCCTGACTGTCCAGCTCTCTGGGAAGGGTTTCTGACATGAAGGGCACTACACAAATGTAATTTGTTGTTGTTGTTTAGTACGGCTGGTAAATCATAGAGTCCCATAGCATAGCGCTGGAGGAGCCCTACAATGTTGGAGACGGATGAGACTTTAAACCGAGGTCCACTCGGCTTGGTCAGATGGATGTTAATCTTATGGCACAATCCCCAAAGAGTAGGGATTTTTTTCTGGTTCCAGGCCAACAATCCCCCAGATAGAATATTACAAGCACACACCACTACAGAGAGCATAGAAACAATGAACCAGAAGAGAACAGCATGAGACGAATTCATGCTTTGTTTTACAAAGACACTTGTGGATCTAAACTCAAATCATTTCTAATTGGAAGTGATATCTATGATCCCAATGGATTCTTAGATATAAAAATTTTATCAGATTGGTTGCTCAGATCGTGCTTCAATTATTTATTCATGGTGTGTTTAAGCAACAAAAACATTTATTTTTACATGGCAATAAACATTTAAAGCAAACATTACATGTCTTATTAAAATAATAGAAATCCGCATGACTCATTTTATGACTTAAGTTTATTTTGTCAATTGCTCACCAATTTCCTCTCCTCATTTGAAGGTATGTGATTATACCTATGAGTCCAAAGGCAGTTCCAACTCCCTGTCCTTCAGTGGAGCATCACTTAAATATTATACTTGTATTCCATTTCCTAATTGAGCTGTGGCTTTCTTTGGGTCAGGAGAACGATTTGCCCTGGGGACTGGGTTCAGGCAGTCCAGACAAGTCGGATGCCTGCAAACATCAGAGTAGAGTAGATGTTTCAACCATCAGACTTGGCTGAATTTGACCTCCGATTCCCAGATGTCCCTGGTTCCCCTAGTAGTGTCTTAACACACTCTGTCGCCCAGAGGTACAATTTGATCTTCTATAGCCCAAAACTTATGAAAAGTCATCCAATATTCATCAAATTGGATCAGCTGTGATGGGAAGGACCTACTTACCTAGCCACGGGTGCTGGGTTTGACAAATAGTGAAGTTGATTTCTGTATGTGGAACACGAGGAAGACAGCAACTCTGCGATTCTTTTGGTTAATCTTCCAGCTGGCAACATTACATTTAATGTTTAGGTTTGATTAACATCTCATGTTTGGCTGGCAAGAATGTTACATTTTCAAACATATTTTTCCAATAATTTCATGGTCAGTAGGACATACTGCTACACACAATGGGTGGCTGATTTGCGGTGTCTGTATTTCATAATAAGGAATCTCAGTTGAACAAATGGTAACCAGGAGTAGGTCAGACTGACCCCTCTGATCTACTGATGGAACAAACTTCCTCTGGGTTGATGGAATTGTAAAAGGATTCCACATTAAGAAATACCGCAAATTTAGAACACGATGTGGCCATATCTGGGTAGTGTTTTTTTTCCCCCAACTTGCATTTGATACAGTGCCTTTCACGTCTCAAAGCGCTTTACAATAGTGACAGCAAAGTGTAGTGACTGTATATTTTGTACGTGAATGCAGCAGCCAATTTGGGCACAGTAGTGTCCCCACAAATAGCCGTGATCAATTATAACTGGAGGATTATCGGCCAGGTCATTGGAAGAAACTCCCTTCTCTTTTTGAGTTGTGTGTCATGATCTTTAACGTCCACCTGAACAGATACAGACGAGACCTCGGTTTAAAGTTTATGTTTAAATCTTGATGTGTTACAAAACAACAAGTAACTCAATTATAACTGCCTTGATTGTCATGTTGAAGATTTGCCATGTGATTTATTATTTTACGGTGGCATGTCTACATTGTTGATTTCTATTAAAAGAAATAGCATCAATAACAGTTTTATTTTAAGAAAAACAAATTACCTACTCTAAAGAAGTTATACAGCAAACAAAATAAATACGATAACAAAAGGAATATGATGAAGTGTATTGTGGAGGAAATATTGTGTTTAACTGTACGGAATTCTTCAACTGGTAATAGCTATTATAATCCTGATCTGGAAATTCAGCAGAGAGATGATTCAGTCCTGTTACTCAGAAAATGCTGGCTTACATCACCGCCTTGTGGTTGAGAGATGCCTTTACATGTTACCACAAATTTTTGGTTATCTTGTATATAGTATTAATAACAATAATAATCCTTGCATTTCATACAGGGCCTATATATATATGATATATATATCACCTAACCCTAACCATAACCCAGAGACGTCTCAAAGCGTTTCACAGAATATTACTGTAAAGTGAATTGACTGTATATTTTTTTTTGCGCAGCCAATTACGCAAAGCAGTGTCCCACAAACAGTCATGGATTGAAGTGACCAATTCATTATTATTTTTTTTTGAAGGAATTATTACCCCCATGAAAAGCGATTCTCCAATCGATTAACAACTGGGTTCCTAATTAATGCTAGGTAAACAGGTGTGTGGAATAAGGAAACTTGCCCAATGTTTCGTCCAGGAATCAAACTCAGGCATCTCACTTGCGAGGCGATTGTTCTAACCACCAAGCTACAAGACCCCACGATTATTATTATTTTGGGGGAGGGATTATTTTTGCGACACCATTATTGTGAGGTGTGTGGAGTAAGAAAACTTGCCAACGTTTTGCCCTACCGGGAATGGAACCCAGGTCTCTCGTTTGCGAGGTGAGTGCTCTAACCACTGAGCTACAGGACTCCACGATTGCTCCATTTGCTCCAGTATTGCTTTATTTAAAAAATAATAATAATTCTTGCATTATCACATCATCAAAATGCGCTTCACAAAATTTACTGTGAAGTGCAGCGACTGTGTATTTTGTAGACTTTTAAATTTGTAAATTTGGCAGCAAATTTTTGGCAGTGATGTTCCACAAACAGCCATGAAGGTATTTGAATGGTAGAATGCATCATGAAGTCCTGAGGAAGAAAAAAGAAATCATCAATAGTATAATTAGAATACCTGCATTTTAAATAGTGCCTATAAAGCTGAAACTTTACGGGTAATTGTGTATTTGTTGGCAAACGTAGCAGCTAATTTGCACACAGCAAGGTCTCACAAACAGATCTCTCTGAAGTTAATGACCAATTTATCTGGGGTATTGTTGGCCAGAAAGCTCCTTTCTCTTTAATAATAATAATCCTTGCATTTGGTATAGTGCCTTTCATGTCGGGAGGACGTCCCAAAGCTTTCCTGTGAAGTAAAGTGACTGTGTATTTATGGGGACAAATTCAGTAACCAATTGCGCACAAACAGCCATGAGGTGAATGACCACATTTTATTTGGGGGATTGTTGGCCACGAAACCGGGAAAAACTCTGTTCTCTTTTTTGAACAGTGCCGTGGGATCTTTAACATCCAGCAAACAGGCAGGACCCTCGGTCATCGGACAATCAGAGTTCTGAACGAAAAAAGATTGTGTCCTTTAGTTGTTCCAATTGAGTTAAGTGTGTACATCCAGGGTGTGAACCCTGATTGATGCTTGGCAATAGAGTTGTGTGGCTGAGAGGCTCTGTAGCAGGTAAATTCATTGCAGATGGACTTCATCCAGGATAGTATTCTGGTACACCTGCTGGTAAGAACCGTGAAGGTTAGATTATAGCTCCAAGTCTTGCCAAGTACCACAACTGAAATGTAATGGGTTATTGAGCTAAAGAGTTCTGACTGATGATCTGCCAGCATCCTGTATCTCATCCACTTCCACAGCTGAGTACCAGAGAAATCGACAGCAGCTGTTCTGGATGGATTTGTTTTAACATATACTCACGCACGCACACAGGGTGAGGGAGCACAAGCACTCCTGTTGAGCCATATTGGCTTTCACATGGGATTTGAAACTATAAAGGGTACTGGAACTGTTCTGTTAATGAAGCATTCTAGTTGTTTGATTTTGATTATTTGAGAGAAACATGTTCATTAAACCCTTTCACAGTCTTCTTTAATATTGTCTTGCAAGACTTTATTCCGTGCAGCATGTTACAGTTCTCATCGTGTTTTGGGACAGTTACTCCTCCACAGTGGTTTGTGGAGGAGGTGAGAGCCAATGCAGCTGAGTTTAATGTGACTGAATATCTAATTGTTCACTTGTTTGCCAATGCAGAGATTAGACTGACTGAAGAACAGGCAGCCTCCCAAGCAAAAAAATAGGCTAACTTTGGAGGATTTCTGGAGTTGACCAGGGAGAAACAGAAAGAAAAGTTCAGCCTAGTAAGTTAGCCAACTTGCCCAGGCAGCTGTGTTAAGCATTTTGAGTGGTCCTCCTGATGTGAAAAAGTGCTACTTGAAATGTAAATTGCTGTTGTCTCAAAATGCTTCCCAGGTAATTACTCTCAAGGGAAGGGATTGGTTAGTTACAGCAGCATTGGCACCAGCAAGGTCCCATAAAAGGCCCCTTATTGCTGACTGATGGCCAGAGTACCAGATGGAGTGGTTACAAACAGTATCAATAACTTTAACATTCACCTGATGAGCAAGGAGGTGGGATTTTGATTGAATGTCCTAATCTGACATCACACCACCCACCCCGTCCTGCATTACCCAGTCAACTCGAATGTCAACATGAGACGGGGGGGGCTTGAACCCACAGCCTTTGGACCTAGAGGTGAGTGCAACCTGCTGAAAAAGGCAAGGTGTTGGATAAATGCAGACGGTTTTTGCTGAATGTCTGTTTCCTCTTGATTCCAAGAAGGATTTAAATAGCCAACCACAAATCCTGGCGATGTGGCATGATATGATTTGAATGAGAGCGAGTAAACCATTGAAATTCCTGTTGGATGTGAATCTAAATTAAGACTGCAGCATTCCAATCTCAAGCCAGAAACCTATTGATGTTTGAAATGAATTGGCCCAGTTGTTTTTCAATTGCTAAGGCGCTGTCCGCCCATGGGAAACCTTGGTTTTCTCTGTACAAAGGTTTCACGCAGAGAACTTTCAAACATGTGTGGTTAACTATAGAATAATGGGCAACATCTTGTGACATTTAATATGTTCCAGGATCTACTATTTCATGTTCTAATTAATGCTGTGCCTCTGATTATTTTTATACCCTGTGGATTTTTTTGTACAATTATGCTAGAGAGATGTTCAGTGAACTCAATGGATAGCACTTGGGGAAATTTATCTTCTGCGAAGCGAGACCTGTAGTTTCTGTCAGTAGTTTGCAGCTTTAGTGCCTTTTGGGCTAAAACATACTAGAAGAAAGGAAGGTCTAAACCTCTGTGTTAATTAACCTGCTTAAATATTTGACCCTTCAATCTCGTAAATTCTGCTTGGAGTCCTGTAGCTTACCGGTTGGAACACTAGCCTCACAAGCGAGAGGACCTGAGTTTGATTCCCGGGCAGGTCGAAACATTGGGCAAATTTCCTTACTCCACATGCCTCTGTTTACCTAGCAGTAAGTAGTAACCTGGTTGTCAGTTGATTGATGGATCGCTTTTCCGTGGGTAATAATCCCTTCAAAAGTAAATAATAATAATTTGGTCGCTCGATCCACAACTGTTTGTGGGACACTGCTGTGAGCAATTGGCTGCTGCGTTTCGCCCACAAAATATACAATCAATTCACTTTACAGTATATTCTGTGAAGCGCTTTGAAACATCTCAAAAACGTGATTAGGGCCTATATAAAATTCAAGGATTATTATCTTTGAATAATTGAATAATCTTCAAATAGATTATTATTACTATTTCACTTCACTCCTGTTCTCTCTTCCTTCATTCTTTAATGGGCCTCCTTGTCGTTCTTAATTTAGAACTTTAATACCTTTACCTTTCTTCCATCTTGATTGAACAGGAGTCATGTAGCTCAGTGGTTAGACGACTTGCCTTGCAAGCGAGACACCTGGGTTTAATTCCTGGCAGGGCGAAATCTTGGGCAAGTTTCCTTACTCCACCACTAATAATAATCCCTCCAAAAAAATCAATAAAAACTCGGTCATTTTCAATCCATGACTGTTTGTGGGGACGCTGCTGTGCACAATTGGCTGCCGTGTTTCGCCCACAAATATACGGTCGATTCACTTTACAGCATATTCTGTGAAGTGCTTTGAGACGTCGAGAAGACGTGAAAAGCGCTATATCAAATGCAAGGATTATTATTTATTGTAACCTACATTCTCTTATGAATGTTTTTCCAACCTGAAAAATCAGTTGAAATTGTCCTTCCCTCCTTCCCCAAGCTTCCTGTGTCATATTTATAGTTAATAATAATCACCCTTACATTTGACACATTATCGTTAATGGTATCGCAATGTCAAGATGTCTCATAGCTCTTCACGTGATTTACTGTAATGTGCAGTGACTGTAATTATAGGTGAACATGGCAGCAAATTTGCACACGACTAAGTCCCATAAACCAGCGCGGTGTGAATGATTGAATTTTATTTGGGGATTGGTTTAACGACTCAACAAAAGTACAGTAGAGAAAATAGTAAAGGAAAAGTAGCTTAAACGTTTAGGTGCATTGGAACAGTTACTCGTCAGATTGCTTGTGAGCAACACGGGCTCTCTGATTTGCCTCAGAATAGATTTCCAGGCCCTTTGGCAACCCTCTGGATTGGGTGACGCACTTCAGGGATGACTAGACTGCTAGCATCCCTCTCCAGGTTGGCACGTGGAACAGGAAAGTACAGCCGTTATAATTTGCTTTCCCAACAGATGGCAATGTTGATTTGCACATATCTAACAAGATGAACCATTCCAGATGTGATGGCCCAACATAGCTTTGTGGATCCGTTTCCCAGTGCCAAATCTGTTCGTCAACTTTCCCCCAAAATTCCAACAGTGGTGAATGTACTCTCGGTGCACCTGTGGAGAGCTATAACGCTCAACTACAGTACAACACAATACAAACAACAACTTGCAATAATATAGTGCCCTTCACGTGCGGTAGTGTCCCAGAGCGCTTGAACAGTGGAGAGATGTGAAGCTGCTTGCCTGCTTTTATACTCGCCTGCTCCACGTTGCTTGGGGCCATTAACAAAACACATGCACAGCCCTCCGATACGGTGGTGCTTGTTTTTTTTGTGTTATAAAGCACCCTGTGACGCTACCCTCCACGAAGGGTGCAAGTTGTTGTTGTTATTAGAGATGGGTCGCTTGGCTGATTTCATATCATTTCAATAAAACGTCTGCTCCAAGATCTTGGCTGGTTGAATGGACCACCCCAGAGTTTTTACTGCGTCTTAGGGGAACAAATCCACTGGGACCCACATCAAGAGGGTTTTTATTGCACACCAAATGCATTATAAAACAGCATTAATGTATCCTGAGTACTGTAACTTTCCACACTAATGAACAGGGCTTGCAGGCAGTCAAGATAATATTGTATCTGTGGCAATTACACTGCTGCCTATCTTATCTCTTGGTTTCAATCCCAAATCGCTTCACCTTTAAGTGATCTGTCATCTCACTTAAGGGATGATCTCCAATTTCCCTTACTCGCAACCATTGCAAGGTGGTAGAGGCTATCAACAAATTAACATAATCACAGTGCAAATGTAACCAAATGATGCATGTTTTCAGAGGAGAGACCGGAACTGTGAATAAATCAATCTACATCGATGGGCAAATGAATCTGCCTTATTGACGGCACTTGTTCGTGCATTTGTAACATTGGGATTTTGTGGAAAAACTATTTTGATGAAGTACAATTTTGAAAGTTTCAGGAAAAAGATAATTGGAGGGTAGAAAACAATACTTTTCTTCCATTTACTTTAGATTTGATCTTATTGCTGTAGCGAAAGATCTGGCATTTATTTGGGAATTTTGTCTTTAACTGTTGAAGTGACAAAGCAACTTGTGTGCCAAAGATATATTTCAATATAAATTGGCACCCAGGTTCTGAGAGAGACTCTTCTTTGATGTCAACAAGCATCAAAATACCCTTTCTTGATATTAATCCCAAATGGCATCACTCCAAGGACAGAAGGTTATGTTTTCAAGCACCATGTCCAATCAGGCTAATGCAGTGTGGTACTAGGGGAGTATTGCATTTTTTCAATGTACACTGTCCAGTGCCTTGGGACATCCTCCTGACGTGAAAGGCACTATACAAATGTAATCTTGTTGTTGCAGTTGGTGTTCTGTTTTTTGAGATGTTCAAACTAGGTCTCACCTGCCTGTTTAGGTGGACATTAAAGAACCGTTAATATTATTTGAGAAGAAGAGGAAGTTTCTCCCAGTATCCTGGCCAAAGTACCTTAAATAAAATTGGTTATCTACTCTGCTGTGTGCAAGTTGGCTGCTGCTTTGGCAATACACTGTCACCACATTTTACAGTAAATCCTGTGAAGCGTTTTGAGATCCCCTCTCCACGTAAAAGGCCGGGATTATTATCGTAACAAAAATGTGTTCACAGCTAAACGACTTGCTATGAAGTGAAGTTGGTTTGGCCAAGTAGGGTAATGCTGTAGCATATTTGGTATTAAGATAGTGACATTGATCCTTTTATAAAACTTCACTGGATCATTTTGCCATAGTATGTCAGAAGAAAATACAGACAGACAGAGAGGTAGAGAGAGAATCTCAATGTGCTTTAATTGCCCAAATTAATCGGAGTTTCTTTAGATTAAATGAAAACTTTATACAGGAAAAACCATGTCGATAAACAGAAATCAAAATAGATTTTGTAAAGTCAAGTTTAGCTCTGAGCCTAAAGATTTGATTTAATCTTTTTGTTGCTTTATTGCAACACATTTTGATAGGATGTTCCATGTCTGGTTGTTAAATAGTTGCACGTGAGCATGATATTCTGAACTCTCTTGCTGAGTTATTTGGATCGAGGTGAAGTGCAGATATTTCACATTGAGTGTTACGTTGCACCCATGTGTCCCAGATCTGTCGTCTCTCATTTTGCACTCCCTTGTTTTCAGCTCGACAATTCAGGCCATTGGTTCTCTCAAATGGGGCTGAACATGTGGACTGAATCCAGAGCTGAAGGAAAGCCACACTGTGTCTGTGAAAATGTGGCAAACTGTGAAATATCTTGGAGACTGAGAGGAAGAGGGAGAGATACAAACGTACTGTGGCACATGGCTAAAGAGCCTTGATTTTATTCTTGCTATGATCACCAGCCATTTTTGCCATGTGTACCTTATTGTTACATATTAATAGAATCTAACAAGTGGCCTGTCATATGTTAGCGTGTGTGTCTGTTGGTGTGTGTGTGTGAGTGAGAGAGTGTGCGTGAGTGTCTATTGATGTGTGGGTGTCTGTGTTAGTGAAGCATTTCCTTATTCCTGAAACTGTTTCAAACAAGGCCAATAAGAACACAGGAAGCCAGTGTAAAGGTATTCTCTTTCCGTGAAACAGGAGGCAGTGATTCTGTTCAATATCCCAGTTTGGCAGCTAAAAATCTCAAGTTCTGTACAGTGTTACACTGCAAGAGTCGAAATGTGGGAAAAATGAGTGTACGTGGCATATAGCAATGCTGAATGAGTCAGGAATATTCCAATTGTGATAAGCTCATTCTTAGAATTAACAGCAATTTCCTCTAGTAAGAAACTCTTTACTTGCTATCCTTGGCCCTCTGCTGCTCATGTCACTCTGGTCAAAGGATATGTCACTCTGGTCAAACTTTCTCCCCTACTCCCCCATACTCTAAATTACTTTAAAATCTGTCCTTAATTAAAATGTTAAACTGAGGCCCTGTCTGCTTGTTCAGATGGACGTTAAAGTTCAGAAGTTCTATTCGACAAGAGAAAGAAGTTCCTCCTGGTGTCCTGGCTGACAGTCCCTGGATGAAATTGACGATTAACATCATGGCGGTTTGTGGGACTTCACTGTGCGCAAACTGGCTGCTGGATTTTCCTACGAAACGTACAGTCTATAGTACACTTTATAGTAAATACTGTGAAGCATTTTGAAACATTTTGATAATGTGATAAGGCACCAGTTTATTATTATTGCTATAAAGTGAGACAAATATCACTAAATGTAATAACATGTACGAGCGTAGAATCCTTCACTAAGATGAGTGGTTTAGACTAGGAGTAGAAACTGGGACTTTTTCCTACTGGGGTGGAAAAAAGGGTTGAGGGGTGGACTGATAGAGGTTTTCAAAATTCTGAGGGGTTTTGAGAGAACAGAGAGAAATTATTTCCACCAGTTGGTGAGTCAGTAACAAGAGGGCATCAATTTCAGATACTTTAGTTAATGAACAAATGGGGTTGTTAGAAGTTTTTTTTCATGCACGTAGTATTTTGGATAGGGAGTATCCAGCAAGGAGTGGTGGTTGAAGCAGAATCCATATTGGTGTTCAAGAGAGAGCTAGATAAATATCTTTAAAAAGAGTCAGCTATAGGGGTCTAAAGGAAAAGTAAATGGGACTGAAAGGATTACTTTTGAGGGAGACAGCCCAGACAAGCTAAGCTGAAAAGCCACCCTTTGTGCTGCGGAGTCCCGTAGCGTAGTGGTTAGCGTGCTCGCCTAACAAATTCACTTCATAGCATTCTGCGAAGGGCTTTGAGACCAGCTCTAAGATGTGATAAGGCACTATACTTAATGCAAGGATCATTTTTATTATTCGAGAGAACCCGGATTCGATTCACAAGCTGGGCAAAAGCTTAGGCAAGTTTCCTTACTCCAAACGCCTGTTTACCTAGCAGTAAGTAGGAGCCCGGTCGTTAGTCGATTGGCGGGTCACGTTCTGGTGGTAATGATCTCTCCACTTCCCTCCCTCATAAAATAAATTGATCACTCAATTCCATGACCATTTGTGGATCACGGCTGTGCGCAATTGGCTGCTGCACAAGACGCAGATAATTCACTTTACAATATATTCTGTCTCAGCAATGTGATAAGGCACTTATATCAAATGCAAGGATTATTATTATTATAAGTTTCTCTGGTTCTAAAGGGTTTGATGGGAAGAAGTGCACAGTACCAGAATATTGCCTCTAGATGGTACTGTGTCAACACTGCTTCAACAAGACCAGGAGTGTTTCAACACTGGGAAGGGCAAGGTGAAACACACTGTGTACAGTAAAATATTAAGTATCTAAAAACTCAACTTACTACCTTAGAAGTACATGGCTGGGTTGGATATAAACAGTATGTGTAGCCAGATCCTGCGCTTTAATTGCTGGGCTAAGGTAGTTGTCTGCGGGGAATAATAAAGGATAAAAATCTGGTAAAAGTTCACTGAAGAGAAAATATTGTGACAGCTTCTGTAGATCAATAATACACCCACCCCACCCCTCCCTCCCGCCTCCCCCTGTTCTGCAGGTTGACCTCTGCAACACTGGGAAACGTGTCCTGATACAGGAAGCTGGTTTTGAAGGAGAATTGGACCAGCCAGTCTCCACCAGTGTATCACATGAGCCAGGGAACAATTCCAAAGCATTGAGTCCCACCCTTTTCAGATTGCAAGTCCCAATGGTTTCCTGATTTGGGCTATGTTGGAAGCAGCAGCACTCTCCCTCAGGAAACCCTTTACAAGCCGCTGTTGTAACCGGGATGAACTGTCCCTATCAGTCCTTCTGGTGCCTTTACATTGGGAGGGGAGGTGTTTAAAGGAAAGATGCAACAGTCCAGACAATCTAGTAGTGTGTGACATCCAGTGGAGCAGGATTCAGGTCACTTTATCTCGTCTTCTTTAGCCTTTTAGGAATGCACGGTAATTAGCAGCGGAAAAAGATTATTATTCCACAGTAAGCGAACACATGGAGGAAATATTAACAATAGCCGACTGGCGACTGGCTGATAATAAGTCAAGTTATATCGGTGGAAGGAAACCCAAGCTTATGTCAGTGGAAATAATAAAATGGGGGAGGAGTGGGGGTGCTGGGGAAAAGGGAAAGGCTTAGCGTCTTGAATTCTTATTTTACATTGAAATGCGAGAGAAAGTGAGCGCTCATCATTGCTCTCATGCACACCACAGGAAAGCTTTTCTCTGAATTGTTCACCCGCAATATTACACAGTAAATGGCACTATTACAATATTACACAGCTACACTTCACAGTAAATTCAGTGAAGCACTCCTGGCATGAAAGCCGCTGTAAAGGATGCAAGAATTACTTAAGAATTGGTGTGGAATGCGAGGGTGGTTGGGATTATTAAATCGCAGCCTATTCGAAGTGCAGGGAATCGTGATATTGTAAACCACAGGAACCAGTAGCCATCAATCCATCAAATTTGTGCTGGCGATTCTCTCCACCCGAGTTACCTAATTTAATCCCACTCTCCTGCTCGCTCCCCACACTCTTTAATATTCCACCATTTCTAGAATCTATCTAAATTTCTTTTAAAATAATTTATGGCCTCTGCTTCAATTACAATTTTGTGGCGGAGAATACCACTTTCCAGCCACACTCGGTATAAAGATATATCTATGTATCTATCTAAATGTGTATATATATTTTTCTTCTAACCTCCCTTTTTTTGTCATTACCTTAAAGTTGTGCTCCCTCATTACTGACTCACCAACTTGTACTGAGTTCCTGAGTTGAATTGTTTCGAAAATCAATTTAACTCATGCAGTTTGTTCATCAGAATTTGCACTGAAATAACTTTGCAATTTGAAATGGCTATGTTCCGAAGCAAGATTTCAGTTTTTTTTAAAAGGGTACATTTTTAAAACAAAAAAACCTTAACCGGTGTAAAATATCTGCAACACGTCAACAGTACAGAACTGCTGTCTTTATTGAGGGTGGCATGAATTCTCGAATGTCAGAATAAAAATGAAATGGATATTGTGGGCAATATCGATGTTGATGTTAATTTACACTTCTGGGATTTCCTTTCAGGGCAACATTAAAATCCTAGCTTCCCAGTGCAATAAAATCTCGTTTCACAAACCAGGTGCAATGTTACACCATGAGCCAAATGTGCTGCTTGAATTTTTTTTGATTTTTGAAGCTAACGGGAATCGACATTGATGATATTCCAGTCTTTTTAAGCGAGAATAGTGGTTAATGAGGAGTAGACGTGCCACTTGAACTGCACTGGTAGAAAAAAAATTAACATTAACGAGAAGTTTAGAAAGAACGTACAGCACAGAGAGCGGTCCATGCTCGTGTTTATATTCCACATGAGTCTTCACCCAATCGTTAACTCCCTCCCGTACCCTTCTATTCCTCTCTCCCTCATGTGAAAGTCTAGCTTCCTCTTGAATGCATCTACACTGTCTGATTCAACTACCGCTTCAGGCAGTGAGTTCCACAATCTCACTACCCTCCACGTGAAGTAGTTCCTCCTAACTTCTCTTTTAGATCCCCGAGTTGCTATCTTATGTTTGTGTCTTACAATTTGCACTAAAATAACTGTTTCCTGTCACCACAGGAAATAGTTTCTCTATCTACCCTATCCAATCCCTTTATTATTTTGAAAAACTCAAAAAAAAGATCACCCTCAACCTTCTAATCTCAAGGGAATACAGACAAAGTTTATGCAACCTGTTCTCATAATTTAACCCTTCAGGCTCTGGTATCATTCTGGTGATTCTGTGCTGCACCCCCTCCAGAGCCAACATATCCTTCCTGAGGTGCAGTGCTCAAAACTGAAGCAGTACTCCGCATGGGGTCTGACCAAAGCTCTTGGATCATCAAATAAAGATTCAGCATAAAAGGTTCTGTATCATTTTTGATCCTGAACTTTGATAGTAATTAGTCACTAACTAAAACCAGCACGTTGGGAACTGAAGCACATGGAAGCCTTTGAAAGCAACACTTTGCATTTTTTTTAAAGCTTCCTCACATCAAAAGGGGATATTGGTGGTGAATTGGAAAAGTGCCAGAGGTAAACAGGTAAGCATTTCTATGCTCATTTAGGGTGGGTGTTCTGGAAAGATGAGATCAAATAGGCCAAAGAGCTTTCTTCATCTGAACTGAACTTGTGAACTTTGACCAAGAGGTGAGAATCTAGTGGTAGTGATAATAATAATATTCCTTGCATTTATGAAGAGAGCTGAACTGGTGCGGAATGATGAACATCGAGAAGACTATTTCTTTTCATCTCTGAAACCTTAGAGTTGATATTTTAGAATAGATCCAAGAGGTCTACTCTTATTAAACATATTGATAAGTAAAGTCATGTAGCGGTTAGAGCACTCGCCTCGCTAGCAAGAGGCACTAGGTTCCATTCCCAGACAGAGCAAAACCTCTAGGCAAGTTTCCTTACTCCACACACCTGTTTTCCTAGCAACAAGTAGGAACCTGGTTGTTCATCGATTGGTGGATCGAAATATCCCTTCAAAAATAATAATAATTTGGTCACTCAATTCACGACTGTTTGTGAGACACTGCTGTGTGCAATTGGCTGCTGCCCTTTGCGACGTCTCGATGTGATGAGGTGCAAGGATTATTATATATTAATGCTGGATATGTGGCCCAGGCCAATGGCTGTTGGATTATTGCATGGCGACTCTGGAGCTGTTCATCAGTCGTACATTATTGAAGTCACAGTGTGTTCTTCCTCAGTCTTTCTCATAACATTAAGGATGGACTGTGGTTTTCTATTTAAATTCAGGATTAAGGATTCTTGTAAATCTTTCATTCAAAGGCTAACTTGGCTAACTGAATTTTAATCAGCCAGTTAAATTATTATTGTGGGTTGTAAATGGTTTTGAACGAGGGTTATCAATGTGATCTCAGGATTTAAGTGGCAGAACATTAGATGAACAATTCATCATCTTTATGTGGCTAAATGGCTGATCTGATCAAATATATATTTAATGACTGGTATTGAATGTTCACATTTCTAGGTTTGCTTCAGACAAGAAATCGTGATGTGTGCAGAATTGCAGCATCTTGTTTCAGAACTGTCAGTGAACATACTTATGTTGTATATATAAACAAATGGCTAAATAAATAGCTGAACTCGCTTGTTTTGACTTTTGATTAATGCAAGAACACAAGATCGGTTTAGATGGAGAAGGCCCTTTAGCCCATTTGATCTCAGCTTTCCAGAACACCCACCCTATCTCACTCACTCCCATCACTGCATCAAGCTGTTTTTTAAAATGAGTTCAGTGTGCTGGCCTCAACCATCCTTCCTGGCACCCTGTTCCAGTTGCTAATTACCCTCTGAGTGCTTCCTGGAGTCTATCCTGAAATTGCCCTCTGCAATTCTAAGCCTATGTCTTGTTCTTTTGACTCGGTGTGTCTGAAAGTGTTAAGTGTGATGTAGATTTGTATGTAACGTGTGTCATGCAGGTGAAACAGTTCCTGTGCTTGTTATGTGAGCTGCTGTACCTGAGTTCCATACACGGGCATTAGGAATCAATTCTTTCATGTTATTGATAATGAAGCTGAAATCAGGTTCTGTTCCCATGGCTTGGGTGTGAACAAATCCAGCGCTAACTGTTAGAACCAGATTACAGCAGGAAAACCATTGCTTTGTATTTCTGTAGGTGTCGTCCCTAGGGTGAAAATTGAACAAAATCCCTTCAAAAAAATAAAATTAACATTAATAATTTGGTCAATCAAACTACGACTGTTTGTGGGACACTGCTGTGTGCAATTAAGAAAATAAGAAATGCTAGATAAAAAAGACAAAGGTCCATCTCGTTCGCCTTCCACCTTCCTGACAGCTGCATGGAAATATGTCCCGAATACCTGTATATTATGTCCCATGATGTTAATAAGAATATAAAAAAATGCTAGATGAAAAAAGGCCAAGGTCCAATTGGCTGCCGCTTTTTACCCACAAAAAATACAGTCAATTCACTGAACAGTGTATTCTGTGAAGAGCTTTGAGATGTCTCAAAGTCATAAAGCACTATATCCAATTCAACAAATATTATTATTAAAATATGTACTTTTACATAAGCTTTTTAGGAGTGGCCAATGTGGGGATGTAGCTTACATTAAGAACACATTGATTTGAAGAGGAAAGAATATTCACTCCATCAAGTTGCGCACTCTCACACAGACAGAGGTTACATACTCCACCCTACCTGGAAAAGAAATCCCACACAGACACTGTCTGATCTCCAAGGGAAATCCAGCACATTCCATAATATTAATCTACTGCCACCTCAACCTACTTAGATAATTATTTTGGGAGGACAAGTTTGCAGGCCTATGGGGAGAGAGCGGGGCAGTGGGATTGATTTGGGTAGTTCTTTTCAAAGAGCCGGTATGGACGAATGGGCCGAATGGCCTCCTTCTGTGCTGCCTAATTCTATGATTCGATGATACTTCCCTTTACAAACCCTTTCTCTGCCCATCTTGGCTGACAATCACCTACCCTCTGCCACCGATCAAACTAATCATTCACTTAATGGCTGTTTATGGGACATTGTTGTGTGCAAATTGGCTGCTGTGGTTTCCTGCAAGATGTACAGTCCCACAAATCACAGTAAATCCAGTGAAGCTCCTTTTGATATGCCCTACTGACCTAAATGGCAATATATCAAACACAAGGAGCCAGGTGGAATCCTGTAGCTCAATGGTTAGAGCACTCGAGACACCTGGTTTCAATTCCAGGCAGGGTGAAACCTTGGGCAAGTTTCGTTATCCCACACTCCTAATAATAATCTCTCCAAAACAAAAAAATAATAAATTGGTCATTTTCAAACTACGACTGTTTGTGGCACACTGCTATGCGCAATTGGCCGCTACTCGCCCACGAGTCAATACACTTTACAGTCCATTCTGTGAAGCGCTTTGAGATGTCGAAGACGTGAAAAGCGCTATATCAAATGCAAGGATTATTATTATATAAGGATTATCGTCATATTGGTCTGGACTTATCCATGGATTTCCCTTTGTCTATATTTATTGACCTTCTTCCAGATTGTTGGTCTAAAACTACAGGCGCAACTTTAAACCGGTACAATTATTCTATTGGGTAACAAAAAGGAGTGCTGCTTGTTTTGTTCTACTCGTCAGTAGATGCCACTCTTACTGCCAGACACTTGTGATGGAGAAATGCTATTACTGGCAACTTGGCTCCTAAGTAGAATTTCATCCTGCTCCTGTTCACGTGGACAAAAAGAAATGCCAAATTGGTTGTCAATCACACATAAATTCAGGGTGATCTTGCAGTAATTGCATTACGGAAAAACTTGCCTTTTTATTGTCCCTTTTTACCACAATGAAACTCCCAAAGGGGTTTACATTAGTTAGTCTCCAGTGCAATTACTTCGTTGTTTTTTAGGCAAACATTACAAGCTATTTGGTGTCCTGAAAACTGCTGTGAACTATTTTCATTGCTGGCCTGTAAACTTATCATACAGAGGGGAGGAAAACATATGGAAATGTGGAATAAACTTTGTAGTGTAGTAATCCTAAAATTTGTTCTGAGTTACTTTTTAACACTGGTATTAATCATCACTGCAATTAGTGGTGCTTTTTAATGTGAGCTTGCATTTGTGGGTTCGCTCTCTTGATCTGGCCATGAATGGCAATGTTTTTTCCCACTCTCCCTCCCTTATATAAATATATATAAAAGGCGCACAACAGGAACTATTGATTTTTACTTCACTTATTAGAACGACTTGTATTACTGTCTCGCACAGTAAGTTTCGGTCAATGAACAGCTAATATTGAGTAATAAAGGACTAATTCAGTTGAACGATTTTCATATTGAAAATACCAGCGAAGGGCTGAGATGGTGGTCCATTTATATACCCACAAAAACCATTTCGTTGCTATTCTTCATAACCTATTGATTATTTTTGAAGTGCAATGTTTTGACACGCAGTTTGGCAGCAATTTCTTTCCTTGCAAAGTGGCGTAGGTGATGGGTTAACCTTTTATTGATGCCAATAAAAGACTAGCGCTGTCTACATCATCTTATGCAAGAAAATCCATCATAATCCCCCCCCCTGTAGTTTAGTAGCTTACGCGCTGCTGAGAAGGATTACACTGTAACTCTATTGGTATCCCCTTGTGTTTTGGTGACTATCTGAAAATAATTGAGAGAGCAGTTTATAAATTAATAAAAAAATGTTAACTTCATTACCCACTTGGTTCCGACCAGCCATTTTTCTAATGTTTTACTGATTGAATGTGAAGCCCTCCAGGATGCTTATACAATCCTTAAAGAGCTGGTTAATGGAAGTATTATTTTTGTAATTACCATATAAAATGAGTTGGGTCTGTGCCAACCCCATAGTTGAAGCCTTCATGTTTGTGAGGTTGATTATGGCATAGCTCAGACCCTAGGTTAGGAACTCATGGGATTGAATGTCTCCCTCATTTACAATGACTGAAGGAGAGAATTCAGCCTATGATAATGTGTCAGTGTATTTATCCGTTGGCTTTAGTGACTGGGTGTGTTGTGGAGATTGTTGGAGTTCCTACAAACCAGATACATCCTGGGTTTCAAAACGTATCTGACCTCAGCAAGGGCAGTGCTAGTACCCTCTATACTGGAAACTGTGACGATCTCTACACTGGAGTAGAGATCATCTATAGAGATTAGGGCATCACAATTGAGCCTGACCTCTCTCCACCCAGCTACCACGCATGCATAAACAGTAAAGAAACCAGGAACAGGAACCCTGGCTCTTTAGTCCCGAGCAAAATTTATCTCCTCTTACAGCAGCAGCTGAGACCAGCAAGCTCAGTGTGGAGCAAGATTCGAAACCGCGCTCTCCTGGTCCTGTGGCTCCATCTGCTGCACCATCAGGGCTGCTCCCTCCTGTACAGTCCTACTTTCCCCAAGGCACTGGACAGATAAAGGTTGGAATCAAAGGGTTGGAGGGCAAGGAGCGTGGGGGTAGGAGTGTAACCGAAGGCACGGTCAAAGAGGAAGGTTTTTGAGATGGACCTCATAGGACAAAAGTTACATTTGTCACAACCACAACGACTTGCATTCATGTAGCGCCTCTCACACAGGGCAGTGTCCCAGAGCAGGAAGGTCTTCAGGCACGACTTGAAGATGGGGAAGGAAGGGGCAAGGAGGAGGGATAGAGGAAGAGTGTTCCAGAGTTTTGGGGCGTATTGGCTGAAAGCGCGCACAACACTCAAGCAATTTAACCAAGGTCAGCATTTGTATTTTGCCGTCTTCAGAAAGAAGGTGGGAATGGAAGAGAAGTGTTGGAGAAGTAAGACCAATAAACAATGATCCTCGCCTTGTGAACCAGTTTTACCTTTTCCCCCCTGGTGGTGGTATGTAAGGAGCAGCCACTCCTCTGCAGTATCAAAGGCAATTATCCATCTGCACACCAAGTACTTAAAGAGTTCATTAGCGATGAAAGCAAAGTCAGTTGTGCAGCACATCTGGAGGAAATGTATTTCAAATGTAATACAAGTCTGCACTCTGATGCATATTATGACATTAACGGTTCATTAAGTAACTTTCAGATGCATAAATCACCTAATTAAGGTGCAGATGACAACCCTTTTGCATTTGCTTCCCAATCAAGTTTGTACCAGGTTTATATTCTGTGATAATAATAATAATAATTGATCATACAATAATTCATAGATTGTTTAATTTAAAATTGTGACAATTGAGCATGTATATTATTTTAAATCCCTGCCTTCTGATTGCTCTCATTTAGACCTGTGCGCTCAATAACACACATCAAGATATTCATAACACATCTGAACTAATAGATGCTATTTTTAACAGCAGAATGTGGTTTGAAGCAAAGTCAAAAATTTAACTTTTAATTGATGTGCGCCTTAACATGATCTTATGATCAAAGTTATGACATTTAGTACATCAGCTGGTTACACCAGGTATCCTGGAGGTGCCCCACCCACAATGGTCATCCTTCGATACAATAACAACAACTTGAATTTATATAGCGCCCTCCACACCAGATAGTGTTTCAGATCTCGTCTGTCTGTTCACGTGACTGTGACTGTCCTGTAGCTCAGTGGTTAGAGCACTCGCTTTGCAAGTGAGAGACCTGAGTTCAATTCCAGGCAGGGTGAAACCTTGGGCAAGTTTCCTTACTCCACACGCCTAATAATAATCCCTCCAAAGACAAAAACAATAATAAATTGGTCATTTTTAATCTACGACTGTTTGTGGGACATTGCTGTGCGCAATTGGCTGCCGCGTTCACCCACAAATATACAGTCAATTCACTTTACAGTATATTCTGTGAAGCGCTTTGGGACGTCCTCCCGACATGAAAAGCGCTATATCAAATGCAAGGATTATTATTAATGATGATCCCACTGTTGGAAAAAAGAAGGGAGTTTTTCCCCGGTATCTTGGCCAGCAATTCCTTCCCCTCCCACCCCTCCCCCAGATAAAATTGGTCATTCACTTCATGGCTGTTCATTTGATGTTGCTGCGTGCAAATTGTGTGTCGCATTCACCTTAAAAAAAATATGCAGTCATTGCACTTTACAGTAAATCTTGAGAAGCTCTTTGATAAGTCCACTTGATGTGAGAGACGCTGTATCAAATGTTATTATTATTATAAAGTCAATACTTTACAGTTAGCCACAGCATTTATAACCTGTTAGTCTTTCTCAGCTGAAGCCATATGAGATTTAAACTGCACCTTCTGTTTTGATGGTTTAAAAATTGGTTACTATCCTGTTTAATGTTTTTGATTGTGTTAAGTTTAACTGATTTTGATCTTAACCTATTAAAGAGCATCACATGTAGCGTGAACTCGGTGTGAGCTCCCACATGCCTCAACATCCATTCATTCAGCGTAATCTCAGCATAATCTTAACATTGCTGCTAAACCAGTCAAAGGGGAAACCAGAAACAATTTTTTTATACTGCGGTAGTGGGGAGTGCATTTTCCTAGAAGAACATAGATGATAATAATAATAATATTTTCATGAATATTAAATAATAATTAATTAATAAAAATTTTACAGATAAATCCTTACATTTGATGGAGAGCCCTAAATTGGTACATTCACCCAACCCCTCAGTGAAAACGCATGCTCTAAGACATTTTAATTATCGGTATTTTTAAAACTCAAAGTGGGTTTTGAGTAAGCAACACCCACTAATTCTCTCGTGCTCTGGGACGCTTAAGTGAGGGACGCTATATAAATGCAAGTTGTTGTTCTTGTTAATTCTAAACAAGAAGTGTTTCTTCTGTAAACTGTTGCCTCAATGTCATTGCTATGAACAAGAGTCCTCGCTTTTGATATATCACTTTATCATATTGTGACATCTCCAAGTGCTTCGCAGGAATGGACTGCAAAGTGTGGTGACTGTGTGTTTTGTGGGCCAGAGCACAGCACAGGTTGATGGAGTATGGAATGCTCTTTTTACGAATGGCTTTACAAAAGCCAAGGCCATAATAGCACTTGAGAGAGAATTCGATGGACATTTAAGGAAAAATAATATGAATGGCTACAGAGCGGGGAGGGGAGAGGAATTGAGCAGAGGAATGAGGTTAGAGAAAATTGCTACAGTGGGTGAGTCTGCTCCAATGGATGAGCACACATCAGCACAGACAGGTGGAGTCAATAATCCTCTGTGCTAAAATGTTCTGGAAACCTTGAACTTGAATCCAGCGTATGTGTGCGTGATACATATTGCCCCTTTTTTTGTCTCTCTCTCTGTACCTTTGTGCTGCATGAATAACAACTATTAATGAGGAATTCAAGTTTGGACGTACCTTTTGTTCTGGTGTGGGTTTAAAAAAATATATCAAATAGTTCTTGTCCTACAAGCAAGGAATCCTCCCCTTAGCTGGCGGGAAGCTTGCCAGACGAGCTCTCAATGACGAGCTGTGCGGTTTTATCTGGTTAAACTCCAGCAGTTACCCCAACACACATCTCTTGCTCAAACATACAGAGCTTGGCTCTCGCCAACCTGTGCCTATTACTCTCCGTGATTTACTAAACAGTGTGACATCTAAGGCACCTGAATAGATGCGTACTGAAATCAAAGGGGCAGCGATCGAGCAGGAGAGTGAGATTACATTCAGTGGAGAAAAATACAAATGTGGACCTGATGGTCAGAATGGCCCATTTGTGTGCTGGGGCACTTTCTATGAGGAGGAAGAGATGTATCAGACAGGAAGCAGCAGACAGGAGTTAAGGATAAGTTTGGACGGATGCATATTGAAGTTGCACAATTACTCCGGTGACCTGACCAGAGACCTCCTGGTGTGGTTTAAATACACTATGCTGCAGAGATGATATAAGGGCAAATGTCACAGCGCGTGTTGCTGCAGTTATTCCTAATGTCAATATTTATATGGTGTTTATCTTGACATGTAAGGGCAGCTAGTAGCACTCTTCATAGTGTAAGAAGATGTCAGTTGCTCATATCTATACTGATAGGGTAACTGTCGCTGATGGTAAAGCATAACATGGGTGTGTAATGAAGCTGTGTTTACAGTAATGCTGCATACTGAAGTGATGTAGGAATTCAGTAAGGAAATTGAAAGTATAACTTGACAGGAAAACAACTTTTCTTTCCACTCTCCCTGTGTTAAATGTTTATACTGTAGTCTATTGGATTCCCTGCATAGCTCCAGGTTTATACTAAGCTGTTTATCTTCCAAAGCTGTGTTAATTGGTGTGCAGTCTCAGAAATATACGCACACATACTCTCCCTCTCTCACACACATACACACACACACTCAAACTCTGCCTCCCACACACATATTTTAATCCACTTCAGGTTGGGTTTATGTAGACCGCGCGGAATAGTCTCTCGCTTGTAATTTCACTTCCAGCGCGGTTTAGGCACAGAACAGTCATCGAGCAGTTAACCAATGTCTTATTTCAGGGCCAGAAGAACATGGTGAAGGCTGCTTTCCGCTGTGAGCTCAGCTGAGTTCCAAAGGTAGTGGGCAAACAATGGCCCACATTGTTGAGCCCTAATTCATCCTTAGCAACATCTAAATAAGAAAAAAATGTGACCTCATCATCTGGAATCCGATCTGAACTTTTTTTTTGCTACGTTTCCTCTAAGTTCAGGCTCTGCTTCCCCGGCGGAAAGCACTTTACTTTACCAGCGCCACAGCACTGGGTTTGCTGACGGTCTCCTGGCACAGCAGTGTAGAGCAGGGTCATGCCTTGTCTCTGCACAGGGGTAGGAAGGGCTTTGCAGCGACCTTCCTGCCTGGTCAGAGAGAAGCTACTGTGCCCAGGGTCTCTGAATCCATCAAAATCGGGCCCACCCTGGGGAAGGGAGTCACTTTCAGTTTCACAACCAACATGGCAGCTGAGTGATGAAAAAAAACAGCTAAATGGGTATAAAACAAAGAGCCCTGTCAAAGGTCAACTGGGGTCAACACGCACATTTCTGTGCAATTGTTATTGAGTCAACTGAAATAGACAAGGCAGCTTAAATGGCTTGGATGTCTGTCTGTATGCAGAAGACATTGTTTAACCTTTAGGTCTCAGTAGCTTTTGTAATTTTTTTCTCCCAGAGTACCGGGAAAAGATTGCTTGTATTATTTTTAATGCCTTTTTCGCTTTTGATTTAAGGCATTCTGGAACGCCGCAAAGGATAGAGGGAGGATTCGTGCCAGACTTGTGGACAGGGTGAACCTTGCTGTGCTTTGCCGATTGTCCCTGTGCATGCATCTCTCTCTGCCAAGTGGACGCTTTATGTCCGATGAAGTTTTTCTGAATTTGTTTGAAGCCTTGGAGCATTTAAAAAAANCTTCCACTTTGAAAATATAGATACATGTGTATGTGCACGTGTGGTATATGTCTATACATTTATAGGTGTATGTATGCCTGCGTATACACATGTTGAGCAAGTTTCCTTACTCCACACGTCCCTGTTTACGTAGCAGTAAGTAGGAACCTGGTTGTTAGTCGATTGACGGATCGCTTTTCCAAGGGTAAATATCCCTTCAAAAATAATAATAATTCAGTAAATTCAGTAAAATGACTGTTTGTGGGACACTGCTGTGCAGAATTGGCTGCCACATTTCGCCCACAAAATATACAATCAATTCACTTTACAGTATATTATGTGAAGCGCTTTGAGATGTTTAGAAGATTTGATAATGCGCCATATCAAATGCAAGGATTATTATTTATTATTATATAAACGTGTTTGTGTATGTGGGCAGCCCAGGCTCTGCTGGCTGACTCTTCTAGTGATGGAGACCGTGTTGGTAGACTCCCCAAGTACAGAGTGATGTGTCTGATCCTGTGTGCTCCTGCCCTCTGGCCCAGCTTTGAGAACACCAACCCAGCTAAGCCTTTAATTACAGATGCTGTTTAAAGATGGGATGGCAGGTTTAACTTGTCTCTGTAAAGGTGGATTTATTGAACACATCTGTTTGGAAACCACACTAAAGTTGTTGTGTTTGGGGCTTTACCAAGCCTAATATTGCACGTTACACGGAGGAGAGCTGTAGCCTTTTAAGATACTCCCTTCCTGTCTGGTGATGCTGTTAAGTTCTGATCTTTGCTGCACGATCCGTGGGTCATAGAGCTACATAGAGATACTGCACGAGTCTTGTGGCTTCGTGGTTAGCGTGCTTGCTTCACAAGCAAGAGGACCCGGGTTCGATTCCCGGGAGGGCGAAACCTTGGGCAAGTTTCCTTACTCCACACTCTCTGTTGATATAGCAGTAAGTCGGAATCTTATTCTTAGATCGCTTTCCATCAACACCCCGCCACAAAAAAGTGCTCATTCATTCTATGACTGTTTGTGGGACATTGCTGTGCACAATTGACTGCTATGTTTCACCCACAAAATGTACAGTAAATTCACTTTACAGTATATTCTGTGAAGCGTTTTGAGATGTCTCGAAAATGTGATAAAGCGCTAGGTCAAATGCAAGGATTATTCTTATTAATCCCAACTGACTAGTTATCTTCCCCTCTCCTGTGCTTGAGTCCGTATTTCCCTTTTAAATATATTGACCATGTTAAATGTTTTTAGGGTTTGATTCATCTGTACGGTTTATCGAACCTTTCTTTTTTTAATAAAATGAAAACTCATCTTGTGAAACAAAACTGCACCCATAATGACATTGCCTGGCATCAAAAGCAAAGATACAATCATCTAAATGTGTACATTCATTCACTCACTGAAAAAGAGGGAGCCTGACCTTTGACTGTATTGAACTGACCTTTTCTCTCGGATTTTCATCTTGTTGCACATGATGGACATTTAGCAATTTATTCCAAAGTGCAGTGGCCGTTAAGTAATTGGATTCAAGGATTCCTCAGGGCTTCTTACGATGTGCAGTTATTTCCCATGTATCTATCAGAGTCTTGTCTGGGGTCACCTTGATATCCCAGTGTAAGGAGGACATTAATAAGCTGTTTCTACTCTTTGTGGAGTCCAAAAATCCAAATATAAGATAGCCACTAGCTGATCTAAAGTGGAATTTAGGAGGAACTTCTTTCTGTAGAGGGTGGTGAGAATGTCGAACTCGCTGTCATAAGCTGTGGTTGAAAGAGAAAACATCGATGTATTTAAGAGGCTTATAATAGAAGAGGAGGGATGGAGATATGTTTGGAATACAAACACCAGCATTGACTATTTGGCCGTATGTCTGCTTTCTATGCTGTAACAGTCTCTGCAATTCTGTGCAAGTACATTATTAAGCCTTTGATGGATCGCAATTGCGTTGGGACATAGCAATGTACAGGAGCATAAAAGACCAATGCGACCCAATGGGTCGATCCTAAAGAAAGGATAACTAGTTATTTGTACAATGCAGTGATTTATTCCAGAGGTTGAAATCCCAATCAATACAACAGCTATAACAACAAAGACATGTTTGTTTCACTTTGCTTTTTATCCCTATGTGTTCCAGGCGCCCGGTAATTGTTTCAGCTTCCGCCCTGAGTCCACACTTGGAGCAAGTCTGCTAATTGGATATGAGCTCCTGGGTCCAGTTACATAATTAAAGGGTTAGTCTGCAAAGCAGCTGTCTCTATAAGCCCCACCACCTCTCATGCTCTGAACCCAGGATATATTGTATTATGGCTGGCAGAGTGATTGCGAAGAATAATCTTCACCAGCTTTGATAGCAGATGAGGAGTCAAGTGATAAAGTGGAGTGTGACCCTCTTCACTAGTGGAGATTAACGCATTATCTCACAATTGCCCGTTAGGTACTTTATTTATATTGCCTGGAGTATTCTTTCTACTTGAAAATGCTTTTCAATGAGCTCCGAAACCCCCCCACACACCTAAAAATGTATAATTTGATGTGGTTAATATTTTATGGACACTGGTGTGTGCAATTGGCTTCAGCTTTTTGCTGACAAAATACACGGTCAGTACACTTGACAGTATATTCTATAAGCGCTTTGAGACGTCTCGAAGACGTGATAAGGCGCTATATCAAATGCAAGGATTATTATAATATGTTGGTATTGTCATGGTGAAGTCGTGACCAGAGTGGATTGACTTCTTTCCAATGGTGTTTCTTTATACAAGCGTTCTGAATCTAAAATAATTAACTCTAGTCTTCTTGTGCAGCAGTGGAATATTCTGCAAAATAAATTATAATTAAAAAAAGTCTTGCTTCATATTCCTTGCTCTTAGTATCAGGTGCTTGGGTTATCCTACGTGGGCCAATGTCCTCTTGCTTTTACTAGAAATTCCATAGCGTTTTCCCTATCCAGTCTTTGCAGGGTTCACTGATGCTATGCCTTGTGGAGGCAACATTAAACAGTGTTAATGAGCAGCAATTAACCAAAATGCTGATTTGAAGCAATGGTTTGGGGCCACGATTGGAAATGGCATGGTTTAAAAAATGCATCAACTACAATTGAATCTTTGCAAATGTTGCCCTTTTGGTCTTGCTTTTGTGTTTCATTGTAGGGGTTATTATATTAATACTAGCGGGTTTGGGATTTGGAGTGATTTTCTGATGTGTGAAACAAATGTACTAGCAATGTGTGATACGGTTATCTTGAAGGGTTTATGACATCAATGGGAATGTAGTAGAATTGGTCTGTTTGATCTGCCTGGCACAATTCCAGATTTCTCGTTTCATATTTTTTTCCCTCATAACCTCAGGCTCTTGTTAGGCGCGTCTCTGGAAAGTCCAAGTGATGAAAGTCCTTTCCTCTACTTCCTGCCTGTGTTGTGCCCTTCACATTGCATCTAATGTTGGATCATTCTGGTTTTAATTGTTGATTTGCACCCTCGTCCTCTGCTCGAGCTGACGCATTCTCATGTGGGTAATAAAGAACCCATAACACTGTCTGAAAAGGAACCCTCCCCCACCACCCCCTCACTCCCACCATTGTTCTGTCCAGCAATCCTCCAGGTACATTGGTCATTCCCTCATAGCCCTTTGTAAGACCTTGCTGTTGTGTGCAAAATAGCAGATATGCAGGTCTGTGTGACATGAACCTGTACACTTCACAAGATCGGTTTGGATGAAGGAAGTCCTTCAGCCTATCTGATCTTGTCCTTCCAGAATGTCCACCCTTCTGTCTTCCCATCACAGCATCAATCTGTCCAGTGTCCTGGCCTCAACCACCCTTCTTATCGGAGGTGCTGTCCTTCAGATGAGAAGTTGAACTAAGATTCAGGTGGACACTTAAAGATCCCACGGCACTATTTGAAAAAGAGAAAGGAGTGGTTCCCAGTGTCCTGGCAAACAATCCCCCAGATAAAATGGGTCATTCACTTCACGGCAGTTTGTGGGTCATTGCTGTGAGTAAAATTATCTGTATTGCTGCATTTACCTGAAAACACACACTTTACAGTAAATAGTGTGAAGCGCTTTTGAGAAATTTTGACAATGTGATAAGGCCCTGAATGAAATACATGGATTACTATTATTTTGTATTATTATGTTTAACTCTTCATTATAACATTTAATCCCATTTAAAATAACCCTGATGTTTTATGTTGCCTCCGTTCAATTGGTGGGTAGATTGTTCCAAGCATTTATCACTCTTTCAATAAGACATTTTTCCAAACATCTGTTCTAAATTTGCTTCTCACTAATTTCCATTCGTGTCCTCTGGTCCTACTTTCTTGGCTTTCTTTGAAGTGAGAGTCTGCATTTACCTTATCTGTACTTTTTTTNCCAAACTATTTTATTGGCTTCATTGAGGTCTCTCGATAAAAGCCTTCTTGCCAACAGGGGTCACTGGATAGTGATCAGGATCAAGAACTCACTGATTTCCTCGCCTGGAGCAGCAAGTTTACTTACAGTATGCCCAGCTGTGATAATAATAATAATCCTTGCATTTGATATAGCGCTTTACACGTCTTCTAGACGTCTCAAAGCGCTTCACAGAATATGCTGTAAAGTGAATTGACCGTATATTTGTGGACGAAACGCGGCAGCGAATTGCGCACAGCAGTGTTCCACAAACAGTCGCGGATTGAAAATGACCAATTTATTATTGTTTTTTGTTTTGGATCAGCAAGTTCAGCACTGGCAGGAGTATATGTCAATTCTACTCAACTGTGTGTCAGCTTGAATCAGTGGTAGCGCTCTCACCTCTGAGTCAGAAGGTTGTGTGTTCAAGCCCCGCATCGGGACTTAGAATCGCATAGTCCAAGCTGACGTTCCATTGCATTGTCGGAGGTGCCGTCTTTCCGATGAGATGTTAAACTGAGGTGCTATCTATTTTTCAGGTGGATGTCAAAGATCCCATGGCAGATTCCACTGTTTGTGCGACATTGCTGTGAGTAATTGCTGTTGCATTTTGCCCACAAAATACACTGTCAATCCACTTTACATTAAATCTTTTGAAGCGCTTTGAGGTGTCTCAACGACGTGGTAAGGCGCTAAATCAAATGTGAGGATTATTAGTTTCCACTTGAGCAACTGAGGTATCAGCCTGGTTCTATCGGGAGCTCTCTCGCCTCTGAGGTAGACATTTGTGGTTTGTCAAGCCTCACCTTTGAGATTTTGAGCTCGCAATCTGGCCTGACACTCCAGCGCAGTGCCGGGGGAACTTTGCTGTGCTCTGAGCTCCTAACACTGCGTGTAAGTAAAGAGCATGGTAAAGCCTACTTTTTTTAAAAAAAAGTCCCACTTAAATAGGCAGACAGGATCTTGTTTAATGTCTTATCTGGAGGTTAGCAAAGAGAACAATAACATGACATGTACATAACTTGAAATGGCTTTTGTGAACTTTCAAAACACTCCAGCTTGGGTGCTGTTTTGGCAAACGGAGTATCCTGACCAGGAATGAGAGGTGCTGACGATTTGTGATTGCTCGTCTGTAGAAACGTGCTGGAAAAGATTTAAAATACTTTCTGGTTTGTGTATCGTAAACACGGTGTGGTCAGAAATCTGTTGTAAATAGCAATTTGTGACAAAAATAGAAGGGGCAAAAATATCTGACTTTTACAGCTCTCTTTGGACTTGTGCCGACTGGGCTGAGGCTGCAGCCGTTCAAATTATCTGTAATCTTCATGTCACAGAGAGAGAGGAGATCCATCTGTTCAAACAAGCCTCTTGTTCTCTCCTTTGCCATTAACTGGACAGATGTGATTGTATAAAACAAGTTCTTAACTGCAGATGTATGTGGGATTCTTATTTGCTGCTGTTCAGATTCCTGCCAAATATTAAACTGTATTGTTAAGCTACTTATTGGGTGTCGGTGGTCCAAGCAGGATCCAATCTTAACTTTCAAGAGGGAAATAGATCCCATGCCCCTATCCTCCAGAACCCCCTCCCTCTACCCCTTGCGTATCGCCCCTGCTCTGTCTGTCCAATGAAGAGTCCTGCCATGAAACGTACCTCTTTGAGCGTGACTGTGGCTATCTCTCCTTCTCCTACCCCTTCCCTCGCTTGGTATCCAACAACCTCCCCCCTCCCTCCCCCACCCCCATTGCTTTCAAATCACTCTTGTGGATATAATCCTGTATAAAGGGTGTTCTATAATTGCATGTTGTTGTTCTAGATGGATATTTAAAAAGGAATAATCGCAGAGAATTTGTCCATATTTAAATCAAGGTCTCTGTTCAGGTCAATGTTAAATATCCCATGGCACACCAACTTAAAAAAAAATGGGAGTTTCTCCTGGTATCCTGGCCGACAATCACCTTGATTAATTGACCATTGATTCACTTTGTGGCTGGTTAAGGGACTTTGCTGCGCGTAGAAAATAGTTACTGATAAGAAGCAGTCACTCTACATGACCGTAAGCTACTCTGAAGCGCATTGAGATATTTCAACATTATAGGCGCCAAGAAAAGAAGTTTCTTTCTTCATTTCTGTGGTCTTTTCTCGCCTCCAATCTCCCTACTTCCTTTCACCAGTCTATTTCCTTGTTTCAGTTTGCCACAATAATTTGTTAAGTCCACGGGAGGCAGAATTGTGGCTGAGACCATTGCCCCCTTTCCATCCCCAAAGTTGAGCACTCTATCCTGTACAGGTCCCATCAATAGCTCTCACTGACAACTGACGGAACTCAAGCTTGCGGTTTGGGGTTATGGAATTCACTCGGCTCCTTGTGGTTTGGAGAGACGCTCAAGGAAGGGGACATAAGGAGGCAAATTGATCTTAAGTGATCCTGGACTGAAAACCGTTGTATTATGCGGCTGCTAACCACTTTTTGGGTTGCTTAATGAGGTAAAAGTTTAAACAGTGTGATTTCTGGTGCTTTAAACCATTTGTGATTTGTAGGTTTGGAACTCGAGGGTTGCTCCTTAAATCTTAACCTTAAAGTCAACTGGCACAGCTCAAAGTCATGTTTCGAGCGAGTCACTTTTCCTGCTCTTATGACGCTTTTCCTTTGTCCAAATAGTCAGCGCAGAATTAACTCACTTGGGATCCTTGATAACTTGACATCTGAATGTACAAATCCTCAGTAGATCTGAGCTTTGGGCAGAAGCAATTTTGAAGAATACAACCATCCCGTCACACACTTTTCTTTTATTGATGTCTGTGTGGATCCACAGTATATAACTGGAAACAGTACAGAACACAGTAGAATATGATTTTAAAGTGATAGTTGGAGGGGTTGGCAGAGAATTCTGACTTGCCTTGCAGCTTTCTTTTTGCCTCCAAGTTTCTCCTCGGTCAGAAAAGTCTCTCCATTTAACAACAAAAATTTACATCTATATAGCGCCCTTCACACAAGGTAGTATCCTGGATCGCTTGGTCTGACCTCTTCCTGAGGCGTTGCCTACTCTCTGGTAACTCTGCTCAAATGGCCATTGCTAATGTTAGCCTTGTCAAGGAGTGTTGGCTGTTTACTTGAATATAGAGGGCGTCACAGTTGAACCTGAACTCTCTTCACCTGGCTGTCACATGCGTTCACAACAGGTAATGGGTGCTGAAGAAAGAGCAGAAGCGTAATCCTGACAAGTTTTCCACCCGCTAATCCTGGGAAGAGTGGGATCAATTTAGCTTCCTGTATAGTCTCAGTAGACCAGCAAACTCAGCACCGACTCAAACCAGAGAGCTCCTGCTCTGCAAGCTGTGCTCCTGCCCGTTACATGTCAGAACTGGCCTCCTGATGAAGCGTTCGTGAATATGTCGTACGAAAACTAATTTTATTTTAAAATTTGCCATTTTTTGATTTATTTGCTGGGTGAAACTTGCAGAAATAAACATTGTCTTTTGTGATTGGCCAGGGTTCTAGTTCCTGCCAATTTTAACGCTAGTGGTTTCAGCAATGACATGCTTAAAGGTCCCAGGCTAAAATTGGTGGACGTTATAGTGACTGTGATTTAGCCACTGGTGACTGTGATATAACTAGTATAAATACAGCACAACCGCAGGGTAGTAAACCAATGAATATTTCTCCCCAAATGGTCTTGTTTATTCTGGCTATAACAGTTTATAGAAACCACAGATACCACAGGTTTTGTCAGGCAGGCTAATTGCTCTCTATTTGTTTGAACAGTTCAAAAAGCATTGCTAATTATAAGCAAGAAGTAGAGCAGGAAAAACAAAAAGGAATTTTCCCCCATCCCCTTTCTTTCCAGACACCAGAGTCCCTAAAACGATTCAGATTCTCAGCCTGCCAGTGCATAGGATAACTGAGGCTTGACAATCATTTGGTTTTGAAAGCGCTATGTAAGAGGAAAGCAGCGCTGCGGGAAAAACGTTTTGATTGCTCAGTAAGATTTTGAACTCGTGTTGAATATACTGTATTTTCTTCCTTTTGTACCTCTCCCCCCTCTCCATTTACATTTAAATGTAAACATTCCTTGAAATTTTAACAAAAAAAACGAAAGTTTTGAGGATTGACTGGGAGTGAGGGCAGTGGGATAGAGTAGGATTGCAATAGGCCTACAGTGGATCAGATGAACGAAGAAGGAAACCCTAAAGGGGTTGAGATGGAGTGATAAGTCCATTAATGTTACTTCCCCTCTCCTTCGGCTGGTTGATGAGTGGAATTTACCAGCACGGACTAGAGGAATTTTATGGTGGGGAAGAGTAAGTACATTTCAGCACAACAAAATACACCATCTGGGCTGAAGACTTAAATATCATGGTGGGAGGCAATCATTCAGGCAGGCACTCTTTCTATGATTGTACACTACACAGTTTGTTCCAGCCTGCACACATTTTCTGCGACCTCTGGAAACTTGGGTTTCTTCCTGTCAGCCTGCCTCACAACAATTCTTAAATAATCTTTTCATCTGATACAGCACCTTTTACGTCGGGAGGATATCTCAAAATGCTTAACAAGATTTGCTCATACATTGGATCGCAAACTCCAACCAGGGATGTCCTCCAGACGTGAAAGGCGCTTTACAAATGTAATTTTGTTCCAGTTAACACAAGAACTCTGCTGACACTTGATCGGCTCCCAGTCAGAGAGGAGTTCCTGTGGATAGTCAATTTACGGTTTTGTGAATAGTGGGGGTGGGCGGGGGAAAATGCTGCTTGCCCCCAGTGTATGTTACTGTGTTGAGTGTGTTGCTTTCAGTCACTATTCTCCGAAGCCCTGAAACTCTCTCCCCCAATCCCTCCGGCTTGCCCCTTCCCTCCCCACTTTCAAATGCCGCCTAAAGAATTTCCTTTTTGATTGTGCTTACGGTCACCTCCCTCTCCCACTGACTCGGGGTCAGGCTCTGCCACTGTTAAGCGCTCCGGGATGCTGCCCAGCTTGAAAGGTGCTGTATGTTGTTGTTGTTGTTGTTATTTTTACCACTAGAATGTGTGTCTAGCAGAGAGACACTCAAATCAGTTTTAAACCCATTCTTTCAAATGTGTTATTTTCCCTTCCAAAATCTGTCTCTCTTGTGCCATACAGTCAAGTTCCCTCCTTCTTTATGGTAAGAAAGCATGTTAATTACATAGGTAACAACAATGCTTACAGATGTCATTTCCTTCCATCCCCAAAATTATACGTCTAGGTAGTTATGTTTACTCCGTGCTCTGTGTTCACATAATGAAAAAAATCTCATCTTTTAATGTCTATTATCTTTTTTNCCAAGAGAAATACTTTTGCTGGCCAGACTGAAAGCTATTATAGCAGATCCGTGTTAACATTTACAGTCGCTGGAAGCTACGGTCAAATTGCAAAATGACTCACAACAGAATGTAGACTTTGCTGGTGAATATTTTCTTCCAGAAAACAGCATAACATTTAAGGGGTCGATAATGGGAACCATCACTGCTCCAGGAGAAATCTATATCTCACTCCACCATGACCTGTAGTACCAAATCCAAGAGGTCCTAAGTTTGATGTGAAACATTCTGAGACGTTATCCAACATGTAGGGTAAATATATAAGTGCAAGTTACTGCTGTTGTTCATGCTGGCTTCTAATCTGAGGGCAAAAATAGATCTGGTTCAGATTAAGCGTTTATATAGTGCATTTCAGGAAGGATAGTATCTCAGAGTACGGCACAACATCGAGCAAGGGAGAAGGGGTGGTAGTGACTGTAGTCGAAGAGGTAGGTTGTAAGATTGGGGTTTAAAGATGGATAAAGAGAGGGCAAGGTGGAGGGAGTTCCAGAGGTTAGGGGTGTAGTGGCTCGTGACGGAAGTATCAGGGAGACAAGCAGCCAGCCTGTGCCAGCTAAGTGAAGGAAGAGGAGTGGTATATGAGCAGGTCAGAGAGGTTGGGAAGTGCTAAGTGGTGAAGGGATTTGTACACAAGTGTGAAGATCTTCAAATTATTCCTTTTCTGTGACTGGGATTCCATGCTCCCTACCGCAAAATGATACCCCAGTGAGGTGTCAGTGTGTTTTTACTTTGAGCAATGCACGTAATCTAGGAAGGGTTGAAACCGCTTTTCAAGTGATATCAGAAAGATATTTACTCTTACTGGTAACATGTTTGACTCAGTGCCACAACGTGTGATAGGAACAAGCTGGAGAGGAGAGTTTTCTTCTCAGAGGGTTAGGTTCCAGCTGTTTATCAGAGCCACCCACATCTGAAGATGTGACCTAGTTATCCATCATAGTGGTTCTGTAGAATTTTTCAATGTTGTCGTCTGGCATCGTACAGCAAATTGTGGGTTTGGGGGTTACTGTGAATGTTACAAGCTCAATATGTCAATGTTGAGAGAAGGAGATTCCTGGCTCCTGAGCACGTTACACTTTCCCGAGATGAATTCAACTCCGATTTGTCTTGTCTGAAGTGAAAAGATGGCACAAACACTGATAGAGGAGTTCGATGTGCCTAGGAATTGAGACCCTCTTAAGTGTTTCTAGCGTTTGATGTGTCCGGGGCTGACAAAACCCAGAGCGCAAATACTGAAAGCATGAAATTTAAAAGGTTTTCCAGTGCAAAGAGAAAGCAACACTTTGTAACTCTTCCAACTAGCTGCTGGAACTGTGTTAAATTCCTAAGCAGGCAGCCATTCTGTCTCCATCAGTGAACTCCAAACTCTCTTGGTTACAAAATGCAAAGGCTCGTATGGCTCCACACAGGGAACTATCAGTCTTGTCATAATGCCCTGGATTCCTTCATTCAGCTGTAACCAAATTTCACGCAGAGCCATTTTCCCCACTCTTTGCTAAATTGTCACTGAGTTGAACCGAACAAAGCTAGCTGCTTATTGAATTGGATCTATCGCTGCCCTGGGTTATTCTAACTACTCTTCCTACCGGTCAAACATTCGCTGACGATGTCACTGAGAGAGAACGCACTGCATTTCTTATTAATAATACTAATAATCCTTACATTAAGTACAGTACTTTTCACGTTGGGAATAAAATTGCTTCACGCGATTTACTATAAGGTAGAATGGCCATATTTTGTAAACCAAATCCGGGACACGTAAATAAAAAATAATGGAACCCTCCACAATTCCTGGTGCTGGCAGTACTGGGGAAGCTTGTTGGATTAACGGCTGCATTTGTCTCTGATGAGTCTATCTCTTCCAGCGCCTTGGGACGTCCTCCTGACGTGAAAGGCGCTTTATAAATGGAATCTTGTTGTTGTTGTTGTTGAAAGGCACTATACAAATGTAAGCTTCTTGTTGTATTTTAGAATTTTATTGTTCTGGCTCAGTTTGTTGCTGAACCCAAGATGGGGCAAATTTGGCCCCTGGGCCTAATGTGCTCCACCTGTAGACTGTCCCCGGAAATCAGGGACGTAAGGCTACCCTACTGTAAAGTGCAGTGACTGTGCATTTTGGTTGACAAACTACTTTCTAATCTGAACAAACCAGAATTTAGTTTTAAATGACGCTATGAAATAATCCTGTTTATGTGGTTGCGAATCATCAACTTTGTGAATATCTAGTTCTATCTAAATTTTGAAATGCCATTATTTTTATTATTTAACCTGGGTAAAGATTCTGTGAACACATCATATCGTTCTGTATCTTTGTGTTCCTAGCTAGTTGGAGCCAATTGTGAGGAAGACACCTTTCACTTTCTCACAAATGGCCCTAATTGTTGCAATGTGCTTTTTTAAAGCCCAAATTCTAGATTGTACAGTTTATTTTTCCAAGAACCGTGATCAATTTAGCAAAGAAAGACTGCAAATTATACTCCTTGCCCCCTCCCACCTTGCCTTTCCTTGCTTCCAATATAGACTATGGCAATCTACAATTGGCCAGCTCCAACTAGCTAGGAACAGAAAAGTACAATATGACGTGTTCATAGAATTTCACAGCAGTTATTTTCGATGAAGTATCATTATCCTGCCAATGATATAACTAAGGGATCCCTTAGTCATCCAGTCTGCACACAACACAAGGGAGTCATGCACTGACTGAAGCTTCAGAATGATAGTGTGGCCTTGGAACCTTATCACAAACATACTTTCCTTCTAAGCGCATTACATTAAAATCTTGGCTTTCAAATGGTGGCTGAGAGCTTCCTCTACACAGTGAGCAAGTGCTATGTCAAACCCTGGCAACTCTTCCAATTGCCATTAAACGGAATGAGATTAACAGAGAAATGGGAGCAGGTTGCTTGCCTGCTACCTTGGCCACGCTTGGCCTTGGAGATCTGTGTTTCAGGAAGAAGGAGAAAAAGGTAAGAGTGGGAACTGATCCTTTCGCTTAGCAACGCTTTACGCACAAGCATTCATCCCTGGCACAACCAGCAATATGGCAGCTTTGATCCATTAGCCGTGCAAGCTGAACATGTGTGTGTTATAGTACAAAGAACTTCAGATAGCAATTTCTGAGATATATTGAATCTCCGACCAACCAGTGAGGAGATTGTGCTGGTGTAAAATAAAAACTAAATTGGGCCCATCATCTCTCTCTCTCTCTCTCCCCTCTTTCTCTTTCTCTCTGTCTGTCTTCCTTTTCTTTAGGGCAACTGAGCGTGGGAATTTTATGCAGAGCAGCAAATTTCAATTACAATCCCCCAATCAGACTGGAGGAGAGACTTCCCTTGGAAACTAATTAGAATGGCAAATCAAACCTCTACAAACTCTATAGCAACAGCTCTGCTTTGCCTACGACTCAGTAATGATGCTCAAATGGTAGTGAATAAAGGAAAGAAGAGGAAAATCTTGGAGGGAAAAAATTGCCATGTATCAAACAATATTTTTGATTTTCAAGGGGAAATAAAAATTGCATCATTCATAATTTGTTATTTAGAAGTCTTAATGCCAAGGTTCCATTATAGTTTAGTGTTTTTTGCGATGCTTTAAGTTTATACATATGTTTTTACACAAGTGTAATTTGCGGGCTGAATGCTAACGTAGAGGGAGTGGGTTCGGTTAGGAGTTTATTGAAGCCTGAAATTCCACCTTGTCTTGCCACCTGCCAGATTGATTTGTCTATATAAAAAAATTTGAATACAGAATTGTGGAAAATTCTTAAATTTGGAAACCGCTTTTGTCAAATTTAAGATTAATTTAAGATTGTTCCTCATTTCTGGGTGATTTTAACTGAAGACACTCTCGCTTGTGCTATGCTACATAGTGTCTCAAGACACAATGTTACAGGATTTCACATCATAATCAAAATGCATGAGGAAAACAATACACATTTCATGGATCAAATGGGAACAGCCATTTGTAGAGACTGCCACACTCAGCTCAGTGCTGGGAACCTCTCCGCTTGCTTGAAGCTAGTCTTAACTGTGATGCATTGGAGACATTTTGTTCATTGAAGAAAATGTTGGGGAAGGAAATGTTAAGATTTCGATAGTCTTTCCTGTAGATTATAGATTAATTCAGGAATTTGAGTTGAATGAAAGACTTACAAATAGGAGAGGTTTCCACCTGTCCAAAAAATGCATCATGGAGTCAATTTAGCACCATGTGAAAAACATATGCTAAACTGTGCTCAGAGGGAAGCATCTTGACCTTGGTTTTGAAGGCTGCTATTCTCTACAACTTCCCCACCATTACCTTTGCCCCAAGCATAAGCCGGAACAAGAAAAGTGCAACCATCTCCTCAAGGTGAACTCAGTGGACAAACTCCAGAGATTGCACTTTGGGAAAACTGGTCAAACCCAATTTGCACTTCCCACGGGACACAGCATCGGCAAAAAAAAATTGGATCTTGTTTCAGTTCGGGCAGTCACCTGTGCTTGAACATTTCCCTTAATTCCTGCCCAAAATACATTAAGATTTTGTAGCTGTACTTAGTTTTTCTTTGATTTAAAAAAAATTCCTTCAGTTAACTTCAGACAAATGTTTAAAAAAAAGCTATCATGTTTATCTGCCCTTTTTTGTGGTTTGTTAAATTTTTCGCACTTTTTCTTTGTCTCCACTGTGTGAGGATGCCAACTTGGCAAAAGCGTGGAGTTTATAAGCTCTAGATTTGCTTTCCTGCTGAAATCATGTCTTTGTGTGTGTTCCTCATTCAAGATTTCACAAAGCCAAGTCACAGCATTATGATGTCTAATCGAGCCCCTTTTGAGATTTGATGCTATTTTACATACCCATTATGTACTGGTAATGTATATTTCTGAAACAGTAATTTAGCTCTTTATTATATCATTTGCCTATAAATACACATTTTACAGAAAAACTCTGTGCAGTGTGTTTAAGAAGTTTTGATGTGAATAAATGTCTATAACCAAAGCAAGAGTTATTTTGATTATTGCATGTTTTTTTAATTGCTGAAAGTTCCCATAGATTTGTTGCAAGTACATTACTTTGAAGCGTTTCTTTAACTTTTCTTAAAATGGTAAAGTAAAAAAACTCAGGCCATAATTTCATTGAGTAAAAATGCAGCAAGCAAACTTAACGGGTTCAGTGGAGCAAAACTAATGGTTTAAGAATGTTACTTCATTTTATAAAGGGGCTTGAGAGGCGAACAAAAAAGTCCATATTTTTTAAATGACAGAAAAACTTCTTTGAAAAGTCAGAAAGCAATTTTTTTTATTATCAGACTTTTTTTTATGTCATAAATTTCATCAATGTTAATCACCCAGCAATAACCCTCAGCAGAATACATCTCACTGTCAGAAGGAGCTGGATACAATTGGCTTGAAACAAATGCAGCTTCACACATACATCATGTTAAAATAAATATTGTACTCTTTTAGTGCTGTATCTGTTCATTCTAGTTCAATTCTCACACGTTCTTCCCAACTTCTGCCAATCCAACAATATCTGAAATGCCTTTTTCCATTTGTCATGTATTGGCTTCCATCCTCCTATCCCCCCATGAAAGTCTGTAGAAGAATAATTACTTTGAATTACCCATTGGCGGTCGGGCCTTCAGTCTCTCTGCCGCCACCCTTTAGAACTCAATCCCACAGCCCCTTCACCTTACTACCTCCCTTGCATCCTTCAAGACCCTACTCTTTGCGCCTTTGGTCACCCTCCTATCGTCACTCTCCCTGCCCTCCACCTCTCCTGATCCCAACCCTCAGCTCAGGTCCAAATCCCTGACTGTCCAGTGCTCTGGTGCGACTGCATGACTGAAAGGTGCTATACAAATGTAACTTGTTTGAATTAAAAATACATTTCTCTAATGGAGCATTTTTTGGTGACAAGCTCACATTAATGCAATAACTGGCAATAGATTTTCCAAGAGCTACCTGAAATATTCGTCAGATGGCATTTTTACTCAGTGGATGAAAAAGCGTAACCGAATCTATTATAAAGTTTAAAGAAAGCTGAGGGCTATTCTTAATTTCTTACTGCCTTTCATTTAATTTTTACAATTTTTCTTGATTAGATCCCTAGAGTATTTTTTTACTGATTACCAAAAGCTACCCTGTGGTGCTTAAAAATGAGTCCCAGATATTGTACTCTTGTCTTCAGTCTTAGCATGGCTTTTTATTGTAATTGCTACCACAGATTTTCTTACTGAAGGTGGATTACTTGAAAACCATAACATGTATTAAGTTTAAAAGCAAGCCCTGAGGATGTTGTAAAGTATATGTCAAACTAGTTACTTGTACAACCATTATCGTGTTTTGCTGTACTGGGGCGAGTATATCTTTGCGTATGCAAATCAATGCCTGCGTGCATCAGCCCTGTAACTTGCACCTCTAAGGAATACATTTGAACCTGAATTTATTACCTTTCCTCCTTTTCACCCCCCTTCCCCCCCCTCACCACCAATTTTATTCCCCTCTATTATGAGATTACAAGAGGGGTTTGGGGGATGTCTCTCTTTGGCTTGTTTGATCTCATCCTTCCAGAATATCAGCACGACTCTGGATAGAGTGTTCCCATTTACAGCATCAAGACATTTCTTAAATGAGTTCATCGTCTTGGCTTCTGGCACCCATCCGGATAGCCCATTCCAAGTCTTTAATCACTCGGTGTAAAAAAATACCTTTACGATGTTGAATCTTGCTGCTCTTCACGTCAGAAGACTAGATAGAGTATAGGTTGGTTATTTGACTGCATGTGAAGTTCAGTAGATTCTTGTTGTCTGCAAGCAAAATGGTCGGGAAACTTTCTTTCAATGTTGGTCTTTTGTCATAGAGCTGATGGTGTGAGAAACGTTCAGTGAGATGGTTTTGAAAAAAGTACAAGAAAAGTTTTTGTTGGCAGTAGATTTAATTTTTTTTGCACTAAGAGTGCAATAGGTCCTGAACCTCACATTTTGTGTGAATGCTGCTGCTTTCAGCCGTGCCCATCTTGACTCCGTTGCCTTTCTTAAACTTCTTTACAAAATCTGTTCGGATGAAGAATTCCCTTTGGAATCACTTAATCTCAACCTTCCAGATTACTCGTCCTACCATCCTTCCCACTATCTTTGCCTTGACTCCTTAACTCCTTGACTATGTCAAAATCAAAGTTGGTGCTCTGATTCATGTCTCAAATCGCTGAAGGCAAAATATTTTCTACGGGGGGGGGGAGCCTGTCATTAACTGCAGGGCAAAACCTTTCGCTTATTGTGGCCTTGTAATAATTAGCACCACTTGTACAGTGCGTGTCGGGAGGAACTAAAGATTTTTTTTATTACCTTTGAAGAAATATCGCACATTTTGCCTTCAATAAAATGTTTGCAACCTTGATGACTGATAATCTTAATTTTATTTTTGTTTTAGGAATTAAATCATGTATTCATTTGGAGCAGTGCAATTGTATTTTATTTCTTTGGCTTTGCAATTGTTTTTTGAAGGGTCCACCTCCGCCTCTTAAATTCACAAAATTTTATATTGACCTCCTGCTATGGATGTGGTGGTGAGTGGAGATTTCACTGATGTGGTGCGCTGCTATGCAGACAAGGGATTACTGTTGGACATCCTACTTAAACCACTGAAAAGAAACCAGTGCCTGGTCTGCATGCGTGGTCAGTTTGGCAGAAACTGATGACTACTCTGCCACTAATGAGTCTGAAACCTACTCTCCCTCTTTGTTGTTAATGCCAATGGATAAACTAGTGATCAAGTTGTCCATACTGTATCCTGTGTAAATGAAATTTCAACTGGAGCTATTTAACTCTTCTTCAATTTTTTTCTCTGTGGTGCCAAACGTATCTTGTCTTTCATGTGTGTGGGGAAGAGTCTGGACTGGATGTGATTGTCCCGTGGGTAGAACTATTAAGGTAGCTCAAGCTGCTCCCCATCCCTTTTCCTGTCCCTGATGGGGAACGCTCTGGGATGCTTCCCAGCATGAGGGGCGCTACATGAATGCAAGTTGTTGTTGTTGAATCACAAATAGAGCTGAATACGTCTGCCTGGTTGGTCAAGAGATAGCCAAAATCCTGGTTTCCTCAGTTGTAATTTCCTAATGAGGGCTGGTCTCTACAACTGTCTGTGTGTGTTATTTGGGTGGCTCTTCATCTTTACTTTGAGGTATGGCATGGGTTTAACCAAGGTTTCAATCAGGGTTTACTGGTACTGTGATCCTTAAGGGAACTGTGACTGAGGGAGGGAGAGTGGGGAAGCGGTGGTTGCGAGTGGAGGGACCAATGTGAATCTGGAAGAAACTAGTACAAGAAAGTAACGCGACTACAAGAACAGCAAGCAACGACAAAGAAAACAAAAGAGTGATCAACAACAACTTGCATTGATACAGCGTTCTTCACACCGGAAAAGAAGGAATGAAAGTTTGAAAAATAGAACTTGAAATGAAAAAAAAAACTTGAATTGGAAGGAAAAAGTGGACAGAGAGAATAGACAGATAAAATGTGTGGGCGCGGGGTGGAAACAATGAAAGAAAAATGGGCAAAAATTTGGCTGGATCTGTGACCTTTTATTAATCTCTAGTAATCACAAAAATGGAGATTTAGTTTAATAAATCACGAGAAGGGAATTAATCAGTTGTTTATGATTAACTTGTTACTTGATCATTTTTTCTATATACACCAGCCGGAGCCCAATGCCATAAAAGGCTGCTCTGTCAGACAGAACTAATTAACTGTTGATTTGAATATGCGAATTTGTTTACCATTTAGATAAGCAGCAACATGTTTATCTGTCACATGATAGCTTTCAGCGAGACCCGTGGTAATTACAAAACAGGAAGAGGATATAGATAATATAAAATATGGTCTTTATTAGAATTATTCTCCACGTGATTCCGAAAAAAAACCTTTAGCGAAGAGAAACCAAAATGCCCAAATCCTCAAAGTCACAATAAACACACACACAAACGTGAGTTTGTAGCCGTCAGAAAAAGCAAGAGGCAGAATTATTAGAAAGGTTATAGAATGCACATGTACAAAATCAGAAAATATTAGAAATGCATTACCAGTTGAATATTCTATTGTGATCTGCCTCGGCTTCTCTGTGGTGGGCAGAACATGATCTGTGAGACATAAGACATAAAAAGCAACTCTGTCTGAGGTTTTCCGGAAGCTTATCCCAGAAGCTTTTTGATAAAGTTTGCTTATATCTTCACAAATCACTCTAATTAATGTTAGTAGACAACCAGTCTGACTGTGACCTGAAGCTATTGAGACCCTCTGCTAAGAAATGGGCCCTTTTCCAAATGCTCCATGCTAGCCCGTTTCACATATTGGCAATTAGCATTGCCTGCACATTGATCTGCCAGCACTGCTCGTATTACAAAAATCATGTTCGGTGCTCGCAATGGGTCTTTGGAGTTTTTTAAGAGCATGCAACTGTAATGAATTATAGAATAATGAAACCACAGGGAAATACTTGTGTGTTTTGTAAAGTTTGCACTGCTATATCAAAAAAAACAACCACACACTCTATCATCATTATTAACACTCCACAAACTTGCTACATAAAGAAACGTCCTGGGTCTTCTCAAAAGATTCTTGCAGAACTAAGGTTTGCAGAGAATCATGCCAATTGTATTTTGTTTGAGCTGCATTTTTCATTGTAGAATTCTGGAGGAAAAAATTCAGCACGCACCAACCATGTCAACTCGAATTCCAGCGCCCTGTTCTCTCTGTGTCAGCTTGGCTCAGTTAGTAGACCTCTTGGCTCTAACTCAGAAAATTGTAGATCCAGGTCCCAAATTGGGACTTTGAACAAAGTCTAAGCTGACATACCGGTGCAGTGTCGGAAGTGTGTTGCAATGTTGGAGGTGCCGTCCTTTGGATCAGACGTTGGACCGAGGTTCTGTCTGCCTGTTCAGGTGGATATTAAAGATCCTGTGGTACAACAACAACAACAAGATTCCATTTATTGAGCGCCTTTCACGTCGGGAGGACGTCCCAAGGCGCTGTACAGTTGGGTCAGGACCCGAGCAAGGGGGAAATGGTCAGGGTGAGGGGAAGGAAGGGAGGGAGCGAGGAGGGGGTAGAGAGTCGAGAAGGGAGCTGAAGGCACGGTCAAAGAGAAAGGTCTTGAGACCGGCCTTGAAGGAGGAAAGGGAGGAGGCAAGGCGAAGGCACTGGGGGATAGAGTTCCAGAGCCTAGGGGCTGAGAGGCTGAAGGCCCGGCCACCGATAGTAGGGCGATTGGGGCGGGGGATGTGGAGCAGACTGGAGCCAGAGGAACGGAGGGTACGGGCGGGTAGGTAGGGGGATAGTAGGTCGGAGAGGTAGGAGGGAGCAAGGCCGTGAATGGCCTTGTAGGTGAGGGTGAGGATACTATTTGAAAAAAGAGAAAAGTGCCTGTTGCATTAACCAAATACACAATGACTACACCCTGTGAAGGATATATATAAAATGCAGGGTTTTTTTAATATATTTTTCCTCTTCAGATTTTGTCCAATTTCCTACTGTGTCCTATAATTTCAACCTCAATAGCCACTTGAAGCAAAGGATTCCATATTCTAAAACACTCATTGCGACTCCAGAATCAGACTTCTCCAGCTTTCAGGACAAAGTACAATGCGGTTGTCATGACACTTACTGGGATGCTTGCCTATTGGAATTACACCACCGATTGAAAGACTTGTTAAAACTCCATCCCACGCAACCCACAGCAATTAGTCACAAACTTAGATTTGGCCTTGAATGCTTTCAAAGCCATTCTTCGTATTGAAATAAGGACCAAGGAATCATTTTTCATTGGTAATAATAAGAGGAACAAAGAGAGATATGTCAGTCAAGTTGGTGGCTGACTTGCAAGGCAGTTGTTGGCAAGCACGCACGTCATCCCTTAATGTATTTAACTCTTCGAAGGATTGATTTACTTTTGCGGCTTGAATCAGCGTAACTTTCACCAGTGGCTAATCAACTATGACATTTGTGCCAGTGGCTATTTTAATAAAATTAGATGCTGCATTAAAGTTACTCTGCTGCTATTAATGGCCCCAAGGATAAATGTAAAGGGGTGTAATTCTCAAAGGTTGAGAATTCTCACGCCTGGCTCAGTCAGTAGCATTCTCGGCTCCAAGTCAGAAGTCCTGTAGCTCAGTGGTTAGAGCACTCTCCTTGCAAGCGAGAGACCTGGGTTCGATTCCTAGCAGGGTGAAACCTTGGGCAAGTTTCCTTACTCCACCTGCCTAATAATAATCCCTCAAGAAAAGAAAGCAATAAAAATTGGTCACTTCAATCCACAATTGTTTGTGGGACACTGCTGTGCGCAATTGGTTGCCGCGTTTCGCCCACAAATATAGTGTCAACTCACTTTACAGCGTCCTCTGTGAAGCAACAACAACAACAGGATTCCATTTATAAAGCGCCTTTCACGTCAGGAGGACGTCCCAAGGCGCTGCACGGTTGGGTCAGGACCTGAGCAGGGGGGAAATGGTCAGGGTGAGGGGAGGGAAGGGAGGGAGCGAGGAGGGGGGAAATGGTCAGGGTGAGGGGAGGGAAGGGAGGGAGCGAGGAGGGGGAAGAGAGTCGAGAGGGGAGCTGAAGGCTCGGTCAAAGAGAAAGGTTTTGAGACCGGCCTTGAAGGAGGAGAGGGAGGAAGCAAGGCGAAGGCACTGGGGGATGGAGTTCCAGAGCCTGGGGGCTGAGAGGCTGAAGGCCCGACCACCGATGGTAGGGCGATTGGGGCGGGGAACGTGGAGCAGACCAGAGCCGGAGGAACGGAGTGTACGGGCAGGTAGGTAGGGGGATAGTAGGTCAGAGAGGTAGGAGGGAGCAAGGCCGTGGATGGCCTTATAGGTGAGGATGAGGATCTTGAAATCAATCCTCTGGGGGATGGGGAGCCAGTGGAGGCGAGCGAGGGTGGGTGTGATGTGGTCCCGAAGCCTGGTGCGGGACAGTACACGAGCTGCAGAGTTCTGGATGACCTGCAGTGTGGAGGGAGGTGGCGGGAAGGCCGGCGAGGAGAGAGTTCCCATAGTCCAGCCTTGAGGTGACAAAGGCGGGGACCAGGGTTTTAGCAGCGTGAGGGGTGAGGTAGTGCCGTAGTCTGGCGATGTTCCGGAGGTGATGGAAGGCGGTGCCAGTTGTGGTGCGGATGTGAGGGAGAAAGGACAGCTCAGGGTCGAACAAAACGCTGAGGTTCCTGACTGGCTTTGAGAGGTGGAGAGTGCAGCCTTGGATGCTGATGGTGTCAGCGCCTGAGGTGCGGAGGCGCTGACGTGAGCCAATCAGGAGGGCCTCGGTTTTTCGCACGTTGAGCTGAAGAAAGTTGTCTCTCATCCAGGACTCGATGTCGGACAGGCAGGCTGTCAGGACATCGGTGGTCGTGGAGTTGAGAGTAGAGGAGAAAAGGTAGAGTTGGGTGTCATCCGCATACATGTGGAAGTTAAGCACTTTGAGACATCAGGAAAACGTGACAAAAATCCCTATATCAAGTGCAAGGATGATTATTATTATTAGAAGATTGTGGGCTTAAGCTCCACAACTCCCTTTGCACCTTCGATCCCACCCTTTTTATAGGAAGGCCATCGGGTTGTGCATCTGATAGTGCTGCCAGGTCCAGAGTTTACCCCAATGCACATTTTAGAGTCCCCCATTGGCTGTTGCTCAATTCTCAACAGAATTAGGGATGCCGGGTGCGTCCCTCCAGGGAGAGAGTGTGCATTGCGTTCCAGACACTTCCACGTGAATAGTGATGTACATATGTACAACTCTCAGTCTGGTTTGGAGACTCTCAAGCAGGATGATGGATTTTTGCAGCCCATACTGGCTGACCAAATAAAACTACAAAAAATAGAGATTGGGTGGTGGAGTCGTTGAGAAATAAGTCTCTCAGTTCTGGGATCTGAGATTTAATCGAAGCCTGACCAATGGGTCGTCTCTGTAGAGGAACTGATGTGAAATCTGATGAAACTGATGTGTGGGATTGGATCATCTTGCCCTACTTCCCATTCAGCATAAGGAGAGGATGAAAGGATCAGAGCCCTAAAGTGATACTTAATTCAATATTAAGTTGGCAGTTTCGGAGTGACCATTTCAGAGGATGAGGCATTGATCACTTTGGCACCAGTGGACTGAGGAACACAATTAGAGGGGGACCAGAAGAGGCCCGGTTTACCCTGCACCTTTACAGTACTGTACCGTGATCTGGGTTCAGGCTTGATGCTCCCACTGGAAGTCTGAATTGGGAAAGAGAATGGATCCCTCCCTTTAAATAAGTGCTTGACTTATTTTTGTGAAATGTTACAGGACTGTTTTTAATAGGAAGATGTACTTATCTAATCCCATTGAAGTACACCACTGCTTCTTAGCTCATAGCACTTTTGACAGCGCTGACGACATCCACTGCACACATGTTCCCAGAATCATTTTCCTCCGCAACCTCTTCTATCCGACAGCTATTGACCTCCGATGCTTGTGCAGTCATTTTTCTTCCACAACTCTGGCATAAGCGGTTTTCTTTTTTTTGCCTAACTTGCCCTATTAAGTATAATGGGATCCTATTGTATATCCATCCACTTCAATTTCAGATTAAACTATTCTGCAGAACTTTGTGTAATTCCGAACCCTTTGTTGTTAATTCCACCTTTTTGTCTTCCTTTGAAATCTTTGTCAGACAGGCTTTTTTCATTAGATTGTTAATCTCTGGCCAGCTGTCTCTTGCAGTTTGATGACTTACAGTTGGTTCTCTAATGAGGAGACTTGAGACAGTGGCTGACTGCCAGTATACAAGCTATGGAGCATGGACTGAGGGGGTAGGGGGTGGGAAGAACAGCCATGAGTTTCATTCATTGTAACCCACAGCGCAAAACCAACCAGGATGCGTTAATGGATGGTTGCGCTGTGAGGAAAATTTTCCACCTGGTATTTTTTAACTATGCCACAAAATATCTTTTTTTTCCGGAGACCAGCCTCTGTTTAAGACATTCCGTGAAAGCCAATTTTTTTTACACATCTAAATGTATACGTTACTTGGGCTGCGTTAAAACTTTTTTAAAATAATAACTGTTATAAATTTTAAAAAGTGCATTTAATAATAATACTAATATTAATCCTTGCATTTATTATAGCGCCATATCACATTTTCGAGACGTCTCAAAGCGTTTCACAGAATATACTGAAAAGTGAATTGACTATATTTTGTGGTTGTTCAAACATTCAATGTGTAATTGTTAAAAATGTAAAGAAAGGGAATCAGTTAAATAATAAATGGGGTGTGTGGACTGATTTGGGTCTATTTGCCTCTGTGTCTATCACTTGTGATTCATATCCAACACAGACTGGTCAATAACCATTCTAACCCTTTGATGGTTCTCAATAGCCCTAATTTCAACTATATCTGAATTTAGGAAGTCCCTCTGTGGAGAAAGAAAATCCAGGCTATAATTCAGAATTCAACGCGAATTAACACTAATGGGAAAATGGTGGAGTGGTTATTCTGGAAGGATGAGATCAAATGAACCAAAGAGCCATGTTTGTCCAAACCTGTTATGCGATCCTACGATAATTGGTTAATCTCTCTCAGAAGGCAAAAGAGTAGCTGGCATGAGAGACAGAGAAGGGTTTTGTGTCACGAGTGTTGAGGTAAATAAGGTTTTGACCAGTCTGTCGAAGGCAACTCTGATTTGTGTTTGACCTGAGCTGTACCTGACCTCACCTTGCTATGAATTTGGAGACGTGAAAGCTGCACTTCCCAGCAAGGCTCATTCTTAACATTAAGAATTAATTGACCATAATATTCTGCCTTCTACATTCATTTTATGGTCAATGTCAGCATTCATTGACCATAAAATGAATGTAGAAAGCAGAATATTATAGCTAATTACTATTTCCTTCTCCATTTGGCTGCAACAGAATTCTGAGAGGATTTTTTTTGATGATACAGTTATAATAATTAATAATTGTAATAATCCTTGCATTTCATGTGTCGCCTTTCAAGTTGGGAGGATGTCTCAAAGCGCTTCACAGGATACACTGTAAAACGTAGTGATTGCGTATTTTGTAGGCAAATTCGGCAGCCAATTTGCACACAGCAATGTGTGACAAAAAGCCATGAAGTGTTGTGCTGTTTGGTACCTATTTTGTTAATTAAGATATTTTCAGTATGTACGTCTTCACTTAAACATTTCCAAACATGCCAATGAATCAGATTTTGTGTGGGAGGTTGGCTGAAACGGCCACTGTAAGAGTTTAAGTGGTTTGATTCTATACTGTATTATCATAAGTTAGCTGCTGAGAAGAAACATTGATTGATGGTAGCAGAGGATTCAGCTGGCTTGTGTCTGTGAGATGACTACTGTTGCCCAATGTGTGGGAAGTTCTCAAGACAGGGATCTTTGATCAGTGTGCTCATGGCATGGCTGTGATGTGCTCCCATGAGCTTTGATTTTATTGGACTGTCTCGCCATTGTAGAGTTTGTGTGGAGCGTTTGGTTCATGGTTAAACTCTCAGAATTTCTTCTCCCAGGATGCAGAATGGTTCGCCAGGAGTAACCCTATCACCCCCACTCTCACCCAGCTCCACTGGTTCCCGGTCCCCCAGAGGGTAAAGTTCAAAATCCTCGTCCTTGTCTTCAAAGCTTTCCATGGCCTTCCTCCTTCCTACCTCTGTGACAAACTAACGCCACGTCACCTTCTCCGCTCCCTCTGCTCAGCAGGCTCCACGTGCATGGCCTAGCCCACCATTGGTGGTCGGGCCTTCAGCCTTTCTGCCCCCAATTTGTGCACAAACAATAAGTTGGCCAACATTATTTGGGGATTTGTTGGCCAGGTCACCAAAGCAAACCCCCTTCTCTTTTTGAATAGAACCATGAGATCCTTAACATCCAGCTCCACCAATCCAACGCTCGCTAGCTCTGTATTTAGCGCCTTGGGACATCCTCCCAACGTGAAAGGCGCTATACAAATGTAATCTTGTTGTTGTTGTATTTGAGTGTCAGCCTAGACTGTAAATTCAAAGTCCTGAAGGGGCTTGAACCCACAATCTTCTGACTCAGTAGCGAGAGCGCTAACAGTGGAACCAGGCTGACTCCAAATATTAATCGTTGTATTCGACATAGTGCCTATAAATTAGAAATGTCTCAAATAGCTTACAGGTAACTGCTGTCAAGTGTAGTGACTGTTTATTTGCAGACAATTTGTATAATAGCTATGAAGTGAATGACCAGCTTATCTGGAATATACTTCTAGGACTGCATCAGTTGTTTAAGAAGTCTCCAAACTGATGAAATCCTTTTTTTTATTATTATAATTTGGTACAAACTGCACCATTGTTGTGGTGCCAAGACGTAACTGGATGCGAGGAGAGTTCAGTGTCTGATAATGATGCTTTTGGGAGACATCCAAATCGAGAGAAACCCATAACTGTTGGATGGTATTAAATTCTACAAAGAAATAAATTCTATTATTCAACTAATTTTTAAGCTGAACCTATTTGGACAAGAGGCTGAGAGAGAGCAGTGCTGCGAAGTTAGACCTTTTTTGACCCAGCAAAGCTATTTTTCTGTTGTTGCAAATTGATCACATGTGGCTTTAGAATACCTTAAAAGCACCCATTGAGGAAATGCAAGACCCTTTGCAATGTAGCTTAAAGGGATATGGAGTGCAGAAAAAACTGCACACAGAAGGGACACATTTCAAGGCTTGGAAACCTTATTCCGCCAAACCTTGGTCAGAATATGGAATGTCTTGTCTGATGAGGGTGGTTGAGACAAGGTCCATATTAGATTTCAGGAGGGAACTAGGTACATATCTAAAGGGGAATAATTGGCGGACATTTAGTCCCATTTACCTAATGGGTAAATAGGACTAAATGAATTGCTCTTTCAAAGACACAATGGGACTTGTGGCCTTCTGTGCTGTAAATTTCTATGGCTCTAAAGTTTTCCTTATGGTAACTTTGCTCTGAGGAAAGAAATGTAGGATAGGATTCAGGTGCTCCAGGTTTCAGGGGAATATTTTATGGAGTGTTGTGGCGTACAAAGTGATCCTCTGTTCCTTATTTGTAGGATCTGAATTTAGATCTTTGTTTAATTATATTCTTTCATTGGAATGTGAGGCATCTGGCTGGCTTCATTTTAAAAATCTCCTCATTCCCCTTTTTACTTTAAAACCCCATGCAATTGCCTCTTGAAACTGCCCACACTAACCGCTGTAAGCGAATGTGGCAGTAAATCACCAATTTTTTAATCTGGGAGGATTGTTGGCCAGGACACCAGGTTAAATTCCCTTCTCTTTTTGAATAGTGCTGTAATAAAGCTATACAAATGTAATTTTGTTGTTGGTGTTAATAAAGATCCAGAACCCGAAAAGGAACACTGCAATATTTGCTCCATAAATTTCCAGATGTTCCAGATGACAATTAGATGGTTATGTTTGGATAAGTGGATTCTCGCAAGGAACAAACTCCGTAAGTTATTTCATTACATAGCTTTTAAAATCACTGTGGTACAGCTTATACCCAATAAGTTTATACAACTTATTCCCAATTAACGTGTGTACAAATGGATTGCTATTTTGGAAGTTCCTCTGTAAGAAAACACGAGATTGACCTAATACATATTCTATATTCAATGCAGCTGAACAAACAGCTGCCACAATGCTGTAAATATCGGTTTGTTTTGACTGCATTTTGCTGCAGGTTTCTTACTGCCAGATCAGGGTTAGAGCCTTATCATTAAAGTAAGATGTTAAGTCACAGTCGAATGACAAAACACAAGACAATAAAGTAACATTGATTTGCCAAGTCTAAAATTAAATGAACATGTTGTCTGCCTTTTTTTTGTATACATCTTTTTGCAAAGGGGAGACCAAAATGACTAATCGTTACAAATGATACTTAAAAGATTTTTTTGCAGTCAGGATGACATCAGTGGTGAATGATTGTCTAAACGGTTTTAGTTTAATAGGATCACCTGTGACACACAAAATGTGTGCGGCCATTTTCGATAAATATCAATTAATTTTTTGTGCTGCCGAGAGTGCATGTCTGCAATCGCAAAAGCCAGAATATTTTGTTGATCTCATGCTCTTCAGTATAACAGATGTCTTTGCTGGTTGGTGCAACTAGAAAGGTCTTAAATTTCCCTGTTTAATTGGCTTTGGTGCTGCCCTCAGTAGAGATATATTATCTGTTTTATATATGGAAGGCACGCAATACTTTTCCATCTCTTGTGGAAGCTGTAAATTCAATTTTAAAGCAAAGCTTTTGGTGCGCGCGGTTGGCGTGGGGGGTGGGGGAGAGAGGAAAATCTGGGCAATAGGTCGCTGGTCTTCATGCCTATAGGGGATTTTTTGCAACTACTGAATTGCTTCAGCTGTACTTCCTTTTGAGCGATCACTCGAATCTTGTTGGCGTGCAGAGGCCTCTGGCTAAGCAGGAAGTATAAAAGATGTTGCTTCGTGTATAAAGCCAAGACAAATCTGACATCCGTTTTACAAAGAATCCACGCAAGCCTCCAAATTATCCAGGACCAACCTCAGTAACAACTTACTGTGTTTCCTGAGCAAAAAAAAATCCCATTTTTGGGTTCCACCTTCTGACCTAATGGTTTCTGCCTAATTTTCAAACACATTGAGATATGCTTTTAAAATTCTGCATCTCAATACTTTGTTCAGCTGCGATGGCTAAGGAATTGAGAAGCATAGAAATTTACAGCACAGAATGTCCTGCACAACCTTAAGCCTGTGTCCTCTTGTTTGACAGACTCGGTGCATCCGAAAGTATTGTTCTGGGTTTACTCTCTCAATGCCATTTAAATTCTTCTACTCCTCTCTGACTCTTTTCAAGACTGAAGTGCCCTAGCTTGTCTAGATGTTGCTCATAGCTCATTCATCTATTATTATTATTATCTCGGTGAGATATCAGCAACCTCTTCCTGTCGCATGATAAAACAAATCGATGAATCACAGTGAAAGGAAGGGGTCTTCAAGTGAAAGTCAAGTGGTGGAGGAGAAATAAAGATGTTAGTTGCAGTTTTAGTGAAAGACGAGATGCTTTTTGGTGAAACCTAACATTGTGCAAATTATGTAAATAACAGTTGGAATGTGTTTCAGGCCTTTGAAACACTGAGAGGTTGCAAAGATGCTAGAAATTATTTGAACTTTGATTCTACGGTTTATAGCTTCATTGGATCTCGCTAAGTCAAGTTTCAGTCATTTAGCCCCAAATCTTTAGGTACCTTTCAATGATCCATTGCTCTACAGGCCAGTTGACTGCTGTGTTTGTGCACAGAACAGTCATTACACTTTACAGTCCAAGCAGTTGTGAAGCACTTTAAGACATCCTCCTGATGTGAATGACGCTGTATGAAATGTAATGATGATTACTATTGTTTCTCTTGAAGGCGCGATCCACAAAGACATCTGTGTGACGTTGTCAACAGCAGCACCTTGGGAAGTCCTCTCGATGTGAAAGGCGCTATACAAATGAAATTTTGTTGTTGTTATTGTTTCAGCTCTAGCATTATAATTAGCAGCAAGTAGAGTTAATGGAACTCACTGACAGTCTGCAAATTAGTTTTAAAATTTGCAATTGCATTTGATAAGGTGCCTTTTACGTGGGAAAGACAAAGACAAACTGCTTCACTGTGGCAGCCGATTTGTGTGATGTGTGACGTCCCGTAAACAGCCATGTTTATGGGACATCAATGGGGCATTGTCGGCCAGGACACCGGAAGAGGAAAAACTCCCTTCTCTTTTCAGCTAATGTCCACCTGAACAGGTTAGACAGGACAGTCTATGACAAGTCAAGCACACCCCCAGCACTGCATTGGAGTGTCAGTCTAGACTATGTGAGTTCAATGATTGAACCCACTGCCGTCTGATTCAGAGGTGTGAGGTTAACGTACCAAGTGAACCAGGCTGTAGTCGAGCGATGAAGAGTGTAGAGAACAGGTAACAAGATACTTGCAAAAATGCATATAAGTTGGTGTTGTCGTGCTGTTTGAATGTGGCAATTAGAGTTTGCATTCTAATTACATTTGTATTAGTGCCTTTCCCATCAGGAGGCGCTGGGATGAAAATAACCCCTCAAATATTGGTCTGGATAATGATGAATGAAACTTGTAACAGAACCACTGCATTGGGTAGATATGTGCCTTGCTGCCTTTATTTACTCTGTAGGAAGCTGACTTCAGATTTATATTTAGGGCTTAATAGTACACTGCCAAACAGTAACTGGAGTTTCAGTTAACACATCCGTAATTAAAGTGTTGTTATTTTTTGGAATGCTGCTTATTTCGTGGTTGTATTGTTGCAATTATTTTACCTGTCATTATCACTCAGTATCTACAAGAACACGACCATAGGCATAATGTGCTGTAAAGTATTGTCCAAGCAACTGCTGGTGATTTTCAACATGATAAGCACGATGCTTTGTGTATATGTGTGTCTGTGTTCACCAGTGGGTAGTGGGTGGAAACTATGATAAAGGGCCTCGATTCATGCATTTCTTTCATTTGAAATAACAATGCAGCCATCAATAATTGTGAGTGGCATCGTAATGGTCCTTGGAGTTTACTGAAAGAAATATATATTTTATTTGAATGGGATTGAAGCTCCCAGTTTGTTCTGCCCAGTCTGATCTGCTGAGTAGAGTGTTAAACCAGATGCTTTGATCAACTAGTGCACCAGCCTATAACTATTATAGAAGGTGGTTGATTACCAGAATGGGTGGTTGAGTCCAGGACACTTATTTTTTTTTAAAAAAGCAGCTTTATGTTGCGTGGGAGGGCGGTGGGAAGAGTATTCTGAATGGATGAGTTCAAATGGGCTGAAGGTCCTTCCTCATCCGAACTGAACCTGTGATAAAATTTGTGAGATATGCTTCATTTAAAAAAAATCTTGCTTTTGCAAGAAATATCTCAAAGCGCTTCACAGGGTAAGTGTAGTGACTGCAGAAGTGGCAGCCAACATGGGCATAGCAAAATCCCACAACCAGACGTGAGGTAAATATGGAGGACTTTTAGCTAGGACAAAGGACGAAACTCCCTTCTCTTTTCAGGTAGCATCACAGGATCTTGAAAGTGTACCTGGACAGGCAGATGGGGATTTGGTTTAATGTCTCAGCTGAAGGACAGTACTTCCAATAATGCCATGCCCCCCCATCCTTTCAGTATTGCACTGGAGCATCAGCCTGGACTTTGCGCTCAAATCCCACGTGAAGCTTGAATTGCTGAAGCGGGTTGTCAGGAAAGCTGGCAGAGGTTAGTGGCTGAACCCGTTCAAGAATCAGCTTGATGCTGTAACGGGAAGATGATGGGGTGGTTATTCTGGAGACTGAGATTAGCTGGGCTGTCGCAACTGGACACACACAGTTCAAGCAGTAGAGGTTTGAATCCTTTGTTTTTATTGATGCCTAAATTTCCTTTTTATGACACCGGGTTCTATTAAGTGCAAAGCCCAAGCCGTGTGAGGCAATTTCCTCCAGTACGAGTCTAACTCCTTTTGTTAATCGGTATCTGGCTCATAAAACTGCAGAGTTTGTGCTGCTAAAGGCAAAATTAGCATTCAATGGACGCAACTTATCTGGTATAAATACCCTATAAATAACGTTATTGATGGCATTATGAATTCCCCTGTTAACAATTACATGCCCGATGGGATGATTTTGAGCTATTTTACTGAGAGGTGGGTTCAACCTTAGCCAGTGACATGCATCAGGCTCACTCCTCTGTAAAAGGTTCAGCTACACGTTGTGCCTGTGCCTTGATTTAAGCGCTCAGAGACATTACCTGTGTGAAACTTGCTATATAAACGCAAGTTGTTGTTGTTGTCGTTGTTGATTCCTGGCATAGATATTCAATCGAGCAAATTTATTTTGTTGGTCAACCACCACAGGTCAAGAGGATATAAAACTTGGCTTAAAAAAGCCGTCGAGGACAAAATGGAAACATTGCTGTGTATTACAGCAGAGGATTACTAATTTGGTGGTCACTTTTTTTCTCCCTAAACCAGGTTTGATGGACAAGTATAAAGTAACGGTTGGACAATTGGACGATTATAAAGTAATTTGAGCAGACAGTCGTGGAGCTGCATTTAGCAATAGCACTTTGGATGCATTCTACCACCCATATTATGTTAGTGATGCATCTTGGCAAAAGTGCATGGCCTCTGGGCTCCATGTCAATTGAATTGTGCAGGATAATTGTTAGGTCTGGGCTTCTGAAACCATATTTACATACCTCAGACTAACAGTAACCTTCACCGATAATTGTTTTTGTGGCCTGCCCCAGTCGAAGCAGTGCTATTTAGTCACTTCTGCTAAACCATGCCACAATTTTTCTAATTTTGTTATGATGGGGTGAGGGGAATTTTATGCCTTTTCATAACAGATTTGATGCGATAGTGATCACACTGAATCGATTATGAAATATTGTAAAATCGCACCTCTCATATCTTTTTCCTCTCCCTCCTACCTCCTCAGTGGGGAACCTGAAAGTGTTTCCTCGGTTACCTCCTGCCTCAATGTCATTGCTGTGAGCAAGAATCCTTCCTCTTAATATACAGCATCATCTTATGTAGCACATCTCAAAGATTTGGTGGATGCGGTAGCCAATTTATAAAAAGCAATAGTCCACAAATAACTATAAAGTAAATGACCAGTTTGTTTTTCCCTGAAGGAATGTTGGCCAGTAGAGCACTTTGAATAGTGCCACAAGATCACAACATGGTCTTTAATGTCCATCTGACCAGGTAGACAGGACTTCGATTTTTGAAGGACGGTTCAGCACTCCTCCAGCACTACACTGGAGTGCCAGACTAGATTCTGAGCTCAAAGTCCTGACTTGGAGTTCCTGAGAGTGCTACCAACTGAGCCACGAATGGTGAATTCGCCTTGGGTACCATCAGGCACTTTGCCCACATGGGCAGGTTTTTTCATGGGTCTTTGACAGGAGAGTCAGTGGGTTGTTCAAGGGATAAACCCGATTGGCTTCCACATCTGGGAATGTCCCCCTGGGAGGAAGGGAGAAAATGAGTTGAGGCAGAGAGGATATCCCACTTGGTAGGAGACCAATATGATACTTAAATGAGATGTATTTTGACAGAAAATGTTTTAAATGTGAGATGTTCTGAGGACTTTCTTCAGGGAGGTAGGGGTTGGGGGGGGGGGTGGCTGCAGGGAATCTGTCTTCACACAGTGGAATTCCCTACCCAGCTCCAAATTGAATTTGGATACACTCTCAAAGGTCAATGCCCGATGCATAAATTGTAATCCAATCTGTTGCTTTTATTTCACTTTTTATCTCCCCTGTTCTCTCTGAGTCTGCTGATGCTGTGAAACTGCTCGATACCATGCAATTTATACATCCGAGATATTGTGTGTATAAATTTCAGATTTTGTACGCTCCATTTAATATTGGTTATTTACTGCCCTCCTTTGTATTGGAATCACTCTTGGTGAGCCTGAGCAGTCATCCTATCAATTGTGTTCTGAAGGGCAAACCTAATTCTCGTGCCTCTTTACTGTAGTGTTCTTCCTGTACTGTATTTCAGTTCCCTCGATGTGATTTGTATAAAATTAACAATGAATAAACAAGGTCACCCACCAGTGTATGGGTGTGGGTGGGGAACTGTACCGCAATTTTGACCCATGTTCTTGTGACTGATTGGAGTGTGGCATCGCAACATTTATAATAATCCTTGCATTTGATATAGCGTCTTATCACGCCATATATACTGTAAAGTGAATTGACTTGTATGTTTTGTGGGCAGCCAATTGTGCACAGCAGTGTACCACAAACAGTTGTGGAATGAGTGACCAAATTTAAAAAATAAATAAATAAATTGAAGGGATTAGTACCCACGAAAAAACGATCTGCTAATTGACTAACACCCGGGTTCCTACTAGGTAAGCAGAGGGGTGTGGAGCAAGGAAGCTTATCTAAGGATTTCACCCTGCCCGGGAATCAAACTTGGGTCCTCTCGCTAACCAACACGTTAACCAATGTATTAAGGAATGAAGTTAGTAATCGGCATTTTAGTAAATACTCTTGCAATCCAGTCATTTATCTGGAGACTGTTACAAATTAGTATTGGGATACAAAAGAATGAGTTCTAAGTAGACGATGATGGGATTAGCATTCCTGAAGTGGGATGGAGTGAGTGCTCTTCGATTATACAGGCAAGACTTTCCATTTGCTGATTGTACGACCTGATACGTATCAAATTGGATTGCACTGATTTTTTTTAAAAAGGACAAATTTTTTAAATAGTGACTATGTCTAACTAAGACAAGAAATCGAGGCTTGAAAGTATTAATGCATTTCCGGTTTTGTGATCTCTTTTATGGACTCTCAAGATGCTTCTGGTTTCAATTCGTTACCTGAAGCTAATTTGTCCCTTTTTTTAAAAAAAACATTCCTCGTAGGAAAAATGTATTCCTGCAGCCCACACAGAATTCACTGAAATCCAATTTGGGGCAAAGTCTGCATTTCAGGCTAATTGCTGCTATCTAATAGAATGGATCTTAATGTTTGATTTTTAAATGAATATCATCTGACGATAACTGTATGATGGCTATAAGAGAAGTACTTAGATGTTCATTCCAAGGGAATGAAATGCAACTTCTTCTGCTTTTATTTATTTTTCTGTAAAACATCCAAGTATCGTTATTAACCACAGAACTTTGCTCATCTCTTTCTTTCTTTCTTGTCTGTCTGTCTGTCTGTCTGTCTCTCTCTCTCTCTTAGCTTGATAATATTTGATTGATAACAGTTTTGAAGGCACTTCAGAGAGAGAGATGTATAAATGCTGCATGATTTCTGTGTCGCTGGAAAGAAGATGAGATGAAATGCTGTCTCTGGAGAGAGGGAGGTCAGGTCCCATTAGTGGAGATGTACAGGGGATGAATGAATACTCTAATGCTTTGCTGGATAACCTTTGGGATTTAGGCAGTATACATTGCAGACCTAGAAGACTGAGTGGTTTCTGGAAAGGATGGGCTTGATGGATTGAATGGCTTTTTGTAGTACCGTGCTTTATGTTTTTAAATAATAAAAGAGGACATGTCTTTATCTGGGAGGATGGGGGTTGTATTTTCACTGCGCAAGACAATTCAGTTGCACGAAATCGGGAAAAAAACACATGGTTCTAAAATGTGTGTGTTGTATCTCATGCCAACCAATGTCACAACACTCTTGCACTTTGACTCCCATATCCTGCCACCACCTGGGAGATAACATCCGCTTTCAAGTGAAACCTCGTACTGATGGACTCACAAAGCCCTGACATATATTCTAGCCATGCTGGCCAGAAGGGATTATTTTTTTGCGCGGATGAGTTATTGGAAAGCAGCTGCTCTGCTTCAGGATGAAATATGGAGCCTGGTAATAACCAAGAGGTTGAATGACTCTCGGAAACAAATATTTTAGATATATTATACTCTCTGCCAGATGGTATTTATTTACAAGCTATAATTTATTAGTCACTTGTATCTCACCAGTGAAATTTCAAAAGGAGAAGCCAGGGTTCAAGCTTCATGTTTTCCATATGGGAACCATGTTATTTACAAATTGTTGCAGTTTTTGAGATTAGATCTTAGTTTGTGATACATCTTATTTCATCAGCAATGTGTCATGTTAATGAGAGTGCTTGTATCATCAGCCCTAGACTGTATTTTTAATCTATGTGCTAAAATAGCCTTAAAAAGGGCTCTTACTTTGGAGATTTGGGTTCTTTATACTTCAGTATACTCAAGAGATCCCAGGTCTGAAATCCTACCAAGCACTTATCCAGCAAGACTTCCTCTTTTTGTCTTTAAACCTTTGTGAGACACAGTTATGCCCAATTAACTGCCGCGTTTCGCCCACAAATATAGTCAATTCACTTTGCAATCTATTCTGTTAAACTCTTTGAGTCATCTCAACGAGGTGATAATGCACTTTATCAAATACAAGGATAATTATTATTTTTATTATGACAAAGGGATCTTACAGGCCATGACTTGACAGTTTCTAAATACCTGGGGAATATTAATGAAGGAATATTTGTGAGATAAACTCTACCATCCAAGGATTCTCATGCTGTGATGGGGGGAAAGGGGAGGGGTGTGCGTGAGTGAAATAACATGTTCTTGAGGTGGATGAAAAGAAAACTGCTCTTCAGATGGGTTGATGTTTATTACTACCACTAAATCAATACCCTTGTCACTTTATATGTGCGAAAAACATTTTTATTTGCATTTAAATTGGAAAAAATATTGAAAAAAACCAAATGGCTTAGATGAGCCCGAGGAAGGAACAAATGGAATTGGACTTTCAAACTTTCTGTCCATATATGGCGGCCTTTTACACGGAACCACTGCTCAATCACACTGTGCGTCAATTCTGAGCCAATACTGAAGTTTACCTTTTCTCTTAATAATTGTCAGAGATGTTGCAGGAAGCAGAGGTAAGATTTATTGTGACTGAGAGGAAAGTGGAAAAATAATATTTCTGGACAGTGAAGTGAATGAAAAGTAAAGGGAGGGGGAGAAACCATGAATATTGAGTTGAGGCAGAAGGCAAAAAAACACGAGAATGGAAAAAGAACAATAAAGAGCCAAAATTACTTGAGCAAAAAGTACAGTATCATGAAAAATATGGAAAATGTAAGAGAGAGGGAAGAGAAGGGAAGAAGTGGACAAAAACTGGGAGGGTCATGAAATGGGGCAACAGTTATTCTTCCCCAAAATTTTCTGATTCCTTAAAAAAATGTTATCCACAAAATGCAATCAATCAACTTTACAATATATTCTGTGAAATGCTTTGAGACGTCTCAATGATGTGATAATGATCTATACCAAATGCAAAGGTTATTATTAAAAGTAGTGACTTGCACTGGACCAGAATCTCATGACAACTGTTGTCTGATCAAGAATTTGCTGACGTGATCAGTCCTCCTGCTGTCAAAAAGCTGAACACAAGTTACATCAGCGAAGGCCTGAAGGGGATATTCATCCACGAGGACATTACATCCATCAGTGGCACAGCCACACACTTTCCAGCTGTCATTACCTCATAATAATAGTAATACTCTTTGCATTTGATATTGCGCCTTATCACGTCGAGACGTCTCAAAGCACTTCACAGAATATACTATAAAGTGAATTGACTGTATATTTTTGTGGGCGAAACGTGGCAGCCAATTGTGGACAGCAGTGTCCCACATGGAGTGCTGGATTCAGTGACTAAATTATTATTATTTTTTTTGAAGGGATTATTCCTCCCGGAAAAGCAATCCTCCAATCGACTAACAACTGGGGTCCTACTTACTGCTAGGTAAATAGAGGCATGTTGAACAAGTCTACTTGTTCGAGGCAGCAGTAGCTATGAGAACCATGGAGAGATATAGCGACCCATCAACTGCTCATCTGAGATCAGTTAATTCTGCACAGGCTGAAGATGTCTGAGCGATAACTTACTTAACTGAACTATTGGGGGAGCCTAGAAAAAACTGAACAATAGAAAAACAGTTACAAATAGTGGCCAAGTGAGACTGAATTTTTTTTACAAAAAAACCCACGAAAACTAGAACTGGAAACAAAGGTAATAATAAAAGGAAAAACGAGGAACAAAAAAAATTCAAAGCAAACAGGACCCCATTCCTCTGCCTGCCAAAGGTCAAAAACAATAAATTACGTTTATTCAGTGGCACTGAAGCTATCACAGTTGAATATTTTTATGATGGCATAAAAGTATATCAACAATGCTCCGAAAAAAGATTTCTGTCGCGGATTGAATTTCGGGTCACATTATAGCTCTAATGGTCCTTAGTGATGGAGCTCCACTTACAGAGGTTATTCACATAAGAAGTTATACCTACTTCAGGAAATTCCTCACGTTACTGTTTCAAAGCCAAAGAATGCAGAAGGAAAAGGTCACAGAAATGCCACAGCTATGTTCTATTTATTGCCCGTTGCCACCTTTGACATTGCGGGTAGCCTGCCGGCTTGGCTCAGTTGGTAGGTACTGCTCCTGTCTCAGCATCAGAAGATTATCGTTTCAAACAGAGTTTCTCCTGATGTCTGGGCCAACAATCTACCAGATTAACTGATCGTTCCCTCATGGTCTGTTTCAGAGAAAGTGAGGCAAATACCACATCCACCTCCAAGCGATCTCTACACCTAACACAGTAAGTTCTTGTGAAGTAGTTCGAGACAGGATTTGAGATATTTCAGCTTGGCACAGCAGCTATAAATCTACCAGACACGTCCAGTGTGGCATCTTTTTGAGTTTGCGTCTCTTTGTTTTTTTCTGGCAGATGGCACTCTTGCAACCAAAGCACAATTTGACATTTTTGAAATCCTTATTTTCTGTTGGGTTGGCTCAGTTAGTAGTCCTCTCGTCTCTGTGGTCAGAAGATAATGGTTTCAAACCCAATGTTAGGACATGAGCTCATGGAGGTCATTCAGTCCATTTTTCTTGTGTCTGTATTTACTCCTCCAAGAAACCGTCCGTCCCTAATCCCAGTTTCCCACTCTTTTCCAACATCCCCTGAATACCCTTCCTCCTCGTTTGCTTGTCCGACTGTTTTTTTTTGTAATTCCCAATGAAATTTTTTGGAAGTACTTCAAAAAGATTTCTGCAACTATGTTGTCTGAAGTTCATCTGCAATGGCGTCAACAGTTTATGGATGTTAATTCTTTCTTTGGAGTTTTTGTTGCTGAATCCTAAGGATTATAGTTCCTGTCAAGATTGCGAGGGGAGGGCACAGTTTTTGGTGGCTGATTTGGTGTGAAGCTCTGTTGCATGTTTGAACCTTTGATCATTTAACAGAAGGAGATACGGTTCCCGAATGTTTTAACTTCTGACGTATTGAGACTTTGTTGTTCTGTTCTTTGTGGTAGGAATGATTGAACAGTGAGCTCAGAACATTTAGAGACATATAGTTGCATCAGGAGCAGCTGGTATTTTGACAGCAAAACAATAAGGAAAAGGGGGAAATGGGGTCTTTTTTATTTTGTTTGGACAAATAATTGGGTTTATAGCCCAAGAATGAAGACCCTTTGCCAGACTCGTAATTCTTAAAGTATTGCTTATTGAAGGCTAATGAGGCAATTTTTCACTAATGAGCCATGAGCATATGACATTCAAAGACTACCAATGTTCAAGAGAGGCACCAAGAATGACATTTTAATTTCCTTTGTATAGTATTACTCTTAAAAGGCTGACTTGTTAATTTCTGGATGGGATTAAATTTAAAAATGTTTCTTTTTTAAAAAAGTACGATAAGTAACTTTCATTGGCCTTTCATTGAACTTCTAAATGAAAAATGATCAAAGCAAATATGGGGAAAGCGATTTAAAAATGAAGTTGAGTCTGATCTTTCTTTTTTTTAACGGTCTGACTGATTTTTGAATACAGATCTTGTGGAGAGCTGAGGAAAAGGGAAGAATAGGATGCTATCATGTGTGAGGGGTGGTACATAAATGCAAGTTGTTGTTGAATGTTCTGTTTAAGCATTTTGTTAGTGTTTCAAAATGCTTTGAGCAGTGCACTGCTTCATAACGCAACTCGCAATCGTCAATAAGCCCCACTGGCCCAAAATTCCACGCAGTCTCAGCTGTTTCTCCCCGCAATTCATACAAAGAAACCGTCTTCCAAATTAATATAATAATAATCCTTGCATTTGATATTGTCTTATCATGTTTTCGAAACGTCTCAAAGTGCTTCACAGAGTATACTGTAAAGTGAATTGACTGTATATTTTGTGGGAGAAATGCGGTAGCCAATTGCGCACAGAGGTATCCAACAAACAGTCGTGGATTCAGTGACCAAATTATTATTTTTCAATTTTTTTAAGGGATTTTTACTCCTTGAAAAGCAATCCAATTCACCAATCGACTGGCAACTGTGTTCTTACTTACTGCTGGGTAAACAGAGGCGTGTGGAGTAAGCAAACTTGTCTAAGGGAATTGAACCCAGGTTATCTCGCTTGCGAGGCGAGTGCTCCATCCAATATGTTACAGGGCTCCGCAAATTACTTGAAGCTGAGAATTTCTCACAATTTGAACCCAATCTTACATTTTAAGAAAAAAAAACGGTTTTCCAGGTTAAGACTAGATGGAATTATAAGGCCACACCTTGCATGTCTCCGTCATTAATAGAGAGACTGCCTCAGCCCATTTTCAAAGCCTCTGCTTATAACATGCTTTATAGACAGCATCTGGTCTGCTCTCCTTCAACATCCATGCACATTCTGCAGCCTCACCCGTGGCGCTGAAAAAAAGACATGAACTGCGAGAGGCCACAAACCTGTCTGTTTTATTATTTCAACATTATCACAAAATAAATTGAATTTCAGAGAGTTTTTTTTGAGCAAGAAAAGGCACTAATGTTCAAGTCACCATTTTGTCAGTCGTCTGGCTCTTAAATAATTGACCTTTCTGAGAAGACTAATGTGTCTGAGTGCAAGGCAATTCTTGGGGATACCTGTGTGTGTGTGTGTGAGTGGGGAGGCGGGAGAGAAAGGAGAGGTCATCTGAAATTCAAGCCAATGCATTGCAACCACACTGAAATATTGAAAACTGTAGGGGTGAAACTTACAGCCGTTTTGTAATGAACTGCGTAGCGATTCATCCCACGAGAAACCCGGATAGTGAGAATTGGCAGCTGTGCGTTCGTGAGGCCAACTAAGGTACATTAGATGTTCAAATGCAATGAGTGCTGAAAGTTTCGCCCCACCCTTCCCCCTACCCCATTAGTTTTCTTTTAATATCCCAAAATACTAATATTTAAAAAATATTTTTAAAATGTTGCATTTGATATGGAGCCTTTCAATTCGAGGGGGACGTCTAAAAGCGCTTCACAGGATTTACTATAAAGTGTTGTGACTGCGTGTTTTGTAGGCGAACATGCAAATGTGACTTCAATGTTCTTTAAAAGTGAAGAGCCAGTCCCCTATTTGAAGGCGACAGCTGGAAACCATTTAAAGGCTTTGTTCAATCGAAATCTGTTGTGGCCTGCATTACGCTAAGGATGCCTTGACACTCGGCTGGGACCTACTGTCAAGCCTGATCTTTTGTTTTCTGCTCTAGCAAGTCGTATAAACCCTGGGTAAGTGACAGAGGAAACAAAATGAAGAATGACGAGTCTTTCATAAGTGTAGGGTTCAGGGGTTGTGCTACTGTATTTAAGTTAATAAAACAGGATGGATTGACTCTTTAAATCCTCAAGAGTCTTCTGAGATCTTTGCTGTCGGTCTTTCACAGACCATAATATTGTTTTAATAACCCAGACCACTGCTTTGCCCAAGAGATATTGTAATTTAGTCACTTTTAAATGCCCATCGTTGCCATTTTATTTGCGAGCACTTTTTTTGGAGTTAACTGAAGGCAGCTGGGTCTCAATTTTTTTTATATAAAAAGCGAAGATGATTTAAGATGTTCCTTTTAGCTTCTGTGGATTGGAACAGGATAAAAAGCAGTTACAGCAATTGCTGAACACATAAAACACACAAAATTATATTCTTCTAAGAGCTCTGCCCAGACGTGGGTGACAGTTTGGCTCAGTGTGTAGCACTCTTACGTCTCAGTCAGAAGGTTATGGGTTTAAGTCCCACCCTCACGTTGTCTAAGCTGAAACTCCGATGCAGCGCTGAGGGTGTGTTGTGTTATTGGAAGTGGGCCCTCCAGATGAGACATAAAAACCGAGGTCCCAGGCAGAACTTGTCAGCCTGTTCAAGATCATATGACACTCTTTGAAAAGAGAAGGGAGTTCCACTCTCCCAGTGTCCTGCCAACAATCCCCCAATATAAAATTACTCAATCACTTCATGGCTGTTTGTGGGACATTGCTGTGCGAAAAAGTCACATTTGCCCACAAATACACAGTCACTCAACTTTGCAGTAAGTCCTGTGAAGCACTTTGGTATGTCCTCGCGACATGAAAGTCGCAATACCAAATGCAAGGGTTAGTATTATTATTATTTATTATTATTATTCAGCCAATGCTCTGCTTAAAATTCATCGAACTGGTTTAATGTAGTGCACCTGAGCTTGCATGCTTTTGTTTGCAGAATGTAAACAGCACTTGGGATTTAAGTTGAAGGTATTTATTGTGCTAGATGTGTTGTAGGCAACAAGCATCAGCCTCATTCTCGATGACATTTGCTTGTCTGCGATGCTTTCCATTTGCGCAGAATTAATTGAGGATGCACGAGAGGAAAGGGGAACATTGCTGGGAAATAAACCATGTCAGCATTGCAGAGCTGTGGTTTAGTGATGTTAACTCCTGTTGTTTTTTGCCTTGGTGCAAAAAATAAATAGAGAGCGGGTTATCAGAATTGAGAGCTTGGCTGGAAATTGCAGTAAAAATAAATTTAATCCGTGTAAATCGTGTAATCGCCTAAATCGTAGATCTGCTTAAGTCCCGTTCAAGAGTTTATATTCTATGCAATTTTGACGTAACTCATACTTTGCATAAATAAAATGTGTCAGACAGACAGGGAAATAAACTATTAAAATTGACTCACAGACGTTTTCTGCACGGAAGAAAACCATTTGGACCATCATATCTGTGATACTACTACCTGTGGAAAACATGCTTTATTAATCCCACTTTCCGGCTTCTAAACTTCATGTTAACTATTAATGTTTCTTTGATGCTCAGGATCTTATCCCTCTTCAATGATCCAATGATCCCGCCTCAATAGCCACTTGTAGGAATGAATTCCAAACCCTCCGATTCAAGAAATTCCTTCCTACTTCTCACTGATTATTTCTGCTGAGACTGTGCCCTCTCTACTGTGCCACCAATGTTTCTCTATTCCAAGACATGCTTGTGTAAAAAAAAGCATCACTGAGATTGGTCTTCCCTCTCCACCATTGGCCATTGAATCTCTTTGTAACTAAAAGGCCTTTACAGTCTCTCCGACCCTATCCCTGTGACCTCCTGTGACTCTACTGCACCAGCTTCTCCCTTCATTCAGCAAACATCGACCTGCTTCACGGCTCCCTTCCACCCCATCATCAATGGGTGAAACTTTTCAGCCATCCTACTCCTGCTCTCTGAAACTCCATCCCAGAGTCCTTCCACCTTCTCAAGAGTCCCTCTTCCCTGTTCACATTCAAAACCTGCCATCAAACCTATTGCGTTGATCATGGTTTTGGCCACCCTTCCCCTCCCTCGCCCTTTCTCTCGTGAACATCCTCTGCACAAGCTCATGCTGTCAGTCAGATGTATGCAATAAATTACAAAATTATATTTGTATGTCATCTTTCACATCGAGAGGACGTCCCAAGATTTTGACCCGAGCTGGGGGTTGGGATCGGGGAGGGTGGCCGAAGCGGCGGTCAAAAAGGAGGGGTTTAACATAACATAACATGTAGGAGCAGGAGTCGGCTATTCGGCCCTTCAAGCCTGCCCGCCATTCAATCATGGCTGATCTTCTAATCTAACTCCAGCTAATAACCTAACCCTGCCTTACCCCCATATCCCTTAATCCCTTTTGCAATAAGAAATCTATCTATCTCAGTCTTGAATATATTCAAGGACTGAGCATCAACAGCCCTTTGGGGTAGTGCGTTCCATACATTCACCACCCTTTGAGTGAAGAAGTTCTTCCTCAACTCAGTGTGAAAGGGCTGCCTCTGATTTTAAGGTTGTGACCCCTGGTTTTAGTTTCTCCAACCAGGGGAAACAATCTCCCACTATCTACTCTATCATGCCCTTTTTGATAATCTTATAGGTTTCTATAAGATGCCCTCTAATTCTTCTATATTCTAGAGAATATAGGCCCAAATTGGTCAGCCTATCCTCGTAACTCATCCCCTTCATCCCTGGCACAAACATAGTAAATCTACGCTGCACCCCCTCCAAGGCAAGTACGTCCTTCCTTAACGGAGGAGACCAAAACTAGAGTTGTGCCCTTGAAGGAAACAAGGGAGGAAATGAGACAAAGGGAATGTGAGACGGAGTTCCAAAGGGTGAGGGCAAAGGGTAAGAATCTTGTTGAGATATCCTACCGAGGTGAAAGATGCTGTAAAAAAAAAAGTAAATTGTTGTTAAGACTGGGCAGAGCTCCGAGAGAGATGTGGCCATTTTCTGGGCTGATTAACATGGTGAGTGAACTGTTGGGTTCTCAGGCTGATTGATAACTGGAAACCTGATTCGAGGCACTGGGTCGTGGTGTCGTGGAGGCCAGTGTGTCTGATGAACACTTCACAAAGTGCACAAAGCCCTTCTCATCCACTGTTTTCTTAAGCGTTTCTGCCAACTTCCCGATTTGACAGGAAAAAGGAGGATGAAAGTGACAGAATGTTTTCCTAAGGAAAATAGAGGGGGGGAGAAAAAAAAGCCATTTTATCCAAACAAAATATTCCATTCTCAGTTTATGTACACCAGTGGTGATGTTGTTGACTCCCATGTCACATTAAGTTTTATGGTACAATTAACCCTAAAGTCACTGGAAAAATCATGGTTCATATTGGCTGAGATTTTTTCCATCTCTCAGCTAAGTTTCTTAAACAACGATAATCATACATAAATGAAAGAAGTTCTGTAACCCAGTCAAGGGTTTGAATTTACTTAAACTACAAGGCTGGAGTCTGGGCAGCTTATTAGCCCTATGTGGCCCTTGAGAATGGGTTACAGTCTTTCATTCTATGTTGGGCACATCACACCACACCCCCCCTCCACACGCTCACACAGGTATGCACAAACACGCAGATTGAGGTGTGAACCTGGCTCAATTAGTAGCAATTTTGCCTCAGAATCGGTAGGTTGTGGTTTCAAGCCACACACCAGAACTTTGAACTCGCATAGTCCAAGCTGACACTCCAATACAGTGCTAAGGAATCGCTGCAGTGTTGAACGTGTCATCAAATGAGCTGAATGACATTGTGTGTTTTTTTATGTTCTTCGTATCCTTGCTACCCTTCAGTGCCAGTAGGGGAGAATCCAAGATAAAGGAATTCTTCGCGTATCAAATTAGTAACAAGATCATGCCTCATTATCTGGAAGAAAAAGGCAACTTTTGAAACCAAGCACTTAGTTAGTGTCTCCCACGTCCAACCTGTCTCCATTCTCTGCCATTAGAGCGAGTCTGAATTTACTTAAGCTATCTTTCATTGGATATTGTCTATGTCAATGTTCAAAGGAGTGATCTTTTAAAAAAAAGTGACATTAATTCTTCCCCAATTAACCAAATCTGGATGAAATGATTTATGACAGCGCTATGTACCTAAAACAAACTGTTACCTTTAAACCTGCACATCTGTGCTTTCTCAGTAACTTGTGTATTTGACAGGAGATTCAGCGTTGCATGTCTGGTTCAAGAACTTACAAGCAAATGAATCAGAAAATAAGGAATTGTGGATAAGCTGAATTGATTAACAATTAACCTTGTCTGAAACTATGACCGGTCTAAGTTAAACATGGGATATTATATTAGAGAAATCACGTCTATCAACCATGTGAAATCACAGAGCAGGAACACGGGGCATTGATTACCTTTTAAAAGTTTGTATAAGGTTCATTTTATAATTGAAATAACAGACCAGACCAGCGTGGCTCATCAGTAGATTTTGGAGAGACAGATCCAGAGGGCCAGGGATTCTTCCTGCTCAGGGATTCTTCCTGCTCAAACCCTGCAAGCCAAAGCCCTAACGGATAAGGTGTTCCGAGCAAGTCAGCAGTATGATGTTTACCAGACCGTGCTTTCACTGGCAAGCAATGTAGTTTTAGCTGCATGCATCACGCCTCGATCTCACCCCGTGATTATGATTTGCAGCCTAAATGGCATCATACAGCACCCAAGTGCTCGCTCCCATTGTGTATTTGATGCCATCACGTCAGGAACCTGCCTCATTGCGTACACAGACCAACCGCTAACCTGTGCGGTGCAGCATGTGTCACAGACACACTGTCTGGGCTCGGGACTGGCACAGATATTTTGGAATGTCAGAGAGTTGCCTCGATTTCCACTGCTCTGACTGACAACAGTTGACGTGGGCACAGAGCAGGAACCAAACCTACAATCTTATGCCCTGCGCATCCCAGCACTGTGCTGTGCTGTCCTGGATGGTGTGTTTATCCACTGAGCCATCCAAGCAACTTTGATGCAGTTCTCTTAATGTCATAGCTACTGCTTTGGACCCTGGTCAATAGATGTGACAGGATCCTGGCTCAGACGCCCCCTGTAAACTTACGTAAACTGGCTTTGAAGTGTTTTCCAGCAGATAGTTCAGTTCCCTTGCACTAAAGTTCATTGAAGTAAATTCAACGCCTGCCACTTCCGAGGTGCATCACCCATCTCCTTATCTCGTAAGCCAGTCTTACTAACACCTTCCAAGCCCATTCTACAATAAATTAATCCCACAGCATAAAGAAAACTTTAGATTTCAGCGCCCTCCCTCCAGTTTCCTCTTGTAGGTGTTGGGAGATTAAGTGTCAATCTAGTTCAATTGGTAGCGCTCTCGCCTCTGAGTCAGAAGGTTGTGAGTTCAAGTCCTACTTTGAGGCTTTGAGCTCAAGGCCTAGGAGCACTGCATTGTCGGAGGTGCCGTCCTTCAGATGAGAAGTTAAGCCAATATCCCGTCTGCCTGTTGTACAGTAAAGATCCTGGGAATTTCTCCAAAAGAGAAGGAAGTTTCTCCTGGTGTCCTGGCCAAGAATTCTCCAAATAAAATCGGGCAATAATTTCATGTCTTGTTTGTGGGACATTCCTGTGTGCAAATTTGGCTGCTGCATTTGCTTACAAAATACACATTTATTACACAGTAATAATACAGTAAAGTCTATGAAGTGTTTGAGACATTTCAACGACATGGTAAGGTGTTATGTCAAATGTGAGGCTTATTATTGCATTTTGTTTGAGCGACCATTATTCAACTTTAGGCAGAGAGTGAATTCTGGCACGCTATTCCACTATGGGCAGTGGGAGGGATTGCAACATAAGACTGATCTTGTTCTTCACTGACATCTACACAAGCAGTTTACAACAGAAATCATTGAATGGTGAAGCACAGTGGGAACCACAAGCCATTTCCAATCAACCAGCTCCCACCCCCCACACAAGCCCTGCTGCTAAGATTAGATAGCTTCAGGAAACTGACCTCGGATGGAAATTGCCAGATCTGCTTGGGGAGGTGGCTTTATCAACTGAGCCACTAGGGGAAGCTTAAAGAAGACGTTTTAATAATAATTTGTTGGAAATGTAGACCGATCTAAATCAAGAATTTGTTGAACGCTAGTGGTAATTCTTCGTAACGCTGGCTATTCTTTGACGGTTGCCGATGGTGACCTTTGCTTCTATGCCTTATTTATTGTACGTCGCGGAGTTGGTTTGCCTTTTTCGAGGCGATTGTAACAGCAGCCGGGGGCAGGAGAGGTTTGCGCAAAGAGGTGGCACTTTTTTATTTCGCGCAGAGCTTTCCTAACCGTTTGGGAAGTCACAGGAGCCAAAGTAAATACTGTCTTTCGCAAAGATGTTAAAACAACTACAAGGTTGTAGGCAGCAGTGTCTTACGCAAACGCAGTTATTGTAGACTGGTTTGAAGCACTATTTACGTTGGCTTCCTCCTCAGCGGCTGGGCGAGCTCTGTGCTAAATGAGTGCCGTTGCCATCAGCTGCCATTTTTCTTTGCTGGGTTCCGTCTTTGTTGGCTGTCAACTTTGCTGCGGGGCGGGGCCGGGTGGCACTGCCCTCCGAGACAGGAACAGTAAGCACTAACACTAATAGGCTGACTACATATATAATAAATAATCCTTGCATTTGATATCACGCCATCGAGCCTCAAAGCGCTTCACAGAATATACTGTAACGTGTATTTTGTGGGTAAAATGGGGCAGCTAATTGCACACAGCAGTGTCCCACAAACAGTCGTGGATTGAGCGACTCAATTATTATTATTGGAGTCCTGTGACTAGAGCACTCGCATTGCAAGCGAGACAACTGGGTTCAATTCCAGGCAGGGTAAAACCTTGGTCAAGTTTCCTTACTCCACATGCCTAATAATAATCCCCCCAAAGCAAAAACAATAATAAATTGGTTATTTTCAATCCACGACTGTTTGTGGGACACTGCTGTGTGCAATTGGCTGCTGTGTTTCACCCACAAATATACAGTCAATTCACTTTACAGCATATTCTGTGAGCGCTTTGAGACGTTGAGAAGACGTGAAAAGCCCTATATCAAATGCAAGGATTATGATTATTATCATTATTATTGTTTTGGAGGAATGATTACCCACGGAAAGCGACCCGGCAATTGATCAACAACCAGGCTCCCATACACAGTTACTACACTTCTCATTAAATCCATGTGAAGCGCTCTTTTGACATGTTTCAACAGCTTGATAAAACCATTTCAAAATGCAAGGATCATACACCCACAAAATACACTGTATTACACTCATTACAGTGTACGCTCATTACACTGTACAGTAAAATCCTGCAAAGCGCTTTGAGAAATTCCCTCATAAAGGCAGTACATCAAATTCAAATGCAGAGGTTACTGTTAATAATACTATAAAATTCAACCTTCAGTTGAATCTGTGGTGACTGCAATTTTTATATTAAAGATTGTGGTTCACGTAATTATAGCTCCTGTCCATTTTCGGGAAGGATCCAAAAAAAACATTTCTGGAGCACAGAAATTGAGTCTGTTTTCGGTAATGTTTTTCTCTTTGCAGCACAGATCAATAGCAATAACTCTCTCTGTATATCTGTGCCACTAGCCTCTGCTCTTTGGCCCTGGTTCCTGCCAATCACAAAACCAAAACCCAGAGGAAGAACAGAGGCCGAGTGCGGTAAGTACACAAAGCCAACATTATCGGCCTTTGTAGCTAGAAGATAAATCAAAATGAAAAGTGTGGGAGCAAATCTCGTATTTTCCTTTTCCACAGGTAGGTTTTTTCAGCCAGTTGCTATATGCGAGCAGGAAATAGAGTGAGAGACTGCAGTCAATAATATGAGGTCACCCTTTTCTGTCTGTTCACACAACGCGAGCCAACTCCTTCTATCTTCACATCGAACTCCAAGAGTGAAGAGGTCCTAGACCTCTTCGACTCAAAAATTGAAAACATCTGCTTGGCTGCATTGTCCTCCCCCCACCATGTCCCCTTCCACCCCACCCAGACCAGCCACACCACCTCCTCCCTCTGCCACAGCTGCTGCCATTCCCCCCTCCTTACACTCCTTTGTCCCCATTTCTCCCTCCTCCCTCTCAACTACAAACACCCGGATGAAGTTCACCACCTGCTGCCTCGAACCCCTCCCCACCCAGCTGCTGGTCACTCAAGACCCCATTCTCTCCCCCCTTCTGGCCGACATGGTCAACCAGTCTCTCTCCTCAGGCTCTGTTCCACTTCCCCTGAAAACCGTTGTCATCACATCCCTCCTGAAAAAAAACACCCTTGATCCCGCTAATCTCTCACACTACCGTCCCATCTCTAACCTACCTTCCTTGACAAAGTCCTGGAATACATTGGTGCAGGTGAACTTCAGTCACACCTCTCCCTCCACTCCTGTAGTCTTGTTTTCATAGAATCATACAGTACAAAAGGAGGCCATTCGGCCCATCGAGTCTGTGCCAGCTCTTTGAAAAGAGCAATGTACGTCAATCCCACTCCCCAGCCCTTTCCCCATAACCCTGCAGACCCGTCCTCCTCAAATATCTGTCCACCGTTTTTAAAAGTTGTTATCGAATCGGCCTCGACTACCCTTTCAGGCGATGTGTTCCAGATTCGAACAACTCGCTGCGTGAAAAAATTTTTCTCACCTCCCCTCTGCTTTTTTTAGAGACTATTTTGAATCCGTGACTTCGAGTCACCAACACACCCACCAGTGGAAACAGTTTTTCCCTTTCTAACCTATCAAATCCCCTCATGATTTTGAAGACCTCTATCAGGTCTCCTCATAATAACCTTCTCTGCTCCAATGAGAATAATCCTCGCTTCTCTAGCCTTTCCTCATAATCAAGGCCCGTCATTCCTGGTACCATCCTTGTAAATCTCCTCTGCACCCTTTCCAATTCCTTAACATCCTTCCTACAGTGTGGTGCCCAGAACTGGGCGCTGTATTCTAACTGAGGCCTAACCAGTGTCTTTATATAGGTTAATTATAACCTCTTGTACTCTATACCCCTATTTATAAAGCCTAGAACCCCATTTGCCCTTTTTACAGCTTTATCTACCTGTCCTGCCATCTTCAAGGAATCATTTACCTGAAACCCCAGGTCTCTCTGTTCTTTCACTCCCCTTAAGATTGTATTACCAGCCTATATTGCCTCACCCTTCCCACAGCACAAACGGTGCTGTCAAAGTCACAAACAACATCCTCTCTATCTGTGACCAGGGATCCCTCTGCCTCCTCGTCCTCCTGGACCTCTCTGCTGTGTTCGACACAGTCAACCACGCCATCCTCCTCCCTCATCCACCTTAGTGGGACCGCACTCGCCTGGTTCGAATCCTACTTAACCAACCGCCTCCATTTCAACTCAGTAAATGGTTTCTCCTCCCACTCTTATCCAGTCACCTGCTGGGTACCCCAGGGCTCCATCCTTGGCCCTCTACTTTTCCTTATCTATATGCTCCCACTGGGTGATGTCATCTGCAGACATGGAGTAAGCTTCCATGTATGCAGATGACACAGAAATTTACTTTCTCTCCTCCATTACCAACTCCAGGTCTGCTGATGTTCTATCAGCTTGTCTGATAGATATCAGGGCATGGATGAGTCTAAACTTCCTGAAGTTGAATATAGACAAGACAGAAGCCATACTCCTTGGCTCCTGTCAACGCCTTCACTCCTGCAGATCTAAACTCCTCAACCTCCAACCTGGACCAAACTCCATACCCACATCTCACTAGTTTTGGCCAAGCTCCACTGGCTCCCCATCACTGAACAGATCAATGTCAAAATCCTCACACTCTTGTTCAAATCCATTCACTCCCTGGCACCTCCCTACCTCTCCGACCTCCTCACTCACCAATCCACCACCCAGCGCCTCTGCTTGACTGGCACCGGCCCCCTGCTTGTCTCTCGTACCCTCCACCCCACCATCGGAGGTCACGATTTCAGCTACTATGCCCCAAAACTCTGGAACACTCTTCCTCAGTCCCTCTGCCCTGTCCCCCCTCCCCTTTTTCAAGGCCCACCTGAAAATCTTCCTCTTTGACCGTGCTTCCGGCCACCTCTCTCCCCCCCCCACCTTTGTCAGGTGCGTGGGGGCGCTATATAAGTGCAAGTTATTGTATATCGAATGCAGGGTTATTCTTATTATTTGTATTTACTTCTTTGAGGCAATAAGTCCCAGAATTGCAGATTTGTTTTAGAGCAAAATCCATCTTCATTTGGAAGCCAGTTTCCTTTCAAGAGCTTTGGAAGGCCAGTTTCCAAAGAAAAACTGGATTGAAGAACTTACAGCAATTTATCAGAGCTTCAAATGTTAAGACCAAAAAACAAAGTGTAGTTCCAGCCTTTTCTCCTAATGAAAGTCCGATGATACATCCTGCTGGAGTGATGATCGGTGACCAATGTTAGGGGTGGCAGTGTGTACAATGTCACGGTCTGAACAAAAAGCTCTCTCATGAGAAGGAAGAGAACTTTTCCATCTGTCCAAACTGCTTTCCCTCTCTGGCCCACAGCCAATAGCAGGGACCTACATCGACCCCGCTCTTCACTCCCTGCATAAGTACAAACACAAACTGGAATAGCCTATGGGTAACACAAGCAATGGAAAGCAAATAAAAGGCTTGGCTAAAAATAAGCCACCCTTGGGTTCATTTATTTCCAAATCTCTCCCCAGGGCGAAGAAAACGAATCCTGGCACTGATTTCCAGGTTATGCAGAGGCCATCCATAACTCTAAGCCATTTGTCAAACTCCTACATATATTGTATACTTTTTGCTTTGATTATTCTCCCCACCTGTGACCATTGTGTGTATAATGTATATGAATAAGACTTTGCACCAGATATTACAACGACTGTGATGCACTTTAATGACTCATTTCAATACCCTTTTCAGTGACCTGGCATTTGGTGGGCATTAAATGATCTGGTGTAGTCAGAGCTGATCAGAAGCTGTCTGAATCCACCCCAAAATAACTACCAGCGAGTAAGCTACTGCACACTTAATATTAATTAATAATAATCTTGGCATTTGATGTGACATCTATAACACTCAAAAGCACTCAGCAGGCAATTGTTTGTCAAGTTTGGCTCAGTTAATGAAGCAATGACAACACACATGAGCAATCTGGATTCACACACAATGATCCTTATAATAACATTAGATTGCGGTCATTTGAAACAACAACAACAACAAGATTCCATTTATAAAGCGCCTTTCACGTCAGGAGGACGTCCCAAGGCGCTGCACAGTTGGGTCAGGACACGAGCAGGGGGAAATGGTCAGGGTGAGGGGAGGGAAGGGAGGGAGCGATGAGGGGGGAAATGGTCAGGGTGAGGGGAGGGAAGGGAGGGAGCGAGGAGGGGGAAGAGAGTCAAGAGGGGAGCTGAAGGCTCGGTCAAAGAGAAAGGTTTTGAGACCGGCCTTGAAGGAGGAGAGGGAGGAAGCGACGAAGGCACTGGGGGATGGAGTTCCAGAGCCTGGGGGCTGAGAGGCTGAAGGCCCGGCCACCGATGGTAGGGCGATTGATGCGGGGGACGTGGAGCAGACCAGAGCCGGAGGAACGGAGGGTACGGGCAGGTAAGTAGGGGGATAGTAGGTCAGAGAGGTAGGAAGGAGCAAGGCCGAGGATGGCCTTGTAGGTAAGGATGAGGATCCTTTAAACTTCACCTAAATTCAAGCTATAGACTAAAGTTGGATTTTCAAAGACGTTAAGGAGAATAAAACTTCCAATTTTAAGCATTGTGTATGCAGATAGTTATAAAAAGAACACAGTGTATATATGTATTAATATATATTATATATTACATATTTATATAAAAGTGATCTTTTGAGTGAACCATTGAAAGATTACTTTTGTCTGCTAGATTGCTTCTTTCCTATACTGATTATCTACAATAATAAAAATGCATTTGATGTCTTTTAGCATTGAAATGTCTCAAAGTGCCTCAAAGGACATCCTAACGATGAGAAAGGTTCTTTAGAAATGCAATTTCTTGTTTTTATTATCATCTACTTTATAGATACTGAGCCAATCAATTCTGCATTGTACACTTTCTTCATGTCTTGTGTCTGCATCGAGGCACATTTGATATAATAATAATACTTGCATTTGATATAGTGCCGTATCACATCTTCGAGATGTCTCAAAGCGCTTCACAGGATACACTGTAAAGTGAATTAACTGTATATTTTGTGGGCGAAACGCGGCAGCCAATTTCATATTATAAATAACATGTGAGCAGATGTGCCCTGAACCCAGTGTTTGACATTGCAAAAAATATATATAGGTTCCCTTGTCTATCTGCTGTGTAATATTATACCGTTTGAGCATGAGGCAAATTACATATGTAAAATAATGGTTCATATGTAAATGATTTTCCAGTGCTGCCTTTCAACACAATTGTTATTTTCAGCAATGCATTGTTCACATATAGAGGGAGTCAGAAGACATTGGAAAGCCAGTTTGTGCCCGACAATAACTAACAAATTTGCACGTACGGACACAAGAGAATGGAATTGAGCATAAACAAAGCAGCACTTGTTGCCAGAAATTGGTGCACTGGAGAACAATTGAACTAATTTGGTAAATGTGGGAAAACAACATTCTTTCACAGCAAATGCATTTGTAATGAAATGACAGTGATGCAAAATAGTCACAGTGAAGTAGTAGTGTGATAAAGGGATTTAAAACGTTTATGAAGTCTTCCATCAGTGAAGCATTAAAAATTAAGATTAGACTGTTGGGTATTTTGTTCTTGGAAACAAAAGTATGAAGTTTAAAAGCTGTTAGGAACTTGACCTGTGAATGTTTGGATTATTATAATTCCAATTTTTTTCCACAGCTGCTCCTCACTAGTTATAATTCCTTCCATGGGAATCAACAGGAACACAAAATTGACAATGGGATCTAAAATAAGGCAGTTTCTTTATATTCCATGAACTCCACTTTGCAAACAGATTGCAAGATAATTGGTGCCAAATCGCCTTTAGTTTGCTGAAGTTCAGGACTTTATTTAAACTTTTCCATGATTTAAATAAGAACATGTCTCTTTTAAACCCACATGATGGCTTCCCGATGTTTGATGGTCTGCAGTGTTTTGTGTTTCACCACAGCATGGGAAATTGCTGTATAAATGTTTTTAACAATGCAATTGGTAGCAGAACATCACTGTGTGGTATTCAAAGTCTGAGCTGAAGGAATAGCTTTGCAGACGTTTTATTGGGGCAAATGGTCTTGTAAATGCAAAAATGTATAAATAGCATGTTTTCAATTATAGGTTTGTGTTTGAACTGCTCAGACGTGCAATCGTCACAAGCTCTTATTTTCCACAGTAAAATGCACCTGGTACTAAGGCGTTATTATACAAAGGGCATCTAAAATGTGGTTTGATTTCTAACTGGATTCTTTAATAAGAAATGCAAGAAGGAACACATGAAGGTACATCACTCTGAACTGGAATCCTCACTACTGAATTCTGTTGGATCGGAACTCCCAGAGGTGGATGTGATATATTTATTAAGGAATCCCACTAGAAATTACTGCATTTCGGAGTTCTGTAGCTCAGTTGCTAGTGCGCTCGCCTCACAAGCGAAAGGATTTGTTTGTTTCCCGGCAGGGCGAAACGTTGGGCAAGTTTCATTATTCCATTATTCTGTTTACGTAGCAGTAAGTAGTAACCCGCTTGTTAGTTGATTACAGATCGCTTTTCCAGAGGTAATAATTCCTTCAAAATAGATTTCAATATTAAAAAAGTTTGGTTCACTCAATGCACGGCTGTTTGTGGGACTCTGCTGTGCACAATTCGCTGCCGCGTTTCGCCCACAAGATATACAGTCAATTCACTTTACGGTATATTCTGTGAAGCGCTTTGAGACGTCTTGAAGACGTGTATCAAATGCAAGGATTATTATTTTAGCGCTCGATAACTAAAATGCCAATTGAGCCAGTTACGGTCCCACATCAGCGCTTTGAGCTCTAGGATGATGCTCCAGTGCAGTGCTGGAGGGTGCTTCTATGTTGGGGTTGCTGTACATTGGATGAAATGTTAAACTTGTGCCTGTTGAAGAGGACGTTAAAGAATCCCATAGCACTATTCGAAAAAAGAAATGGGAGTTTCCTCTGGTGTCCTGGTATCAATCCCCCGTATAAAATCGGCCATTTCTTTGTTGTGAGACGTTTCAACAATGTGATAAGGCGCTATATCAAGTGCAAGGAGTATTCTTATTATTGTTCAACGTATAAATTAAAAAGAAAACTGCATGGAGCTGGAAATCTTGAAAATGCTAACGGGTCAATCATATCTGACAGAGAATCAATAGATCAACATTTCAGGGGAGTGAGCCAGAATTGATTTGTAGTGGCATAGGAGAAATTATTGTCATTCATAAAATTGAGCTGTTGAGCGCCATTCACTCGCATGTAATTACAGAGTTGCACAATTTTTCAGTGAACTCCAATTCTCTTAAAAACCATTTGCAATGGTTATACTGTATAATAAAGTTGACTTGAAAAGGGTCTATTAAATATGACAAGTGAAGCTTGTGCACCATTCAACTGTTCCTACGAATTTCCTTGCACAAGGCAAGTTATCCACCACATGGAAATGAGACCCAAGGAATAAAGTCGCTGTACATCACAGGGTGCAAAGCTGCAGGCTCTGAATGTACAGCATGCGGTATTAGCTCACAGCGACTGTTAGTAGCATTCATCACACATTGCTGTATATTACATGTGTTTGATGTGTCTGTGAATTAAATAATATCAGGTTCAGTGTTACATAAACTAACCAGATTCAGAGTCTCTGCCCCCACCCTCTGGAACTCTATCCCGGAATCCTTCCGCTTCACCCCCTCTCTTGCCTCCTTCAAGTCCTGTCTAAAGACCTTCCATTTCGACTGTGGCTTTGGCCACCCTCCGACCCCCATCCCCCTGCCCTCCATCGCACTCCTGACCCCAACTCTCAGCTTGGGTCCAAAACGCCTGATTGTCCCAACGCCCTGGGACGTCTTTCCGATGTGTAGGGTGCTATACAAGTGTAATTTGTTTTTGTTGTCTTAGTCTCAGGGTGAACTGAGGGCTGTTTCAGAACGTGTTCAATATGATGCTTATGAAACTTTGCAAGTCACCTGATTTGCTAACCCCTTCCGCCCTCTCCCCATTCAGCTGTTTTGAAATTTTGTGCATTGTTATAATAACAACAACATATTACATTTGTACAGAGCCTTTCATGTCAGGAGGACTTCCCAAAGTCAAGGAGTTGATTCTGACCTGGGGGTTGGGGTCAGGAGGGTTGGAGGGCAAGGAAGGTGAGGGTAGGAGGGTGACCGAAGGCGCGGTCGATGAGGAAGATCTTGAGACAGGTCTTGTAGGAGGCAAAGGGACTGTAATGAGAGTTCCAAAGGTGGGGCAGAATATGAAGCAACCATTTCAGAAATTTCTGAGGCTGAGTGGGAGGGGGTTGATTTTGGAAAATTCTTCATTTCACCCCGACAATTTTTTGGGTGGGGTGGGGGGGAGGAAAGTAACTGTGGAAAACTGGCTTTCAAATGAAAAGGGAATTTATTTGAGAATGTTCTAACATGCTGTTATGTTTTAGAGCAATGCTCCAAAGGCTATGAGGGCGTGGAATTTCTGGCCCTCCCCCTGATGAGTCTGTCATGTCAGCTGTCTTTTACGTATCGCTAAATTGCTTTCAGACCCGTTGCCAGATTAGCTTACTGTGAGAGATGGTATTCAGCTGTCAGCTCTTCTCAAGCTCTCTGTGAGGTCTTGGGTTTGGTCAACTCCCAGTAGCTCCACCATTTAGAACCTCTCCTTTCCACCTCCTGCTTTTACAGATCTCAATTTCAAGATCCTCATAGTCGGGTACAAATCATCTCATGTCCTGGCTCTTCCCCACCTCTCCAACCTGCTTACACCCCATTCCTCTACCCATCCCCTTTGCTCAGCTGGTTCCGGCATCTTGTACATCCCTCGTTCCCTCTGCTCCGCAAACGCCAACTATGCTTCAGCCACTATGCCACCAAGCTATGAAACTCTCTGCCCCGATCCCTCCTCCTTGCCTGATGCTTCAGATCACATCTGAAGATCTTCCTCTTTGACCATGCCTCAAGTTACCTCTTCCCTTTCCCCACCACAGTGTCAAGTTCTGCCACTGGTGAGTGCTCCGAGACGCTACCAGTCATGAGGGACACAATGTAAATGCAAGTTGTTGTTGTAGGCCTTACAGATCTCTGCCTCAGTAAAGACACCATTTTTCACAATGCTTATGATAGCATTTTACTTTACACATGGTCAATGGCTAAATTCCAGCAGAGTGAGCTTATGGTAAATTACTATGTAAGTGGAAACCATCATTTTAATAGCTGGCCAGTCATCCTTCACGATCCCCGTACAGTTACTGCCCAAAGGGCTTCACGCCTGAAGACTAGGGTTTGGGTTTTATAATTAAGCAGCATTATTAGTGCAACAAAGGCAGTGTAAACAGTGAGATTGTGTGCCTCGTATCTCTGATCATTGTGCAATAACAGAAGGGAGTTTCTCCGGGTATCCTGACCCAACTGTGCAGCGCCTTGGGACGTCCTCCTGACGTGAAAGGCGCTTTATAAATGGAATCTTGTTGTTGTTGTATCCTAACCAACAACCCTCCTCCCCCACCAACACCCCTCCTCCCACCGATAAAACTGGCTGTTCCTTTCATGGCTGCTCGTGGGACACTGCCTTGTTCAAATTGACCGGCTCATTTACCTACAAAGTACACAGCAAAATCCTGTGAAGTGCTTGAGAAGTGGTGACAACGCGGTAAGGCGCTGCATCAAACACAAAGATTATTTCTGATAGGGATTAATACAATATTGCCCCGAGTTGTGGTTTAATTTTGAAAGACTGGCGTTGCAATGTGTAATTTGCCAAGAAGACAGTGAATAGTCTGGCCCAGTCTTACTGGGCTCTAAGTGATTTATGACAGTGCATATATAAGAATTTCCTGCATTTGTAATATGCACTTTTTAAAAAACTCTAGCAGTATCCCAGATGAATAAATCAGAGAGTTAGCACATTGTTGCCATCTGTTTTCAATAAAGTACAATTAACTGTGCCGATTTTTGTAATTTTCCACTCTGTGGCCTATGGGGAAGGGTCCTGCCATTACTGCCTAAAGTATTTTATAAAAATTAAGTCAATCTGTATATCCCAAAGGGATGGCAATTCCTTGTTAATACCAAACTGCATAATAAGACGCACTTAGTTACCATTCCGTGTGTTACTTTTCATCCCTAGCACGAAGATGAGAAGTACTTTTTAAATTGCTTTACAATATTTCCCTCCCCAGTATTTTCATCCCTGAAGTTCGCATTACCGAATCAATGGGTAGGTGGGAGGGACCGGTGAAAGTATGTGCAAATGTTGCCATGTACAAAAGTGTTTAAATTTCGAATCCTGGTGTCAATTTCCCCTCATGTCAATGAGCTGAGATTTGTACTTAATGTCAGAGCCTCTGTGTGTTTTGAACACCTCCTTCAATGTTAACCCCGAAACACACTTCCGCTCCTCAAATAAACAATAATGTAGTACGTCAAAACTATGAAGAGCAAAAGCAGAAAAAATGTCTTATTATTCCTAATAATCCTAAAGGGTTCCTATTTTATAATAATAATCAGCTTCATGTTTGCTCTAAGGTCTTAACATTTATTCTGCCTATTCACATGGATATCATTAATCTCACGACGCAGTTCAAAAAGAGAAGGGAATTTCTCCTGATGCCTGGCCAAGAAACCCCCACCTTGGCGTGCGCAAATCGGCTGTCTGACAAATTACTAGTAACTCCATTTTCGAGAAGTGCGTTGAGACGTTTTGATACTTTTTTTTTACACAAAAACAACAACTTGCATTTATATAGCGCTCTTCATTTGGGCCAGTGTCTTCAACAGTATAAATGTTTCTTTAATACATTTATGATGTCTACACTGGAAAAATAAAGCTTTAGTGTGTGAAAAGCTGCACAGTATCCAATTGCTGTGCCCTTTTATATGCTTGTAATATTCTTGTAATGAAATCCAAGTCAATCTTTCCAAGGCGATTTTTAATTGGAGGCCTTGATAAGATATATGTAATACTCAGACATTTGTTTTCATTTCTCTTGCAATTCTCTTTCTCTTGTATACTTTCACCATGCACAACAACAATAGCAATTTGCATTTATGTAGCGGCCCTCACACAGGGTAGCATCCCAGAATGCTTAAAGCTTTAGCACGCGCACACATCCTAGTACTCCAGTCAAGGGGAGTCCTTTATCTGGACTAATAGGTGTGTGTGTATGTAAGGGGTGTAGGGGTGGGAACTGGCTCCAGTGTTTCTTCTTCTCTCCATCTCTTTCCATTTTGCTTGGCATCAGAACACACTGGGGGAAGCTGAGAAACGAACATCCTCTACATGGAATAGTTTTACACCAAATTGGCTTGGCTAAACATGGGCCTGGTACCTATGTTTTTTTTTGATAGCATTTTCTGAAGCCACAGCTTTGTGACCTCAGGCTCCTGAAGCACGTTTTTGTCTTTGATATTGACTTGGTTCAAACACACGGTTCCATTGATCCTTGCCATTCGCAACCCACCAGAACCAGTTTGCATTTCCATTGCGTGAAGCAGAACAGATCGCTGAGGAATTTTAATCAAAACGCTTTGTCGTTCCCCCGCCCTTTTCTACTACCTTTCCCCTCTGCCCTGGCATATATTTGTTGTTGACTGTTTAAAGCATAAACAATATAGTCCCAGAACCCAAATGGCAATTCCAGATGAATATACATGGACTTTGATGTGCAAGAGTTGAATACATAACTCAATTATGCCTTTGACTTTTGTGAGTTATGGGCCTTTCATAACTGTGGGGGGGGGGGAATAAAAATACCCGCATTCATCAATCACAAGGGAGTTATCCTGTATGTGCCTGTAGATGATGTACTGAACTTGTAAGTGATGCTTAGGACCCTGGGCATACCAAGACTATTAAACATTAAAAGGGAGTGTTGATGGAATATTTGTTCCAGCCAAACAGAAAGTAATTTCCTTCTCCAAGGGTTGATTCCTGCACTCAACAACGAAGCCCAGACTTTTCATACCTTTTAGCACTGCCAAGTGTATTCCCAATTTGTACTTCAAGCGCACGTTGTGTGCGAAGTGTTTTTGCTGGATTTTCGATCTCGCGCTCTTGCCAAGTTAGCAAACACTCCCGTTACAATTAAAACCATTGTGCCTCAATGTTTACCGAGGCCTCTCGTATAATTCAATGCTTTTTTGTAAAATAATAAATTATTGTACGTCAAGAATAAAATCTTAAACTGCGTTCTGCATTGGAGTCTAATGTGCGGTGAATTTTAACGGGGTTTCTTAGCAAGGAAATCAAAAGTACTATCTGTGGGACACTGCTGTGTTGCCATGTTTCACCCACAAAAAAAATGCAGTCAATTCACTTTACAGTATATTCTGTGAAGCGCTTTGAGACGTCTAGAAGACGTGAAAAGCGCTATATCAACTTCAAGGATTATTATTAAATACTTTGCTCCAATTTGCTGGAACTCTTCTTATTCCAAAAACAATGTACTTTTGGAATGAAGGTAGTTTAATCTAGTGCAAGGTACGTCCAGTTACTATCAGAAATCCACGATTGGTTTCCTACTTCAGCAGTCCCAAATCGCTGCACATTCGACCACAAACTGTAGACAAAGTTATATCCGCTTTAAACCTTATTCAGTGATTGCATTGTTAGGCCTAAAGGAAAAAGAAAACCAGATTATGTTCCAGTGAAATACAATCATTTGGTCTTCTCTGCATTCCCCTCAGTGTCAGTTTGAGTTGCTCAGGTTCTGCTGCTGTGAGGGTTATGGATACAGGTTAGATTCTCACACCACCATTGCTAATTCAGCCTATTGGAAGTTGTGTTGGAATGGAATACAAGGAGCAGAGAGTAGGTGCTTGGCTCGATGTTACATGTGAGCTGATGAAATGGCACGGGCACACCAACCTGTGTTGATCTAGTGGCTTTGATTAATGAACCATTTCTGTGTGTTTCATTGTGTGTGTGTGGGGGGGAGGGAGGGGAGGAGAGAGAACATATTTTTCACACACAGGAAGATTTACCAGTTGAGTTTTCCCTTTAAGCAGGCTTTAAATTAGTTAGCTTGTGACAAAGTGTGGCTGTTCAAATTCCTCAACGCTCCGAAATCGTCAATGGTAACATATGGTGAGAGGCATCATCTAGCAGTCGAGTTGAGAGCTGATGAAACTCATGAGATGTATTAGGGAGTAGGTGGGGGGGAGAGAGAGATCCAAGAGTAAACCACAGCTGAGAGTGGAACTTAAAACCCAGCAGAGTGAATAAGCATTTACACTGCAACACAGTGGGACCACCCCTAAAACTGACTCCATTCAAGAGGCTGACATGACCCGGGAGAGTATTTCATTTGATTTCAGCAAGAAATCCGACTGGTGAAAGCCAACAAAATGACGAGCTGCAGAAATAAATGCGGCGATTGTGTGTTTTTTTTAAAAAAAGGAAAATTCTCAAAGAAAAGTTTGCATAGTTCAGAGTTGGCTTCATTTTCTCGAAGCATGTGGCATTGCTTACCGGACATTTTTAGGTTCTTTGGCATTTGAAAATAATCGAAAGGGAATTTTCTCAGATAGCGAACTACAAAAAAAGGAAACAAAAACAGAAATCGCTGGGAACACTCAGCAGGTCAGGCAGCATCTATGGAGAAAGGAAAGTGAGTCAACATTTCGGGTCCACGACCCTTCGTCAGAACTGGGGCATGTTGGGTTGGAGAGGCTTTTAAGGGTCAACAGAAAAGTGGGCGGCAGGGCAAGAAGACAAAGGAGAAAATAGGGTAGAGGGACAGGGGATGATGGGTTAAAAAGGTCTTGATGCAAAACAAAGGGGGGAATTGCAACAAAACAGGGGAATAGAGGTGTTAATAATCTGGAACAAAGGATGGGGTGTGGGGGGGGAATTGCAACAAAATAGGCAGACTAGAGAGAGAAAAGGTGCGTCTGGATCCCAGATGATGTGGTAATGGTCACAGGGGAGGGGAAGGTGGGCTGTTATGGTCTGAAATTGTTGAAATTGATATTGATGCCAGAGGGCTGGCTGTAAGGTCCCTAGTGGATAAATGAGGTGCTCTTCCTCGAGCTTGCACTGCAGTTCATTGGAGGAGGAGACCGTGGATGGAGAGGTCAGAGTGCGAGTAATAGGGAGAGTTGAAGGGGCAAGAAACCGGCAGCTCAAGGATGTGCTTGCCGACAGAACGGAGGTGTTTGGCAAATCGATCGCCCAATCTGCATTTGGTCTCCCCAATGTAGAGGAGAGCACATTGTCCATGAGAAAAAAACAGTCGATTTTAGAAAATAGTTAATTGTAATTCACTGAGATCGCTATCAATGAATGGAATATTTTCCAGCTGAATTATGAATGTATTTCTACAGTAAACCTCACATAAGTCATATCTGTTGGGACCATACATTTAATGTGACTTATGCAAAGTATGAGTTACGTGAAACTTGCATAAGTTATAGAAAATTCAATGGGATTTGTGCAGATATCCAATTCCCTTGACCGTCCAGCACTTTGGGACATCCTCCTGGCATGAAAAGAACTATGCAAATGTAATCTGTTGTTGTTGATGTACGACTGAGATGATTATACGATTTATACAGATCAGACTTTTATTGCAGTTTTACTGCAGTCCTTAAATTTAGTAGAGTGCCTTTCACATCAGGAGGATGTCCCAAAGCACTTCACAGAATTTACTGTAAAGTTGTAGTGACTGTGTCTTTTGTAGATAAATCACACCAGACACTTCCAAAAGAACTTGCAACGTTTGAGGCTGAAAAAACAATGAAGGTGAAAGTTGATCACCAGTTTTTTCTCCTGGCCTTGTAACTGCTGAGGCTAAGAGCACTTGTTTAAAAGGCGAAGCTGATGAATTTGTGTTAATGCAGTGTTTGTCAGTTTTGCCCAGCTGGTCGCTTTCTCCCTCTTCAACATCCTAAGGTTGACTGATATTACAGTGTGATTCATAAGGCAGCACTGCATGATCAGAGGTGCCGTCCTTCAGGTGAGGTACAAAATGTATGGTTCTGCTTCCTTGCTATGCTAACACCTACAAGCATACTTACAACCCAACCCGAGTTAACAAAAAAACACTTAGTGAAACTAGTGAAGGCAAATTAACTGAGTAATAGTGGTTGAGATTAGCTAATTGAACGCTGATCATAGATTCAACCTGGGATCCTTTCAGCTCTGTAGGTCCATCACACTCTTATTGCTAAGCATGAAGATCGTTTCACTGCATCTTTCCAATGGGATTTCCTGTTGAAAAGACCCTTATTTTCAGCAGTGACAAACACACCTTGGTATCAGTCCTGTGTGGGTTTGAGTCCCATGTCGGGATTTGAACTCACATAGTCGAAACGGACACTCCAATGCAGTGATGGCAGAGAGCTACAATGTCAGAGGTGGCGTCCTTTGCCGAGACGTTAACCTGAGGCCCCATCTGCCTTTTGAGATCCTATGCCATTATTTGAAAAGTGAAGGGAGTTTCTGGTGGTGTCTTGGCCAATAATCCCCCAGTTAAAATTGATCAGTTACTTTCGCTATTTTTGGGATGTTGCTGTGTGCAAATTGGCTGCCGTGTTTGCCTACAAAATACAAAGGCAGTACACTTTATAGGTAAAATCTCGTAAACCATTTTGAGACTTTCGAGCCGCATGATAATGGAGACCACATGATCAAATGCAAGGTTTATTATAATGCAAGATTTTTTCAAAAAAAATTGTGAAAATTACAAGCCAAACAATTTACAAGACAAATAAAAAATGCCTGATACATTGTGAAACCATTTCACCAGTTTATTCAATGGTCTGTTCTCTCAACATGGATTGATCTAGTCATAGCTATGGAATGCCCTATTTTCCTGGTGTATTACTGGAATTTGTCCAGTAGAAGGTGGTATAGCATTTCTTTCATTTTATCATGGGATGATTTAAAGGAAAAGTATCTGGGTGCGCTGACCCCGTCAAGAAAATATTGTTTCAAGTATAAATAAATAATATTAAATAATATAACTGAATTGAAGCTCTAGTAACCGCAATTCATATCATAAAAGAGTTCTGATTTTATTACTACGCCAGTGGTGGACTTGGGTTTTTATTCAATTTGATGTTTTGTACAGCGTGGTTCCTGTTACCCAGCGTTGTGATATACTGTCTTGCCACCTCTCAAGTGACGCGCTGTTCATTCTTACAAGATTACTAAAGAAAATGCACAAATCACCCTCACCGCAACACACCTAAGAGGGCACCAATTGAAGCAGTTGTTTCCCGAGGGCTTTATGGCTCTTTGAAAAATATATTTCCATTTATTCCAACCCCAAAAATAAAATCCCTCTTTTCTACATGCTTTATTAACAAGTAGAAAAACACGTAACACAATCATGAGGAATGCAACTATTTTCCTAAGTTTTGTACTCAGTAATTCACAGCAACAATAGGATTAACGAGGTACCTTTATATTCAGCCTTATCACATTGTCAAGATGTCTTAAAGTTTTTCACAGGATATAGTGTAAAGTGTAATGACTGTATTTTGTTGACAAATGCGCCAGCCAATTTGCACACAGCAATGCACCACAAACATCTTTTAACTTTCTCTCACTCTTATTTATTTATGTGATAATGCTTGCTTTGAATTGGCTCCTTTTCCTCAATGCATTGTGATTTAGACAATGGTTTGTTCTTGAAGTGCAGTGATGTTATGCCGGGAAACATGGTAATATTGGAAAAGTGAAGGGAGTTTCTCTCCCTGTGTCCTGGCCAACAATCCCCTAAGATAAAATGGGTCCTTTGCTTCATGGCTGTTGCGGGACATTGCTTTGAACAAATTATGTAGTGATCCTGCAGTAAATCCTGTGAAGTGTTTAGGATTATTTAGAGGCTATAGAATAATAATAATAATAATAATAATAATACTTGCATTTGATATAGCGCTTTTCACGTCGGGAGGACGTCCCAAAGCGCTTCACAGAACACACTGTAAAGTGAATTGACTGTATATTTGTGGGCAAACGCGGCAGCCAATTGGGCATAACTGTGTCTCACAAACAGACGTGGATTGAGTGATCAAATTGTTGTTATTATTTTGAGGGATTACCACCCCTGGAATGCAATCCGCCAATCGACCAGGTTCCTAATTACTGCTGGGTAAAACAGAGGAGTGTGGAGAAATGCAATTACCTAAGATTTCGCCCTGCCCGGGAATCAAACCCAGGTCCTCTTGCTTGCGAGGCGAGCGCTCTAACCAATATCCTAGCGAACTTTACATTTTGATCCGATGTATTATTTTATGTCTTAAACATGCTTTTTTAAAAAGAAAATAACACAGGCCAGTCCTGCCTCATCCTTGCCCAGTGACAGAGATGGTAGGGAGTCTCTCTCGTGTGTCTGCTAACAGAGGAAATGGGGGTCAGGCCAGAGCTGGCTGGGAATAGACAGATGGAACACACTGAATTAGTGTGGATCACGAGAGGTAGCTTGGCAGGAAATCGGGATTGCTTCTCTGCCTTTAATAATTATTTCAGATAAGTTTTAATATTTATTTTTTAAAACTTTAAAAAAAAAGTTTGACCTGCAAAGTGATTAGCTCCCCCCACCCACCCCAGAAAGCCTCCCCTGCCCCGCTGACAATTCTGAGCGCTTCATATGTGGGAAGATTGCTGGCTACGCAACAGCTATACTTTTTTTTCCGACATGTTTTTGTTTGTAGTTATACAGTTTTTTTTATGTTTCTCACTGTTCCTTTCGCTCCGCTCTATAATTATCATTCCAATAGCTCACCTCCCTGACCAAGAAGTATATAATAAACTTCAAATAACTTGCCACAGCGCTTAATAAACTTGACTTAATAGACTTCAGATTCAGCAATGAACAAGTGAGCTCCCCTGATGACTCAATGGGTAGACACTCTGGGTGATGTGACTCTCAGCCATGCATGTCAACACGGTGCCATATTGCTCTTTATTTCCTGACTGGCGCTGACTCAATCTGGATGGTGGGGGGGAAGGGGTGGGGAGAGGTGTGCCAAGTTGGACGGGGGGAGGAGAAGAGAGCCTGTCGCATTCTGGGTAGCTCAGTTGGTTGAGGTTTAGTTCATTACAACTTACCTCTGTCCCTCTGGCTTGTCCGCTCTCTGCCTTTCATCACATTTCACCTCAAAACCTACCTCTTGGTGACTTGCCCCCCCTTGTTTGCTCCCAGCTCGGTATCCAACACTGTGAAGTGCTCCGAGACGTTATCTTATGTGAAGAGCGCTAAAAAAATGCAAGTCGTTGTTGTAACTCAGTTGGCGGGTTCACTCAGCCCTTCACCCTTTTAGAGTCTGACAAGATGTCCTCCTGCCAGGCCTCAGGGCTGGAGTCCACTTGCGTGTGGGTAACGGGGGAGTGCTGTAATATGTTTTGCCTGTTTGACCTAAACAATAGCAAGAGGTGTCAGAGGACAGCCGCACCCTAGTGTGAGATGATGAGTTGATGCCTTCCAGGAGAGGAAAGATAAGGGGGGGAAAATTGGGGGCGGAAAAGATATTAGAGGAAGTGCAACTGCGATTCCCTGGCTAGCATTACGCGTCGGTAAAGTAAGATTATATGGTTGTAACTATGCACAGGAAGTTCGTGTTCCAAGCATTTCCTGTGTTAGGCAGGAAATCATGCTGCAATAATACATAATGTTCCAAGCTGAAAGAAAGCTCTCTGCTAGAAATGCAATGATGTGTGTGTATTCATTGGAAAATTAATGGGGATTTCAGTCTTATCCTTCAAGTGATCCGTTTTCTCAGATCTAGTGCTGGGCAGAGTTAACATTTTGCGAGCAGATAAGACTGATTGATCCGGTGATTACCAAGGGCCTCAGCGTCTTGAACATCACTATCACCAACAAAGCCATCTTGGTCCACTACTTCATCTCCCTTAACTCTTCCCTTCCTCTCCTCGCCACCCAACCCACCTCCATCTCCTACCGCCCCAGGAAAATAATCTTCCCCCACTCCCTCTCCACTGCCCTGAAATCATCTACCCTCTTCTCTCTCTGGGCTTCCTCCCACAATGACTTATCCTCCTCGGTCACTCTCCTCCACAACTCCCTCTTCGCTACTCTTGATGCTCTTCCTCCCCTCACCTCCTGAACCACCTTCTACTCGTGCAATTCACTCCGGTACACCAGCCACCTCCGCTTCCTCAAGGCACAAGTGCGTGCCACTGAACGCACCTGGCTCAAATCTAATTTAATGCTCCATCACCCTATCTGCAAAAAATCTTCCCTGCTCTCAAACTACTGCTCCATCTCCAATCTCCCTTTTCTTTCCAAGGTCCTGGAATGAGTTGTTGCTTCCTCTCCCGCCACTCCCTCTATGAACCTAACCAATAGTTTCCAGAATTGTGTAAGCGGTATGGTTCCTCCAGGGTTCCAACAATCTATCCCTGGATTACCATGTGTAGGTAGATGCATGGAAATCTCAGGTTGGTTTGGATACGCTGAAGCATGGTTTCCGCATGTGTCAGACACCCAGCTGACCAAAAAAAAACCCCAGAGGATAGAGTCCAAAATCCTTATCCTCGCCTTCAAGGCCGTTTATGGCCTTGCTTCTTCCTAATCTGTGAGCTGCCAACACCATATCAACCTGTCCATTGCCTCTGCTCAGCAGGCCTGCTCCAATTCCCCCGCCCCATGCCTGCCCCACCAAGGGCAATCAAGCCCTCAGCCGCTCTGCCCCCACCCATTGGAATTCCATCCCACAGTCCCCTCGCCTTGCTCCCTTGTCTCCTTCAAGGCAAGTCTCAAGACCCTCCTCTATGACCGTGCCTTTGGCCACCCTCCTACCCCTACTCTCCCTGTACTCCACCCTCCCTGATCTGAACACCCATCTCGGCTCCAAATCCCTGACTGTCCAGCACCTTGGAACATCCTTCTGACACGAAAGGTGCTTTACAAATGTAATTTGTTATTGTTGTTGTTGCCACGGTTGTGGGCTTGTGAAGTGAATCAAGACTACTTTGGCTGCAGTAATGAGCTGAATGCGAGCGTGTGTGCACTGCTGTGGGTGCTGTGGTGCTATTTTCCTGAAGCAAGGCAAACTTGAAAGAAAGTGAAGATTTCCTTTGAAAATATTGAACACGGCGTGAGGGTTTCGCATTGATGCAGCGGAGGTTTTTGGACGTGGGAGGAAAGACTGAATGGAATACGAAACATTGCTTGTGTAGTTTTGTCTTAATTTTGTGGAGAATGAGTCGGAATACAAATATTTTGGCAGATAGGATCAAGCCAAACTTTTCTTTCATGCCTGTGTGTTTTTTGTTTGAAAAAAAAGTAAGCGCACATGTTTATTACATGTTGAGTTTCAGTTCACCGAATTCCTAATAAAAATCATTCCTCTGAGCGTCTGAGTGAAGCCGACGCCAGGAGGCCGGTGGGGGGGCTCTCATGTGCGGCGATTTCTAATGGGAATCTTCAACGAGGATTCTACAATGCAATACAAAAGTACATTTGTATAGGGACTTTCACATCTGGAGGAAGGCACCTTTCAGGTAGACGCAGGAACACCGGTAGAGTTCCCGCAAGCTCACGTGTAGCAATTCATTTGTTAGGAAATTCCATTCGAAACCCTCCCCATGTTGGAGCCCGTTGTCCTTGAAAGAAGTTACCAGCAGGCTTCCCCCTAGTGGCTGTTCTTCAAAGGCGAGCTGAGAGAGTTCGTACAAGGGGAAGGAGTCCCCAACTGAGGGCCCTCCGACCTTCTCGTTCAATGTCCACACATGCACTTCCCAGCAGGGATCCACAATAATTCTGACTACTTTCCACCTTGCATTTGATTTTTTTTTCTCTCTCTGGTGATGTGTCGGAAAACTCCAGACGTGCCCTGGAACCATCGCCCGCTTCACCTGACTCAGCGCAGAGCAAGACTCAAACCATCAGCTGCGTGACCTGTGAGAGTTGGCAGCTAAACTGCACGGGGGTCCTTAGACCATTTGACAAGGGGGTTGGGAGTGTGGGTGGGGGGCACTCAGTGGGGAGTCTTTTGCTGCTTTAACAGCGCTGCTGAACGGAAGATAAAGTGTTCAATTCAAAGACTAATGTTGTGACAATTTGTCACTGTTAAGATGATAAGTAGCATCCTATACCATTTGCAGCCTCAGATTTTTAACATAATATGAATATTGTGTGGAAATGTAAAGGGGTTTAATACCATGGATTAATGCTGTATAGTTTCCAGATGACAGGCTACAATTATCTCCTAAGTGAAACTAATGTTCTTAATTCTGCATTGAGGTTCTGTGGTACCTTTTGAAATAAATGAGCCTCACCGGGCAACGAGTAATGACACTGCACCTGTGACAACACACGAGTCCCCAGGAGTGTAGGATTCGCGTTTCCAAATGGCTTCAATTACAAGCACTCCATCAACGCTCAGGCGCAGACAACGGATCCAGAGAATCTGGATCCCATTGGGATTCTAACCTGCCTGTGCAGAAAAAGCATCACTGTTAGGGCCACCTGTCAAAACTAGTTATAATTATTTTGATTGTAGAGTAAATACCAGAAGTTCTTCAGAAAACTTTTCATTAAACTGTATTGTACTTTGACTGACTTTGACAATGACTACTAGCGACGCTGTTATTTACTGCAACTAATATTTTAAAACATGGCCCTGGGAGAAATGCATCTTGCCATTTCATACGTTTGCAATTTTACTGAGACGTTTCTTGCCTGTTTATTGCCTGGTCAAAAGGTTTCAGTTGCTTTGGCCTGCTTATAGCTACCTTGAAAGTCTTACTAAGCTTTGCATTTTTTACCAACAAGAAAAAGGAAAAGAATGCTTGGATACAGTCATAGCATGTGACAAAGCATCTTGTGGTTCATAAAGGCCCATACATCACCAAAAGAAACCCACCTACATTCACTACATTTTACATTGGTTTATTGGTTCTATTTCAAATCCAAAGATTTTTTAAAATTATTAATGACAATAATGAAATGAAATAATCTGAAATTTCACCTAATCTTAGCAATTTTATCTTAAGAATTTAAGGTTGCACGGAACAGTGGGTAATTCTTAAATTCAGTCTTGATAAGATCACAAGATCAGTTCGGATGAAGAAGGTCCATCTGATCAATCTATAATATTCACCCTACTGTCTACCCCCACACAGCATCAAGCTGCTTTTATTTAAATGATTGATTTGGAAGACTGTATTGGAAGCAACTTCATCGGGCTGCTTGGGAGAACAATGCTGTGCACAAATTGACTGCCACATTCAGCAATAAAATACAAATGCTCCACTTTACAGTATATTCTAAGAAGAGCTTTGATATGTCTGCCTCATGTGAAAGATGCTATATTGTATCCAATGCAGTCATTACTTTTCTTTTCAAGCAGAAAAACAAAGGCAATAATGATCTAACTGGCTAAGACTGGTTGAAATTTGGGATCTAAAGATCTCAATAATTCTGTCCCAGAGCGTCAATCATAGGGATATTATTTTACACTCTTTTCTTGTTTTATCAGTGAGCAGGAAGAGAATGTTGTGACTCAGAAATAACTGGCTGTGATAGTTTGCATTCAGTGCATGTTCTGCGACTATCCAAATATTAATTTTGGCTGTGATCCGTAATCTTGCAAGATACAACAAGTGTCTAGTTTTATTCTGCTTTGGATGTCCACAATGATCTGAATATCGTTCTCAATGGCTTCATCTGCATTATTGTTTCAAGCTCGCTCAGTTAGTAGCTCTCTCGCTTCAGAATCAGAAGGTTTTAGGTTCAAGCTCTACTTCAGGACTTTGGACTCACAATGTCTAGACTGACCCTCCAAATACAGTGTAGGAGGGGCCATCTTTTAGATGAGTCGTTAAACCAAAGTCCCCTCTGCCTGTTCACATTGGACGTTAAAGATACCTATTCAAAATGGTAGGGGAGTTACTCCTGGTGTCCTTGCCAACAAATCCTCCAAATAAAAATGGTCATTCACTTCATGGATGTTCGTGGGACATTGGTGCGCACAAATTGTATACCACATTGGCCTAGATGATGCACATAGTGACTCTATAGTAAAATTGCTTTGAAGTGCTTTGAGATACGACAAGGCATTATATCAAATGTAAGATTATCATATGTCTAAAGTAACATTCTATATTTCCAACACTATATTCATTTCCAGACCGTCATTCCCTCTCCCCCCTCCAATTGTTTGACTGTGTTATTAGCTTTAGATTCCGATGGTGATTTGGGGCGGACATGTGCAGACTGCGTTGCTATTTTGCATGGAAGTGGGCAATTCCCAGTTATCTCAACTTGTCTTTCTGGAGAGTGTTTGCTTTAACTTCTCCAGATCAACTTTAGTTTGCAAAGTGCTTCAAGATGTTTATTTTTGCATGGGAAGTTCTATATTAAAGCGAGTTATACAATTATATCATGTCAGTTATATTTAAGAAGAACCATTGTTTTTACGAAGTGAATTACTGCGTGATTTCCTCTGGTAAGCGTTTTTCACATGAGAAATTCAGTTTCTTTTCTATAAAGTACTGAGATTGTTAAGGGCCTGAGATTCCAGGGCGCTGGATTGTTAAGTCTGCACTGTTGAGGGCAGCACAGCCTGGCTCTCTATCTCTGTGCCCCTCTCTTCCTCCGTTCCTCTGCTCGCCCCCGCCCACTTCCATGCTCAGCTATTTTGAACCTGCTGTGTTTCGCTGTTTCCCTCCCTTGACAATATTGGTGACCAAGCTTTTCAGCTACTGTGTCCCTAACCACCGCAACTCTTTCCCTCGCACCTTCTCTCTTTGTCTTGAAATATGCCTTTATATTTACCTCTTCAACTGCACCCGTGGGTATAATATAGTAATACTATAATAATAATAATGCTTGCATTTGATATAGCGCTTTTCACGTCTTCTAGACGTCACAGAATATACTGTAAAGTGAATTGACTGTATATTTGTGGGCGAAACACCAATTGCACACAGCAGTTATCTCCCCCTTCCTTCCTTCCTTCCTTCCTTCCTTCCTTCCTTCCTTCCTTCCTTCCTTCCTTCCTTCCTTCCTTCCTTCCTTCCTTCCTTCCTTCCTTCCTTCCTTCCTTCCTCTCTCCCTTCCTCCCTCCCTTCCTCCCTCCCTCCTCTCCTAGACATTATCCTACAAGAAGGTTGCTGTATGAATGCACGCTGTTATTAGTTTTGTACACTGTATGTTTATTTTGAAGACTGAGGATAGTGAGGCATGACTGGGAGAGAAGAGATAGGGATGGGGTTGGTTGAGAGGGTTGTGGGGTGGGGGTGAGGGATCCGCTTTCGTTGTTGACAAACCCCCTGTCCCAAGATGTTTCTGTAAAATAAAGTGCAAGCACGGCTTCCATCTGTAATGTCTCTCGTGTGTTTACCGCTGTCGTTAAGTAATGGTACTGGCGCACTTGGCTGACTACTGTATAAGCAGCTGTCCTGTTGTGTTGGAAAGCAGGGTAGGTGCTGACAGACCAGAAAATGACAGTCAAGTTGCTCATCCAAGTTGTCACGGGGTTTTTTTTTCTTTTGCTCCCATCGAGATACTGCAATTTCTAAAGCCTTTTCCACTTTCGTCCCTGCTCTTTTCTTTGGCGCTCTATAGGACAGCACGAGCCCTTATTCGTGACTTAAATGAATCAATTCAGCTGGAATAGAAGCACTTTTGTTAGGCATAAGAAGAAAGGGGGGAAGAAGAGGCAAAAGGTTAACTTGCGCCATTTGCTCAACAGAAATGTATTGAGTTACTCCATTCCCCCCCCATTTCCCTCACCTTCCCCCACCCTCCCTCCCCACCCAACCCCCGCCCTCTGCTGCCCTATTAATTGAGCATTTATAGGCACCGTGGCTTTCAGTGCTTCACTGTCAGGTGAATGGATGAACACATCAGTGAAACATTTTCTCTGTCTAATGTTTAAGTCGTGTTTTAAGGTCAGTGGCAACTTTTTTTTGAAACGCTATTCCTCAGTGAACACAGGAAGCAATGCACAAGCTTGAGATTGTTCATCCTTCACCACCGGGCCTCTGTGTGTGGGCAGCCATTCCCCTCTTTATACTCTTGCTTTTCATTTGTAATACCTCTGACAAGTTTGGTTCCCACCTCCCCCCCACACATACACCACTCCACTCCACTCAGCCCTCTGTGTCCATTTATCTTCATGTAATGATAAATAGGCACGATAGTTACTCCAAAAGTGAAAATGTGGGATCAATTTTGCACTATTTCTTAATGGATTTCTTAATTAAGAAATCCACACTGGTAACTTCTCCCGGTGAAGGGAAACATGCCAATCTGTCATAAAGGGAACTCCCACCCCCCTCCACTCTGAAGATAAACTGAATCGAGCTACAACTTGTCAGCATTACAGACCTCCGGATTTCTTAATAGGTTAATCGTTCAGAAACACTACAATATCTGACCATAAATGTACATTGTGTTACTCGATACTTAGAACTGTATGCGAATAATAAGGCAGGTTCACCACACTGGCTTTTTGGATTGGCTTTACATTATATGCCTTAGCAGTTAACCTGCTGTTTAATATAAGTGTTACCAGACTCCACCTACAATTATACTAGGTTTACAAAGACCAGTGCTTTGTATATATTTGGGTTTTGCCCACAAAATACACAGTCACTACACTTTACAGTATATTCTGTGAAGTGCTTTGAGGCTTCTCGATGACTTGATAAGGTGCTATATCAAATGCAAAGATTATTAAATCATTATTATTATTCTTTACTAAGGCTTTTGCTCCTTCTAGGCTTTTTTTTCCTCCACTTTATTTTTCTCTGTCTCTTTTTGTTGGATGATTTCCCTGTACCTTCTCACAACCTTGATCAATACTGTTCACTAAACGTTGCCAATACTGATCTTTTGGATCTTTGGTAATCTGAGTTTAATATCTCCTCACGTTTTTTNCCGTCCATCTTAATTACCGGCCCTCAATATCTCCCCAAGCCTTTCTGCCTCTTTAATACTGCCACCATCGATTTTCTCTCCCTTCCTCTCTCTTTCCTCCCCTTTCTCGAACTCTTGGTTGAATTTTTCATTTAGTTTTTTCATCCCTTTATTGATCTCTGCTTTTCAGTAATGTTTCTCTCTTAACCTTCTTCTGAACTCTACCGTAACATATTTCCCCTTCTTCATACTAGCTGCCTGCTGTGTTTTCCTACTGTGCTCCAGTAACTGAAAGTCAAGGCAGTCAAAGAGGAACACTCTAACACACATTCTAGTCAGGCTCATACCTCCAGCCCTTCTGGGCAGAGGTCATAGAGGAATTGAGTCTATGACTCTAATAATTCTTGCATATAACAATAATAGAATCCTTGCATTTGATCGAGAGGTTTCCACGTGCTTCACAGAATATACTGCAAAGTGAATTGACTGTATATGGGCGAAAATGGCAGCCAATTGTGTACAGCAGTGTCCCACAAACAGTCATGAATTGAGTGACCAAATTATTATTGATTTTTTTCTTGAGGGATTATTATCAGGCATATGGAATAAGGAAACTTGCCCAAGGTTTTGCCCTGCTGGGAATCAAACCCAGGTCTCTGGCTTGCGAGGCAATTGCTCTAACCACTGAGCTACAGGACTCCACTCTGATATAGCACCTTATGTCGAGACATCTCAAAGTGCTTCATAGGATTTATTGTAAAATGTAGTGACCGTATGTTTTGTAGGCGAATGCAGCAGCCAGTTTGCATGCTGCAATGTCTCACGAACAGTCATGAAATGAATGACTAATTGTTTCTGGGGAATTATTGGTCACGACACCGGGAGAAACTCCCTTCTCTTTTTCTCTTATGGTGTGGGAACTTTAATGACCCCGTGAACAAGCATTCAGGACCTCAATTTAATATCTCATCTGAAGGACGGCACCTCGAACAATGCATTGTTCCCCAAGCATTGCACTGGCTTAATAACCTAGATGGTGAGCTCTAATGTCCAAAGAGATTTCTTTTTGCACATTCCCCCTTATTGTGTATACTATAATCTGCTGCAATTTAGCAACAATTGACCATCCCCAGTTTGGGCTATATACCTTACTGATATTATGTGGTACACTGATATAGATTTGCAGTTGCTATGCAACTCACTTTAAAATTCTGTGATGATTTGAAACTCACTTTTTTTTGTGTACATTCAACTCACATCTGGCAGCGTAATGTAATCTCGGTTCAGTTATACCTGAGGTGATTTATGCTGTGGGTGGAATAAAATAACGGGAGCAAGAATTTAGTTGGTAGGGAGTTAATCAACGATCTCCATTCATAATATTGTGGCACAACTTTAGTTTATGTTTGGAAACTGCTCCTTTTATATGATTTTCTGCCTCAATCCTAGCTTCCATCATTTCTCAATCCATTTGTGGAATTCCTGTTTAAAAACAAGGTATTTATTCGGTGATGTACATGAAGATACACAGGTTTCATTTTAGAGGTGTCTGAGCTGAATAGAATAATGTTTTAATGCACGTGTTGTCAAATGGGTCAAGAATTGATAGCAATAGAACTAGCTTGACTTCAGTTGAATTGCGGTGCCCAGTTCTTCTGCAATAATGTTTTCTTCGCCCTGAGGGGTTTACTTACACAGAATACACAGTCACTGCACATTACTGTAATAATAATAATAATAATAATCCTTGCATTTGATATAGCGCTTTTCACGTCGGGAGGACGTCCCAAAGCGCTTCACAAAACACACTGTAAAGTGAATTGACTGCATATTTTGTGGGCGAAAGCAGCAAGCAATTGCGCACAGCAATGTCCCACAAACAGTCGTGGATTGAAAATGACCAATTTATTATTGTTTTTGGTTTTTGGAGGGATTATTATTAGGCTCTGTGTGGAGTAAGGAAACTTGCCCAAGGTTTCGCCCTCTGCCTGGAATTGAACTCAGGTCTCTCGCTTGTGAAGCGAGTGCTCTAACCACTGAGCTACAGGACTCCACTGAGCTACTGTAACTCCTGCAAAGCACTTTGAGCCGTTCTCCTGATATGGAAGGTGCTCTATCGAATGTAAAGATTATTATTAATATTATAAGTGGTGGCATTAATGGCAATCCTATTGATGCTGTCTGACCTAAAGGCTAGAGTGTGACCAACTGAGCCAAACTGACAGTTTAGCCATTTCTTCTGGGATGAGCTCGGCAAATAAGGATTGCTTCTGATTCTTTCATTCTGACCTGTGCAATCCGACGAAATCTGCTTCCCGAGTAAATTCTCCGCAGGTTAATGGGAAGAGAATCCCATTAAGAAATAACCGCAAGTTAGTCCCTTCTGGACTAAGAGAGCCAATATTTTGGCCTGCAATCTATTCGCAGGACGGGAAAGATTGATAATTTTACAGGGGGGGGGCTGACTTCAGCATTGAACCATTTGGGTAGCAGGTGACCTTTGCTCTCCGTGCCTGGAATACCCACTAGTCCTAAAGCCTGAACCTGGGGGCATAGGACAGTGCATGATTGCACTGAAATTGAGCTCAGCTGGAATAATCTTGACTGTCTTGATAAAGGATGGTGCGAGGATGAAAATATTTTAACAACTCGTAGTTCTATCTGTACATCGGGTGGGTGGGGAGGAATGAGGGTGGGGGAGAGAGAGAAATGTAATTACAGGTCAGCCACGGGGCACTTGCAATTTCAAATTGAACAAACCATTAAGATATTTGTTTAAGACATTTTGTTTTTTTTAAAATGACCCACGAGTCTTACATAAAAAGACTCATTGTTGTGACTCTCTCTGGATCCTTCTTTAGTGAATGCAATAAACCCATCAACATGAAATACAGTTTGAAGATGTAATTACAAACCGGCTTAGATACAGTGAACTGTTAAGACAGTCGGCATGTGGGGTCAGGTCCACGATTTCTTCTTATCTGACCAAGTTTCAGACGAGCAACGGACTAAGCTGATGTGAGAATTATTACTGAGGCACCTTATATGGTTATTTACAGTCAGCTAACGTTTAAATATTTTAATCAGAACAGCAGTGGCAAAATCGTCAGCATTTTGGGAAATGGTGTAGAGCTGCAGTAATCCGCGAGGAAGTGGCTGAGTTGTCGGTTTGGCTCAGTTGATAGCGCTTTTACTTTTACATCAGCAGGTTGTGGGTTCACTCTCTGGAATTCTGCAATCCCTCCGCTTTGCGCCCTCCCTTGCCTCCTTCAAGACCCATCTCAAGACCCTCCTCTTCGACCGAGCTTCGACCACCTTCCTTTCTCCCCCTCCCTCCACCCTCCCCGATCCCTTTAGAATTAGATTGACATGCAGGAAGTCACCTGAAAGTAGATCGTATCTGAGCAGGTATCACATACTTCCCATTTGCATGACTTAGATTCCTTACTAAGGAATTCCATTAAGAGATATCACAAATTAGACCCCAGTCTTCCCAAAGTATGAATAGACAATGAATCTTGCTGACTGGTGTAGCACTGAGGGTATATCTACTCCCTGAATCACAAGGGAACCTTGTCTCCATTCTCCTTTCCTTACGATTCCATTTTATTTCTATGTCCTTTTAGATATACACTTTTCTCTAAACATATTACTTCCCAATAAATCTGGGGAGTTATCAACCAGGACAATGGGATAAACTTCCTTCTCTTCCCCAATAATGCCACACAATCTTCCACATACACCAGAAGACCAGGCAGGAACCTCAGTTTATTGGCAAATGCAAAGAATAGCAGCCTGAGCAATACAGCGCTCCCCAGGCTTTATGCTGTAGTCAGTTTAGACTATGAGCTTGGGACCTGATAGAAATTTACGGCACAGAAAAAGGCTATTCGGCCCATCTGGGGTCTTCAACCCACAACCTTCTGACCCAGAGGTGAGAGTGCTACTAACTGTGCCGAGATCTGTTAGTGCAATCATTCCTGGCTGTGAGATTGGAATCAACAGTCTCATGTGAAGGCAAAGAAAGCAAAACCCACCAGGAAAGTACAAATGTGATTTAGCATCAAGCATTCACTCGCTAGAACAAACACAAATGTGAATAGCAATTTTCCAGCCCATCTTTGAGAGCCCCTTGTGTAGCATTTTGTTCTGAGTTAGGCCTCTTTGCAAAGCGTGAGTCAGAAAATTCTTGCCAATGAAATTCTACCCCTTCCAATTGACACTGGGTTACACAGTTGCTAAACAGGCCTGCTCTGCCACAGTGGTAGAGGGCTATCATTTGTAAAATAGGTGCTGAAAGACGCAGCTTTGTGACTGATGGAGGCAGTGACGATTGGGAATGTCAGCGTGCTTTGCGTCGAGTGTTAGAGGTGCGTTTCAGATTTGGAAGTTGCTGTGCTACAGTGGCAATAGATTCTGTTACAACGACCATTCGTGGGAAGTGGAATAGCGATGACCTCAGTTGCATTTGACATCACTGACTGGCACTTGTGTACCTGCACTGAGATGTTTCGGGATGTCCCAGTGGAGCACAGAAGAGGGCAGCGATGCTGTTCCCTCCAAAAGATGAGGCACAATATCTGGCTGCTGATCAGTTCAATGCCCTTTTGTAAGCTCCTCATATCAATCAATAATTGCTTGTTTACTTGTTCCAGTCCGTGAAGGACATCCATGACTGATAACTGTCCCCCCCGCAGTGCTCTCTTATCCTCCTGAGGTGACAGATTGAGAGATGATATAGGCACACGGCCATTGTGAGATTGAGGTTTGGACTCTTTGCATCTTCCACTCCATTCAGAACTGGGTTTTCCACAGCCGTAAAGTATGAAGGATGTACAGCGGTCCAAGTACGTAAACCATTTTCCAGATAAAATGCGAATAAAATAATAATAATAATAATAATAATCTTTGCATTTGTGTGTTAGCATTGGTGTAGCTCACAATGGGGGGGAGGAGATGAGACACTGGCCTTTTGACTGATAGCAGTTTTGCTGGAAAACAAAAGTCGAAGATTTGCAAGCATGCATCCAAGGGGAAAATCACACCCGCTCTGTTTTTGTAACTTTGCAGAATAAGATATTGCAGTGACCTTAGACGTTTGACATTTACATTGGCTGGCCTCCATAATCAGGTCAGTCAGCAGTTATTTTTTGTTGACAACTGTCCCCATTATCTGTTCTGTGCAGTGTAAGCACACAGCCCAAAATTACAGAGGCCTAATTTATAATCCTTACATCTGATGATAGTGCCTTATCGAGACATTTCAGAACAGTTCTCCAACACTGCATTGGAGTTTTGGTCTGGACTGTGAGTTCAAAGACCCAATGTACTTCTTGAACTCACAACCTTCAGATTCTGAGGCAAGATTGCTGCCGACTGAGCCAGGCATTTAATAATAATAATAATCCTTGCATTTGATTTAGCACTTTTCACATCTTCTCAACGTCTTAAAGCACTTCACAGAATATGCTGTAAAGTGAATTGACTGTGTACTTGTGGGCGAAACACAGCAGCCAATTGCGCACAGCAGTGTCCTACAAACAGTCGTGGATTCAAAATGACCAATTTATTGTTGTTTTGTTTTGGAGGGATTATTTCTCAACACAATACAAACCTTTGTATGGCGCCTTTCATTTTGGGAGGACTTCCCAAGATGCTGGACAGTCAGGGATTTGGACCAAGCGGGGGGAGGGATGGGGGGAGCATCGGTGGGGGGGTGGAGGGCAGGGAAGGCCATTCCTTAGTGAGGAATTCATGGTTCCCAAACATGGCATCCATGTAACTAGAAACACGGTGTGGCATCCTGCAGGAACTCCATACCAATTTAATGTACATCCGGAGCAGAATTGTTGAAAGGAATTCTGATAGAATTTTATTGAAGTAAGATCACAAACTAGACTCCATCTAATGTAAAAAGGGGTGTAGGGGAAGATATGTACAAAATCATGAAGGGAAAATATGCTGCTGTAAATAAAGAGTATGTTTAGGTACTGTAATCATGTTTGGACATTGTTTTGAGAAGATCGAAGTGGTCAGATTAGGGGATTGAGACATCTAGCATGGTTCTCGGCCTGTTTACTATAACCTCACATGATGTTATCTTACCTCAAACTAACTCATTACAGCTGCAGTGGCCACTTTTAATCCTATTAAAAGTATTTTAAAAGTATTTTAATCATGTTAAAAGCCCCCCCACCCTCCCCATTGCTGTTTATTGTACCGTTTTGTGCCATTTCGGTAAAGCGCTTTGAGACGTCTTGAAGACATGATAAGTCGCTGTATCAAATACAAGGATTATTATTATCTCCCGAAAATCTTGTTTGAATCTTCTGCATATTGTACATTAGAAGACCAGGATATTAATTCTCTGGACATTTCTCAATGAAGCAAACCTCTTCTAATTAGATTTTAATACTGTATTCTTAAATTATTTTTTTCATGCAGTTGTCTCCAGGCTCTCAGTTAGTAAAGAAATTGCCCAGTTTGAAAACTTGAGTCAGAGCAGAACGCACAACCTGCCAATTTGACTCCCTAATCGGGACTGTCTTGGCTGATCTCACCAGAGTTCTTGGCCACGAGCTGCAGTTGCTTCTCAGTTTCTCTCTGGGTTGGTAGGCGAATGGTGGGGAGGGGGAAGGTGTGATTGTGGTGGGGAAATGGGCCAAGGTTGCTGTTCCTGATCACAATCCAGTGACCTCTGCTGGAAAGTGCAGGTTCCCACACCCACATTGAGCTAACAGTCTGCCTGAACGTGCATCAGGATTGGTTATTTGGATGTGCTACTGGAGGGCTCTCAACTTGTCATGAAAGGAGAAAAAAGGGAATACAAGCACCTTTAAGTGGTGGTGGTGGGGGGGGGGGAAGCAAGAGGTAGATTTTTGCAAAGCAAAAATAAATAAATGTGCTATATCTTTGAGGTGACAGTTTGACTCAGTTGGTAGCAGACTCAACTCTGAATTAGAAGGTTGTGGGTTCAACCCCAATGTCTAGGCTTACACTCCCAATACAGTTTGAGAGAAGCTCTGCATTGACAGAGATGCTTTCCTTCCGATGAGGCATTAAACCGAGATCCCCTCTGATAATAGGAGACTGCTCGGGCCTGTTCTGACATCTTATTAGTTCATTGCAGATCTTCCAATCTTATTTCCACACTTCCTTTCCATACCTCTTCAATCTGCCTTGTTTGTCAGTCTGTCTGTCTGCTCATCCTAATTGATTCTGTCTCTGTGGCTTTCTGGGGCAGTGTGTTCCACATGCTCAACACCCTGTGGGTGAAGATATGTTTTCTATGTGTAAGAATAAATTGTGTTTCTTACGTTTTAGAGAGAAAAATGCTTCCTGTCACATTAAAGTCAATGAATTGCCGTAGGTCCTCACTCCCCCCCAAACTTCAATAAAATATAGACCTTCTTTATCCTGCCAGACAAGATTGACGTACTCCACCACCAGAGGTGATAGAATTAACACCATTTATCCCGTCATCTCCAAGATGAATATATATATATAGTATCACCTTATTGAATATTATTTATCATTAGATACAGATTAGTCAGGCATTTGGATACAGGTTGCTAATAAACTGGCAGAAAAATCAAGTCCCCCCACACACACTCTCCACCACCGCCTTGATGTGGAGATGAAGGAATGTATCTCTTTTTGCTTCTAAGCATATATTAGAGAAAGAGACATGAAATGGCTGCACATGTTGCTATTGAGCTGCCAGTAATCATCTGAGGACCACCAGGAATCGATCGCACACCCTTTCCCAGAGAATAATATCAATAAAAAAAATTATACGCTGTTTACCTTTGCTGCTGTGACTACAGGTTCAGATTACAGTCATGGGAGATGCCACCCATTCATAACAGGAAACCACAAAATACACAGTTAATCCACTTCACGGTATATTTTGTAAAGCACTTTGAGATGACTCAATGATACGATAAGGCGCTATATCAAATGCAAGGAGTCTTATTATCATTAAACCCAACAAAAGGGCGAACCAGAATTTGCACCTCTGTTCCGATTAAAAATTGTTTAAGGGAACAGTTGTACCAAAGCCCAAAGTGTCTGAAAATAGGACAAGGTTTGGGTATTTAGCAAATGATCCTAGCTGGTTCAATGCGGGCTATTTTGGATTGATTAGGCACTCATTCCTCAGGTCAGGGTCATGCGTTAAGTCCCTGATACACATTTTTTCCAGTCACATTGCAGCAACGCTCTGGGAGAATATGAAGCATTGCTTTGGTGTTACTGTAGGGAACAGTGGCCTCTGCTTAGGTTTGCTCTGCACTGAAAGGAACATTATGATAATAATTATGATAATAATTATGATAATAACTCAATCTACGACTGTTTGTGGGACACTGCTGTGCACAATTGGCTGCCGCATTTCGCCCACAAAATATACAGTCAATTCACTTTACAGTATATTCTGTTATAATTCAATCTTCTTATTGAAGCTGAAGAGTTAGAAAAGGAAATTTAACATTGAAATGCCACGGTGGTGCAGAAGGGGGCGTTTTCTGAGCTTGATGTTGGAGGGGATGATTAGTGAGTGCAGCAGAGAGAGAATTTACTCTCTATCTGTCAGAGTTCAAAAATAAAGCAAATTGATTTCTGAAGCAAGCAGACAAGTCCAGAAATCCCATGAAATAAATATTTAAGCAGCTACAAATAGTCACTGTAAACTTCAATCCTTACTTTTCAGCTGATAAACTAATGCGGGGTGAAAAAAACAACCGACATAAAAGTACACAGGCCTGGAAAAGACAATTGCTATTCATTTCGTGTCGGATTCCGAAGTAATAAATAAAAATCCTTCAACACTGTTTCTCACACTCTTCAATCAGCCCTGTGAAAAGCTTTGAGACGTCCTCCCAATGCGAAAGGTCCTGTATAAATATAAATTGTTGCTCTTGATTCTTTGCAAATAGCTGGCTGACTCCGGCTTGAATCTGCTACCAGAATTTGTCTCCAATGCCTCTTCGGGTGATTCATTTACAGATTACACTCTGTGTAAAGGCATTTCAATCTGAGTTCTCTCTCCTCACCATCCTTCTTTGGAGTTTCTCTCTGTGGTAAAAGCTAATCCAACATCAGATAGATTTATAATTCTACAAAGCACTAATTCCATAAATCACTTATGCACTAAAATACATTCAAAAACTCAATTCACAGTGAAAAAATAGAAGCATTTTAAAAACGTTTTCTTTATTTTCTCTATTCTCTTTCGATTACCCTAAATGGGGTAGCATTGGGGTAGCTCAATGCAAGATAGCATTGCATTGGTTCAACTCCCACCTCCACCATCACCAAATGCAAAACTCCTTTCTACTGTGGCCGGGAGGACCCCAGGTTTGAGCATTGGCATGTGCTGAGTCAGCTAATCTCAGCTGAGCCAGCATTAGAGGTGCTGCAATTAACCTCACTGTTGCTGGGCTTGAGAGAGGGAGAGGGCGGTGGCGAGGGGAGGAGGGAACCTGACCAAGGCTCCTGATCGCTATTCACTGTGTGGCATGTTGCATGGATATGGATACCAGATGAGGACAACAGTGGACTCAGATGGAGATACCCCCCCACCATACAATTATATCGCCTGCTAATGTGCCCACACACACACACCACATACATACTCTTCTCACAGTACAAATGTCCATTTGGGAGAGATCCCAGAGAGCAATGGGCATTTGTAGGAACAAATTGTAACACCATCAGGAAAGCATGGACAATTGGAAAGGGGAGTATTTAAAATATATCAATATAATTTTTTTGAAAATCTAATCATCGCCTGATTCTCTCCAGTTATTCACTTGTTTGCATTTCAGCCAAGTGGATGTAATCTATCCAACAGCTCCATTCTGTCTGCTATCAAAGAGAATATGTTCACAGATAAATCACATCTACATACACACAGTACAACACATGCTTTTTTTGTCCCAGGTTGAATGAATCATTGCAGTGCTGTGCAGAAATTACCTTCTGCCTTCATCCACAACAAATCCAATCACTACACTTTGCAGCAATATACTGTGAAGCACTTTGAGACATCAAATGCCAGGATTAATTTCATTGCAATAAAAATTCCAATTGATTACATTCTTTGTAAATTGGATGTTTATACCTTTAGCAAGCTAGTTCCTCACTCCCCAAGATTTATCGTGAAGTGTAGTGACCGGTGATTAGTAATTGTAATCACCCTCTTCCTCCTTACTTTTCAGGCTTGTCTTAAGGCTTGCCTCATCGACCACTCGTTCGGTCATCTTGCCATCCCCCCCCCCCCCCCGCACAAACATCAGCTGGGGTGCCCAGCCAGCTGTGTAAAGTGCTTTGAGACATGCTCCTGGCGTGAAAGGCGCTGTGCGAATGTAAATTGCATTGTATGAGAGCCAACTTGCAGTCAGCCGTGCAAAGGTTTCAGTGGCGCTGATGCAGTGAGATGTGATTTGATAGCTTAGAGCACCCCTCGAATAGGCAGCAGACTGACTCCTCGCTTGGAATACATCTGCTTGAGTTCGCTTTAAAACACAGACAAGCGAGCGCTGGGCTGAGGAGCACTTCACCGGTGCGTTCTCACCTCGCCGTTTGAAACAAAGGACACCCGTTCCGAACGCAACCGGGTTCACCGCTCGGTTTTGTGGAGTGAAGACTCGCTGCCTCGAGTTTTCAAGGTTACAATTAGTGTTTGAGCCGCTGAAACAAGAGCTGGTATAAAAGCAGGCCAGGGCGCAGACGGCCTATCCCCTAAAGGAGTTGCACTTTGTGTTACTTTTCAACATTTGACAGCAGCGGGAAGTCTTAACAGGACTTTTCATTCAAGACTTTTATGAAACGTCTCGCAAACCCTGAGTTAATATACTCTTTCAGTTAATTTGGTAACTGTTTATGGAATGCTAATTTATAAACCGTTTATTATTCCACCAAGTCTGTAGAAGCTATAAATAGAGCTTGCACACTAACAGGCTGTTAATGGGAACATTTGATCAGAATATATGGGGGATTAATCCGAGCCTTAATGGAAAAATGTGTGTTTTGTTGGAGTAGTTTTGACTGAGGCCTCTTGACTTCCAGGCTTGATTCTTTGCCATTGCACCTGGTTTCTGGTTTGTTAGTGGATCAGTAACTGAGTACATACAGTTACCCAAGTACTGTACTGTGTGCGACTCCAAGGTGATTCGTGAGATTGATTCATTTTCCCATGATACAGCATGAGCTAAGTTATGTGTCTCGAGTCACCTTCGGTGCTCTCTACCTCCAGAAAATTGAGGCTAATGCCCCTTTAGTGTCGACTATCTGGGCTGAGATCAGACAAGACTCAGCACAGACCAGGGATTGAACAGGGAAACATCCTGACCAGTCTAGTAGTATCCGGACCTCTTCACTGGGAGTTTACTCAGAGATGCTATCACTCTGTTTTGCACAGTGCATTAGTGAACCAATTGCTTACACAAAGTGGCCCCCATAAAAATATTGACTTAGAGTGGGGGTGGGAGGGGAAAGTTTATGAGGGAACCATTTTAAGTTCCTGGGCATCTTTGTCAGTGCATGTCAGATGATACACATTAAATAATCAATTCCACAGGATAAACTGCTTGTTCGCCTCATGGCTGTTTGTGGGATCTCTCTGCTGCAAGTGGTTACCATGTGTGCCTCTGGGGACAGTCACTACATTCGGCAGCAACTACTTGTAAAGTGCTTCTAGGTATTTCAAAGTGATGTGGTGCTATAAAAACCCAAGTTCTTTATTTCCTATCTGAGCAATGCTTAGTAGCAGGAAGCAGACTGACTCGGGAGGCAAAGTCAATGACCATACTGCCAAAATGGACAGTGGGAGCAGCTGTGGAAATGAGGAAGAAAGGGAGATTGAGTTCAGGTTTGAGAACAGATCATTGAGGAAAAACAGAAACATTAGGGTTAGAGACAAGGACACGGGGTGAACTCTGTTTGTCACAAACAATCGAGTTCTACCTGATTTTGTTTCTCAGCTTGGGCACGAGCATGGATGATATTAATGCTACAAGATTGAGGACTGACACAACAGTCACAGTTCCAGTCTAATTCAGATGTGATTGTAATTATGATATTGAATCAGTTAGTAGTCTTCCACTGGAGTTTTTAATTAACAGAGTCCGCAGATGATAGATTCTATAGAGCGTCTTGGATACAGAAGCTTGAATGAAAAATAACTATTACAAGTAAAGATGATGATACTTTGCCTCTATGTTGACTGCCATCCTTAGTCAGGTCTAACCTCTCTCTGTCCCCAGAGCAATCTTTCCCTGCAGTCCCTGCCTCCAGTCTGCTTCCCCTAACCTCTTAGAATCCAACACTAAGAAGAAGTGCGAGAGCCACAATAAAGGCAGAATATCAACAAGAATTTGTGTTGATTGCTGGAATTTAGGTGAGTCGTCAATGAGGAGGTTCAATCAAGGTTGTTAATCGTTATTCGTTGTCCTATTAACACCAGGTTGGCTGCTTTCCCTTTGTCGCTGGTTACAATGCTTCAATGACACCCCGTGCTGACAATTAAAAGAAAAATGACCTTTTCCACACCGTTTATCAAATGCCTCACTATAGCGTGCGGGTGTTTATAACGCGGAAGTCCTGGGGATCAGAAGTCACTGAAGCGCGATGCAGAGTGGCTGGAAGTGACATCAGCCGTGACCTGACAATCTGGAAGTGAGATCGGCAGTCATTTTTTCCCCACAGGCCCGTTATCTCAAGCACCTCTTCTTCGACTGCACCTTTGGTCACCCTCCTAACCCCTAGCCTCCCTGCCCTCCACCCCTCCTGATCCCAACCCCTAGATTGTGTCCAAATCGCCAACTGTCCAGCGTCTTGGGACGTCCTCCCGACATGAAAGGTGCTGTGTAATTGTAATTTGTTGTTGTTTTGATAACACCAGCTTCTAATTGTGGGGCTGGTGGGGGTTGGGCAGAACCACAACATTGTGTCATAGCAGGATAACAGGGTTGCCCTGTAGGTAGAATATAATGAAAAGAATATGAAATACAGAGATGAAAAGACCTAAAGGAGAGCCTGTTGAAACACTTCATACTCTGAGCAGTGTTTATTTATAATTTATTTTATGGGTTAGATTAATATGACAGGAAGGAATCTGGTCCTGATGTCCGATCTGCTTTATCACTGCTTTTTAAGTATATTTTCTTTGAGCGTGAGCTGCAAACATGATGAATCAATCTGCACTCAAGAGATGGGCGTCTCCTTAAAGCTGCTGCCATGCTCAGGGTTATAATAATAATCTCAGCATTTGATATATGTCTCGAAACATTTCACGGGCAATAGCTGTCGAGTGACTTTGCTTTTGTATTGCAGCCATTTTGTGTGCAGCAAACATCCACAAATGGCCATGAAATGGATGAACAATTATTCTTTCAGAACTTCGGCTCGGACGATGGGAGAAACTCTCTTCCCTTTTCGAGTAGTACTGTGGAATATTTAACATCCACCTGAACAGGCAGACGATAACTCGGTTTAATGTCTCATCCAAAGAACAGTGCCCCCGGAATGCTGCACACATTGATTGAGTGGAGCATCAGTCTGTGCGGGTGCAAGGGCCGGGCGTGGGGCTTGAGCCCACAACCTTTTGACTCACAGACGCGAGAGTGCTACCAAGTAAGCCCAGGCTGAACCAAGCCAAGTACCTGCTAGCAACTGGATGAGACATCCTGTAGAGGCAGCAATGAAGAAATCTGTCAACAATCAATCGATCGATTGATCAATCAATCTGTCTGGGCTGCCGTCGTCTCTTTACACAGCGTTTAGAAATGTGAATTAAATGATATCCTCATGTCAATGGCACAGATGCTCAGAAAACAACCGGTTTAATCTGATTAGAGAGAATGCTGAAATAGAATTGTCCATAATGAAAGGCAGGATACATTTCTTGCGATGAACCAAAAGGTGTGTGAAGCTGCTGGATTAACCAGACCTTCTCTAATTATAAAAGTCACATTTTGGAAATCTTTTCACGGGTGGTTGGAGTTTGGGGGAGAGAGCAGGGAATGTATTCTGCCTTTCATTATGGACAATTCTATTTCAGCATTCTCTGTAATATGATTAAACCGGTTGTTTTCTGAGCATCTGTGCCATTGACATGAGGATATCATTTATGTCACATTTCTAAACGCTGTGTAAAGAGACGATTTTAGCTCGCGGACTAGAAATGAGGGCCTCTTTATCATGGGATTACGAAGCTATCTGTTTCCCGCATTGCGACGGATGTGACATTTCATAGTAACACTAAACGATATGTGGAGGAGGGCTTCAAGCACTATAGCGAGCAATAGCGTATTGGCTGGTTTCCTCCATAAAAAAAGGTCTCTTTGCTTGGGGAATTACAGTACTTCCTTTGTTCCTATTTTCCCCCACCCCCAAACACAATGTGAACACAAGATGTGGTAATCTCTTAATGGAAAAATAAAGGAGTTTCTGTCCTCCTGCAGCCCAAGCTCTGTAATTTGGGGATTTCTTATTCTGGCATCTAACTGAATCTATGATACCCTGCTGTTAACACAATAAATTCTGGATTGGGTTGATCATGAAGCCAAAGCTGCCTCACTTTATTCTGTGGCCGACAAATTACCAAATCCGGAAATGTTGTCCTGTGCAAGATCCACTAAGCTGTGGGGTTTTCCTTAGGATTCCCTTAAAACGAGACAGTTCTTTGCTTTCTGTGTAGTTTTAGCTCAGCCTTGGCTCAGCTGGTAGCACTCTCACCGCTGGGTCAGAGGGTGTGGCTTAAACATCAACCACAAGAAGTTGCACTTATGTAGCGCCTTTCATGTCAGGAGGACGTCCCAAGATGCTGGACAGTCAAGGGTTTGCACCTGAGCTGTGGGTTGGAATCAAGAGGGGTGGAGAGCAAGGGGAGTGGGAGGATGACTGAACACACGGTCAAAGGGAAAGGTCTTGAGATGGGCGTTGAAGGAGGCAAGGGGTGGAGGGCAAGCGGAGGGGCTTCGGGATGACGTTCCAGAGGGTGGGGGCTGAAAGGCTGAAGGCCCAACTGCTGATGGTAGGGTGGACAAAGTGAGGGACATTGCGCGCTGAGCAGAGGGAGTGGGCAGGTTGGTAAGCTGCGAGTATGTCACAGAGATAGGTAGGAGCAAGACCGCGGAGGGCTTTAAAAGTGAGGACGAGGATCTTAAACTCGCTTCTCTCGGGGATGAGGAGCCAGTGAAGCTGGGCAAGGATGGGGGTGAATCGGCTCAAGGAACTTATTCTAGCGTCTAACTTAATCGAGCCCTTTATTGAGCGTTTTGAATACACGGTCTAGGCTGATGCTCTGAGATCAGTGCCAGGGAAATACTACCCAGGGAAGATCAGTCATCCCTTGGCGGAAACGAGCATCCTAAAGAGGGTAGAGGTTTTCTCAGTATAAACCAACCATGATAATAACTGCAACAAGATTTCATTTATAGAGCGCCTTTCACATCGGGAGGACGTCCCAAGGCGCTGGACAGTTGGGTCAGGACCCGAGCAGGGGCGAGATGGTCAAGGTGAGGGGAGGGAAGGGAGGGAGCGAGGAGGGGGTAGAGAGTCGAGAAGGGAGCTGAAGCCATGGTCAAAGAGAAAAGTCTTGAAGGAGGAAAGGGAGGAAGCAAGGTGAAGGCACTGGGGGATGGAGTTCCAGAGCCTAGGGGCTGAGAGGCTGAAGGCCTGGCCACTGATGGTAGGGCGATTGGGGCGGGGGATGTGGAGTAGACCGGAGCCAGAGGAACGGTGGGTACGGGCAGGTAAGTAAGGGGATAGTAGTACGTAACAGTAGCTACATAACAGACCACATTCGTGTATTATTTAGTGAAACAGCCCCACAGTTGTTATATTTAGTAAGCCTGGTTAGAGCACGTCTTGGTTTTCTTTCTTGGCGGCGAGATATTTTTTTAAAAATATATATACAGAAGCACTTTGTTGCAAGATCAATCAATACACTGGGAGAGGAACTGGAATTCTGAGGTGGGGTTCCAGAGGGTGGGGGCAGAAAGGTTGAAGGCAGGCAGGGTGGGGGATATGGAGCAGGGCAGTGTCCACTGAGCAGACGGAGCAGACAGGATGGTAAAGGTTTACTGGTCGAGAGGTAGGGAGAAACAAGACCGTGGAGGGATTTATAAGTGAGAACGAGAATCTTAAGGCTTCGATCCAAAATCCAAAATGATTGCACTGAAATCTTGGAGCGTGACGAGGGCAGGTAAAGCGACATTTTGCATTCAGCCTGTTAAATATAAGAATCATTACATTACCATGAGCGTAGGAAGCAAATCATTACCTCCCGTGGTTTTACAATTATTCAATTTTAATACAGACACATTTCAACAATTACCTATTTCAGCATAAAAGCCTCATGGTTTGAATTACTCGGCTATGGCAAAAAGCGTTGTTACTTACTTGAGAGAGAATTAGTAAACACAATGTCAACCTTAGTTACTTCTTTACTATTTACAGACACTTTTCCTGTCAGGAATGGATTGTTTGCTGGATAGTTTCTGTCTTCTCTTTTTTTGTGTGTGTGCGAAGCTGAAGAATATGGATATATGATTGATTGCTGGGTTGAGCAGTCTGCAGCAAGTAAGCTTCAAAGGAAATATGGCCTTAGAGGAGTTAATGTGGCAGATGCTTGCTATGAGCTCTAAATTAGTAGTTTCCTGTGCTTATCCCTGCCATAGAGGGTGGGAAGTGCAGGAATTGTTTTATATATTGGTAAGCAAGGTTAGACCTGTTCTCCCCCATTAACCGAATTAGACCGAATACGTTCCACTTAGGGAATGAAGGATATCCCCATAGACAAGCCTCAATTCCCCCCCACGAACTCTTCTAGGCCCCAAATTGTCCAAGGACAATTATGGAGAGTGCAGGTTGGAGCTGGAATAGGGAACTGCTAGCAAGCAAGATCTCCAGATACATTGTAGGTGGATGGTCAGAGAGTCTCACACCTCACATTCCCTGCCTTGTTTGCAAAAGATTTGCTGGAGAGCTGGGAAATAGCAGAATTTGACAGAGATCTGGTTCAATCTACGCCAGAGATGCAAAATTCCAGCTCATCTTAGACTGTCTGTAGGACCATTTTGTCTTAAAATTTTAAGATCGTGCAGAATTGTGAAAAATCCTTAAATCAAGGCTTAATTTGTTTTTCACCGAAAAGCTTCTGATGAAGAAGGTAACGTTTGACAAATTTCCACAATTCTGCGTGTTTTTACATTTTTCTTACATTTTACAAATGCGTGTTCTTATATTTTACAAAACAAAATTTCAAACTAATAATAATTCGGTCCCGCAATCCATGACTGTTTGTGGGCCACTGCTGTGCACAATTGGCTGCCAAGTTTCACCCACAAAATATACAGTCAATTCACTTTACAGTATATTCTGTGAAGGACTTTGAGATGTCTTATTGACATGATATGTTGCTATATCAAGTACAAGGTTTATTATTATTTTTAAGACAGTATAGTTTTACAGGCTAAGACTGGGTGGAATACCAGCCGCTGATGCTTTGAGAGACAAATCTATTCAAAGGATTGTGTTACCAACTCAAACTATCATTGTTCTGTAGCACTGTGAAAAAAAATGATAACACAAAGAACACATTATACACACCGTTTGACTTAAATATATAAAATAACAACAATAATTCTTGAGTTTGATATGGAGCCTTATCACGTCTCAACAAGAATTTCACTGTAAAGTGTAGTGTCTGTAAATTTGTAGGCAAATTAAAATGATTTTGGTTGGGAGTAACTGCGTACTTTCAAGCCAGTCTGATTCTACTTAACTTTGGGTAAATGCTAGGAGTGATTTATTTTATTAGTAATTCAATTAAATACTGATCTGCTTTTCTACAGTTAATAATCAAATCGCAGAATGTGCCTTGTAGAGCTGAAGTACAGTTTAGTGTTTGTTAATTTGTATTGATATATTTTTCTGAATTGCTGTTAGTTTTAGCTGGGGGCCTGTTATTTTTTTATGGGATTTGCACGCACACAAATCATGTTGTTGAATGAACAGCCACTTAGATGTAGTATAGAATTGTGGAATACTTAAAAGAGAGAGAGAGAGAGAAAGGCCCTTCAATGCATCATGTCTGTGTTGGTACTGCCTCCTCCATAGGAGCTATCTGCTCCAATCCCATTCCCCTATTTCCCACTGCGCCCCTCCCTGTTCTGTCCATTCTACCATAGCGTTCAAAGATTGCTAGCCATGCAAGCCAAAGCCCTAACGGGTAGGGTGGTCTTAGCTGGGCAAGCAGTGGGAGAGCTTGCTGGACAGCAATGTCAATGGCAAGCTATGTGGTTTTAGCTGGTTAAATTCCAGCAGTTACCCCAAAACAAACACTGGGGCCAAGCCTTGGCTCTTGCCTAATACTTTCCGGACTTAGATAAGCAGGATGCTTCCCTCCAGGGAGAGAGTGTGCATACCATTCCAACAATCTATCTCTGGGATTTCCACTTATCGTTGGAATGCATGGAAATCTCAGTTTGGTTTGGATATTCTTAAGCACCGTGATGGGTTTTCACATGTGTCAGACACCCGGCTGACCAAAAAATAAATAACTCCCTCCTACCCATTCTGTCTCCCTCCCAGCTCACTCTCTTGCTCAGTCTCTGTAACTTTCTCCCAATGTAAAAGGTGTTCAACTTGTTGTATCCTCAACAAAGATCTCTACAGATAACCACAGCAATTCGCAACAAGGTTTTATCTCGATTAGATATTTTTATATAAAAGATCGGAGGTCTGACTAAGTGCTGTGCTTTACAGAAATATAGCAGAACATTTCATAAAATCAGATTATGGTTCTGCAAAAATCGTAACACAAGACTGCTTTCTGTATATAGGTCCTAACTCAAAATGCTTTGGCTGGATCCTGGCCCCAGTACAAAACCTTTTCTTTGCCACTAACACTAACCTCAACACATGGCTGCGTTATATTGGTGCTAACCATCACCAAGACTCCAAAGCCACACCAAGAGTTTGTGGTAAAGCAAAGATTGCTTTTGTGATTATCTTAATTTGTCTCTGTTTATAGATTGGCGTGAATTTTTGGAACATTGTAAATGGATCAGCTTTGTCAATGCTAACCTGTGTTTTGCCTTCACTCCATGACTGTTTGTGGGACGAGGCTAATAATAATAATCCTTGCTTTTGAAATAGAGCCTTATCACGGCTTCGAGACGTCTCAAAGCGCTTCACAGAATATACTGTAAAGTGAATTGACTGTATATTTTGTGGACAAAATGTTTCAGCCAATTGCATACCACAAACAGTTGTGGATTAAGTGAACGATTTTTAAAAAAATATATTTTGAAAGAATTATTACCCTCGGAAAAGCGATCGGTTAATCAACTAATAACCAGGTTCCTATTTACTACTAGGTAAACAGAGGCGTGTGGAGTAAGAAAACTTGCCCAAAGTTTCGCCCTGCCGGGAATCGAACCCACGTGCTCTCACTTGCGAGGCGAGCGCTCTAACCACTGAGCTACAGGACTCCACATTGGCTACACATGAATTGGCAGCCGTGTTCGCCCACAAATCAACTGCAAGCATTATTATTACAAAAGTACACAGTTGTTACACTTTACAATAAATCCTGTCAAGCACTTTGTGACGCCATCCTGACGTGAAAAGCACTATATCAAATCCAATGGTTAAAATGTTTTTCCACCACTGTTCTCTGTTTTCTCCAAGGTGCTTAGTTACTCTAGATACAGCCTCACAGGGAATGTAACTCGCACACAAGAAACATTTGGATGAAACATTAAAACAATGTGCTATATATGTCTTTTCATGTAGACATTATAATAAGTAAAAAAGAATCCTTTTATCTAGTGCTTCTAGATGTCTCAAAGAGCTTCACAGAATATACTGTAAAGTGACTGTATATTTGTGGGCGAAACACGGCAGTCAATTCCGCACAGCAGTGTCCCACAAACAGTCATGGATTGAAGTGATCAATTGTTTTTTTTTCTTGAGGGTTATTATCAGGCATGTAGAGTAAGGAAACTTGCCCAAGGTTTCGCCCGGCCGGGAATCGAACCCAGATCTCTTGGTTGTGAGGTGAGTGCTCTAACCACGCAGCTACAGGACTTAAAGATCCCACGGCACTATTCGAAAAGATAAGGGAGTTTCTCTCTCCTGGTGGCCTGGCTGGTAATCCCCCAGATAAAATTGTGTATTCACTTCATGGATATTTGTAGGACTTGCTGTGAGCAAAATTGGTTCTCTCAGTGACCTCCAAAATACACAGTCACTGTATTTTGCAATGAAATCCTGGAAATGGTTTGAGATGTCCTATCGATGTACTAAAGCTCTATATCAAGTCCAAGGATTAATTTTGTTTTTATCTGTGAGCCTAGAAATTGAATGTCCTCATGTTCTTCAGACATGAAAGCCACCACAGCTCAGTGCGTTCCAGACCGCTGCCAGCTATCAACAATAGCGCCTTTCACATAAAAAGGAACGTCTTGAAGCGCTTCACAGAAATAAGATTAAATAGTTATGTCGGAAAATGTGGCAGCTAATTTGGCGCTAGCCTTGTCAGTGCAAATTTCAACGAGATGAATGACCAATTCATTACAAGTTTGGAGATGAATTGGGAAGGCAGTGGAATTTCATCCACAAATATACGGTCAATTGACTTTACAGTCTATTCTGTGAAGCACTTTGAGACTTCGAGAAGACGTGAAAAGCGCTATATCAAATGCAAGGAATATTATTATTAAAGCTAGAGAATATCATTTTTTTAAATAGTGGTGGATATCTTAACATCTACCTAAGCCACAACAATAACTTGCATTTATATAGTGACTTTCACATGGGATAATGTCTTGCTGTGCCTCATAGTAATTGAGGTGCACACTAAGCACGGGAGAGGTAACAGCAACAACTTGCATGGATAGACCCCTTCCCACGGGTCAACATCTCTGCGGGTGTGGTCAAAGAGGTACGTTGTAAGGCAGGACTTGAAAGCAGATAGAGAGGGTGAAATGAAAGGGAGTTCCAGAGGTTAAAAGGGTAGGATCTGATAGCTTGGTGGCGAGGACACAGAACAGAATTGAATTAATGACCCAAACAAAAAGCACTAATGTTCTGCTAAGTACAAACATATTGTACACGCATACATGATAAATTGGTATTTAGTGTACAATGTTAAATAGGCCAACATTGGCAGTCTAAGATGTTCTAGCAACATAGTATTAAAGAGCCAAGAGATAAGCAGCCCAATCAATTATTTGGGAAAGACTGATATGTTGGTTCGCACATGACCAGAATGGTTTTCCCAGTTATTGTGAAGAACATTTAGGAGCATGAAACAAATGCTAATCATTTTGCTCTCCTCTCTGTGTCTCTCACACAGAATACCAAAGTCAATTGTAATTCCGATTTTATTTTCCCCTAAAAAAATAACTGGTCAGGTCAGATTTTTAAAATAAGATCTTTACATTTGATACAGCGTCTTGTCGTGTCGTTGAGATGTCTCTAAGGGCTTCGTAGGATATACTGAAAAGTGAATTGACTGTGTTTTGTGGGCAGAACACACCAAAGAGTGTTTAATAGTCTCCCTCCACCTTCTCCTAACTGCTTTGGTGATGGGGAAAGGGAGATGGGGAGGAAGAAGGGCAAAGGGTTAACACTTTACTCTGTAGGTCTTTTTTTTTCTTTTGAATTGGACGTTGGGGGGTGAGGCACTGATGAGCACAATGGTGTGTTTCTTGGGATGTCCAGATGGTTGCCGGGTTGCAATGGTGAGCGTAGGTGGACAAGTTTACCGCAAGTCCCATTAAATTGATGGGAATCGCTCCCAAAGAGCCTCAGGAGGATAAGGTGCCGCTTTGAGGTCAGAAAAGGGGAGGTCAACAGATCAATTTGTAGGTGAATGAGGACAGGAAGAAACTGAAACACAAGGAGAGCTGCCCACACTTTTATTGTGAAGGCTCTCTTCCTACATCCCCGCCTTGTGGTCTGTGCGCTTTTCGCTTCTAACAGAGAATCCACTAAGTACAACGCATCCAGTGACTAACATCTCAGTGTAATAACTCCCCTGAAGGGACCTGGGAATCTGACAGTACTTTATTCCTTAGATTTTCTCTCTCTCTCTCCCTCTCTCTGTATCTCAAAAAAAAGAATGGGCTGTTTTGTGCGAGAAGTTCGCAATATGCGAGCAATTATCTATTATTTCCTTATTTGTTCAGTAATTTGGAAGTTTTTTTTTCTCTGCCCGGTTTACGATCCCTGTAGGATTCCCTGTAGGATTCAACATTTATTCCCCCCCACCCCCACCCCCCAAAAAAAGTCATTACACATCAAGTATTTGTTTGTGAAAAAAAGAGCCTTTTGGAAGAAACTAAATCCAGGATAATGATGATGATGATAATAATAATAATAATAATAATAATAATAATAATAATAATAATAATAATAATAATAATAATAATAATAATAATTAACATGCCCATTATTTCTGGACAATGGAAAGATTTTTTTTAAAAAAAGAAAATACTATCCTTTAAAAGAGAAGATACGCCTCGGGTTCTGGAGGATCTGTTTTCTTTTCTTTCTTTTGATGGAATTTATTTTATCGGATTACACATCTGAGATACGTGTCGGATTACAACGATCAAGCAATATGTCATGTCGTCGCCTCCTGTTATCCCTCTTTGCCTGTGATGGGTTAGATTAAACCTTAATGTACCTTAATATACATCAAATCGCTCAAATGTTAAACGCACATGTGCCCCACACCAAGTAAATAGAGCAAAAAATGGGACTGAATAACCCACTTGAAAGTCGAGATTGCATCTGCAGAACTGTGAATCTGTATAATATTTAGAAGTTTAGCTTGGAATAATGCATTTAAATTTATTGGTTTAGTCTGGCTCCACGTTTATTTGATTTCTTCGCTGTTATTGCAGTCACGTAGGGATTTCTTTTTTTTCTTAGTTTTTTTTCATTAAAATATAGTTTCACCGGTTCCTGTGTTTCCTCACTCAGTGCTGTGTAACTGACGTTTGGTCAGATAGAGGTAGTGCAGATTCTCTGCAGATTCCCAACAGCTATCGTGTCTGAAATTCAGAAGCCTCAATCTCTCCTCGTTACATTAGGAAAAAAAAAGAGACATTGGAAAAAAAAATGACACCGAAGGTCAGTCTCTCATCAAATGCTGAGCATTTGGAGAAAGATTAACTGAACCCATTTCTCTATCTGTTCTGTACTTTCTCCCATTCATGTTGTCCCTATTTACAGTGTCATAGATATAGAGAGAGGGATAAATAGATGTACATATACATGTGCATACAAATACATCCAAGCCCTTTTTGTTTGCAGAGTGACAAACTGTTATAACTTTAGCCTTGACTAACTCGGATCAAACTCTGGGAATCTGTAGAGTTGTGTGAGGAACATGGTGTGTGTGTTGTGTGTGTGTATTGTGTGTGTAGAGGAGGGAGGACATCAATTCTCAGATGCAGAATATTTTACTCTTTCCTGGAACAAGTTGCACTGTGTGCCAAGGCTGAAATGCAGACTGACTTTATGGTTTCATACTCAGCCTTATTCCCCCCCCACAAAAGAAAACTCACGACCCCCTGGTTTAATGAACTTTCTCCTTTCCCCATAAACTGCAGATTTACAGCCGGATCCACCAACCCAAGCCATATATTGAGGCACATGGGGCGCTGTTAGTGAGCCGGACAGTGAATTCAGAACAAAGTTCAAACTGTAATGGAAACTCAGGTTAATGTGCAGCACGCAAAGCCCTGTCAGTGGTAGATATTTTGAAGGATTTGTTCCTCTTCCCCTCGCCACAGATTGTGTTGCTGGTTCTGGTATTTGAGGTTCCTCTGAGATTCATTCCCATTTGCCGACCTGATGTAAATGTAAAACTCATGGCAACGTTGGTCTTTTATTCACTGCAGAACAGGGCAGTGTAACATCTGTGGCCTCTAACTTTATCCCCCAACTTATTTTTTTATATATATGTGTGTGTAGATCACGCTAGACTGTGATTCCCTCAATCCTTGCATACCCTCCCACCCCCAACTGTTGAATGGTCTCTCGAAATCCACTCTATTAACTCACTCATTGAGAACAGTCACTGGAGCGACTGTGGCTCAGAGCTGCCAAAACCTGGGGAAGCCTCTATAAAATGGGGGAAATTATGCAATTCTGAATCTTTGCCACTACAAAATGAGAGCCGGGGTTCAAGATCTCACGCTGGTATCAACTCATGGCCCAGTTCTATCCTGCAAATACTGACTTAAAATAAAACAAGCCAATGCCAAACAGCTTTCCCTGTTCCCACTCTGGCCTCAGATCAAGTCAATGTGAATCCAAACTCTGGTTTCGTTTTTAAAACTGTTAAAGCACTTTTCGACTCAAAACTCTTTGAAACTTCCACGCTTGAAAAGTCCTCTTAATAATAATAATAATCCCTGCGTTTGATTCGTGCCTTGTCACGTCGTTGAGACGTCTCAAAGCGCTTCACAGAATATACTGTAAAGTGAATTGACTGTATATTTTGGTAAAGTAAATTAATTGACTGCAGTTATGTCGCAGTCAGTAGGAAGTCCAAGTGAGTGTATGTGTGAACTGAACTTTTGTGGATTATGACTCCTGGCCTCGGCACAAGCAATACATTTTACACAGGAATCAAAGGGCAGGAAAAGCGCCTAATGTGTCCTCATCCCTAAAGAGATACTTTACTATAAACTCTTCCTCCAGAGACTTCCGCGAAAGCTAATGACCTTTTCTATTTTCATTGTGCTTTACTCGATTTACATTTCCATAATGACTGTAATAAGATGATTTGAAATATAATATATGGCCTCGCAAAATATGATACAATTTCATACAAAATGCACGCGCTCTTGCCAAATTGGCTTTAGAGCTACAATAACGAAAACAATCTCTCAAGGCATATTATTGTTATAGTAACAAAACACCCACTGAGAACACAGATAATAAATGGAAATCTTTTGCGCTGCTTCAAATGACTGATCTCTCTCTCCCCCCATAAAGGTTTCTGAGCCAATGCATATTTTGTTCTATTACAGAAAGCTTTGTTTTACATGAAGTGCTATAACATTTTGTAGCCATTGTTTTAGAAGCACAGAAGAAGGCCATTTGGCCCGTTTTGTCTGTGCTGTGCTCATTAAGTGAGCAATTTATTCAGTCCCATTTATCTGCCTTCTCCCCCCTATATCTCAACAGCAGGTAATTCCTCTTTAGACATCTATCTGGTTCCCTCTTGAAAGCTAAATTTTTTACATATGTGGATCCATCACACCCAGCTGGATATGCCTCATCTTAATAACCGTGTGTGAAGAAAAATTCTTAAAAATTCTTACAATATAGTTTAGTCTGTATAAAATACTAAGACGGGTATAATGTGATTGCCTTCCGAGTTACATTATTCAGTGTAAATTAGAATTAATGTGGCACTTCTTGTTGGTTGGAAACAACTGCGGATTCAGAAACCTGAAGCATTGCAGTGTTAACAACACTACCTTGAAATTTAAGATTGTGCGGCATTTTGGAAAATTCTTAAATTCAGTCTTAGTTTTGAAGTTGTTTTTCTAGTTTTAAGACAAATGGAGGTAAGACTAGGACCGTGGGAGATTTTGGGGGCCTCAGTCTGGCTGAGGTAATGCTGACTTGGCTTTCAACTCACTGAGTGGAACAATCACGAGTGACAAACAATCTTCGGCAAGTGTCGCCCTTCGGAATGTACCTCAACAGTGGTCAACACCATCAGGAGAGGGAAAGGGAGGGTTGGTGGTGGGTTGACAACGTCAAAACAATCAAATAAATCCATGGGGGATTTCTCAAGACACTTTTGCCTTCAACAACAACAGCATCAACAACAAATTATTAACAATAATCCTTGCATTTTTAATATAGCGCCTTATCGCGTCATTGAGATGCCTCAAAGCGCTTCACAGAATATACTATCAGGTGAATTGACTGTATATTTTGAGGGCGAAATGCGGCAGCCAATTGTGCATAGCAGTGTCCCACAAACAGTCGTGGATTTGTGACTCAATTTTTTTTGGAGGGATTATTATCATTTAACTCCTTCCACATGTATGTGGATGACACCCAAATCTACCGCTCTGCCTTCACCCTTGACTGCTTCCTGACAGAATATCTGTCGGATATCAAGTCCAGGATGAGAGCTGATTTTCTTCAGTTGAACGTCAACAAGATCGAGGCCCTCCTGATTGGCTCCCGTCAGCGCCTCCACACCTCAGGCGCTGACAGCATCACCATCCATGGTTGCACACTCCACCTTGCTAAACCAATCTGGAACCTTGGGATCTTGTTTGACCCTCAACTATCCTTTCTACCCCACATCTGTGCCACGACCCACTCTGTCTTCCCCCACCTCCGCAACATCGCCCGGCTCCACCACTGTCTCACACCGCAGGCTGCCGAAACCCTCATACACGCTTTTGTTACATCCAGGCTCGACTATACAAACTCACTGCTTGTCGGCCTCCCCAACTCCTCCCTCCACAGGCTGCAGATCCTCTCCCACACCAGGCTCCATGACCCTATCACCCCCATCCTCGCCCGACTCCACTGGCTTCCCATCACACAGAGGATACAGTTCAAGATCCTGGTCCTCACCTTCACAGCCCTCCATAGTCTTGGTCCCCCCACCTCTCCGACCTCCTAACCCCCTACCATCCTGCTCGCTCCCTCCGTTCAGCGGGCTTCGGCCTGCTTCACATTCCCCTGCCTTGCTCCCCCCGCTATAGGTGGGTGGACCTTCCGCCACTCTGCTCCCACCCTCTGGAACTCCACAGTCCCCACAGTCCCTCCGCCTCAGCCCCTCCCTCGCCAGCTTCAAGACCCATTTCAAGACCCTCCTCTTCGACCGTGCTTTTGATCTCCCTGCTTCCCCCCACACCCACCCGCACCCTCCCGCCCTCCCCCACCTACCCGGCCCCCCAGCTCGGGTTCCGAAACTGTCTGCCCAGCGCCTTGGGACGTCCTCCCGACGCGAAAGGCGCGGTACAGATGTAATTTTGTTGTTGTTGTTGTTTATATAGTGCCTTTCACCTCGGGAGGACTGCAATACACACAGTCACTACACTTTACAGCACGAAAGTATTTCGAAATGTCCTCCCGACGTGAAAAGCGCGACATTAAAAAAATGTAATCGTTATTATTTAGTTGGTGCGAGGAATAAATTGATCCGTAGGTGGCGCAAACGGTTTATTATTGAACCAACTTTGGAGGCTTCGGCTCAGTTCGTGGGAAATGCACCTATTTTTGCGACTCAAAGAATGAAACGAATAGCACAACATTTCTGGAAATATCCTTTACCTCGTGTCTGTGTATTTGTGTGTTTGTTGGTTGAAATTGCAAGAGCTCCAGTGGCCCTTTATCCTCTGTTTATGAATCGTTATCGACCTCTCGACTTAGCAACAAAGCACTTGTCTACCATTTAAATTGCACCCGGAGCGCTTTAAACCGCTTTAAATCCGACGTATCTGATTGATAAGAGTGAGAAAAAGTTATTAGGACGTCCCGACATATATAGTACGCGCGTAGGAATGAATAAAAAGCCAAAAGAAAAGCCCAATTCTGTGTAGATAACTGACATCAGTGAAGCACCTGAAATTTCTTAGTGGGAATTAATTGTAAATTAAAAAAACGGAGTTTACTGTAAAATGGAGATAACGTGTACTGGAAATTATTGGGGGCGGAATTTGCTTCGATAATAAAATTAGTTGCTGATTTGCTGCCTTAATCCATGTGTCTGCAGCGAAATAGTGCAGCTGCTGATGAACTTACAGTGTTTTATTGGAGTGCAGTGATGGACAAGTTTAGTTTAACGCAGTTGCTCCGCTTCCACAGACCGGTTCATCCCGAGAAGGAATATTGAAGCTTTTTTTCCCTCCATCCATAGAATTGGTGGCGTTCGAGGGGGAAAAAAAATGAATGGCAAGAGGGGGGGGGAAATTACTTTAACTTTAACTTGTTTGGTTTTATGTCACACACCGAACAAACCCGAGTCTTAGAGACGAGGGTTCTCGTTGTTCATTTCTCCCACTTTAATCCCTTTGCATTGTTTTTTTTTGGTGATTATCTCGCAAACTGCGAATTGAAATATTAACACAAACATTTGAGTCAATTTGTGTCCGGTTCTCCCCCCCCCCCCCCAAAAAAAAGCAGAGAGAAATGCATAATTAATTTTCCTACAGAGGTCCAGACAACAGCTCGACAGACCCTCACTGGACTATTAATACTCTTTGCATTTGTACACACATTCGTGATAGGCGAATCATCCAATCTCCCCCCCCCCCCCCGCCCCCACCCCACCATCACCCTCTTCATTCGGGGTAATGGCTATAACATTTTCTTTGTTCTCCTCCAGAATTCAGTGACTGAAAGCTCGACACCACATGTTTTTTTTATTGTAAAAGCGAAAACCAAAGCGCACATGTTTGCACCCCCACAACTCGCATCTTAATTTTAATCTTAAAGTGGATTTTTTTTTCAATCTTAAAGTGGATTATCCCCTTAACCCTCTTCATTGCATTTGTATCCCATTAGTGAAATTAGACAATTGCGAGGAGGGTTTAAGTAAGGTTGGCCGATGAAAGAGAGTTTGTTTTAATCATATATATATATATGTGTGTGTGTGTGTGTGTGTGTGTGTATGTGTACGTGTGTGTCCCTCGAGAAGAGCATTTTCTCGCAATGAGTAAAAAGATGCTGATGCAAGTTGTATCAGTCTCTCTCCTAACCAGACAGGCTGCTAAATTAATTAACTTTCACTTCATCCCCGAATGACATTCACTCCCTGAGCCAGTGAGCGGATGGCTGACTCGTTATAATAAGTGAAGTGTTCACTGGCGGTCGGGTTAAGTACATTAATATATATTTACTGCAGATATACAGTGAGGTGTGATATTTTTGTGAGGAGAGAGAGAGAGAGAGAGATGAGAGAGTGCTGGGGTGAAATTTCTGGCTGTTCAGAATGACTGTGCCTAAATGTATCATCAAATTCGCAGATGGTATTAACTCCCTCGTACTCACTCACATCTCTCTCAACTAATTCCCCCCCACCCCCACCCCGGAAAGTTGTGTTTTTTTTCAGAAGTTGCTTAGTTTTACGTTTCCCAGCTAAGACTCTTTAAAAACACATGGTTTGCGACCGGTCCACCGACAAAGCAAAAGAGGAAACAGAAAGAGAGAGAGAGAAAAGAGAGAAAAATTTTTTTGCTTAGAAATAAAAACCATACCGAGGAAATCTACGTTTGATTTATTCCCCACACCCCTCTCCTCTCCTCCTCACTCTCAATCATGGGGGGATTTGCACACTGTCGGCGAGAAAACGTCAAACATTAACTGCGCTTCACAAATATACTGCAATACATACATACAGTTTTCTGTGTTTTTTTTAAAACAAACCCTGAACCGTCTTTAAAGCGACTGTGATGTAAAAGTGTTGCAACATCCTGGTTTGCTTCCCAATGACTTGCCTACATGTATATTCCAAAGAAATGACCCGAAGGGAGAGAGAGAGAGACAGAGAGAGAGACGAAGTGATAAAGTGACGAGTTTAGTTGGTAAATTGAGTCATGGATTGAAATGTCCGCTCTCAGGTGACTCAGCCTTTATGGTTTCAGGCAGTCAGTCAAGTCAGTCACTGTCAGGCTGTTGCTCACCTGTCTGATACCTTCCTACACCTATCAACACAGAAACCACAGTCTGTTACAGTCGTGAGATCATAGGCTGCAGACAAGCAATGTTAAAATATTACTTCCTTTATTGCAACATAGGTCTGTGTGGGGGTGAATGTGCGTAGATAATCTGGAACACAAAATATACATTAATCTATAACAATATACTGTAAATGCCTGCACTTCATTTCTGAAACGTTGCTTTAAAATATCACTGAGTTGCATTGCGAATAGATGATAATTCTGAATGTGAGCCACTGCTCACTGAATATCATTAAGTTATAAACATGCCTGTTAATTAATAAAATGTAATAATACATTAGAACTGGGTATGGGGGTGGGGGTGGGAGAATATTTTTATATCTGGCACTAGAGATTATAGTGAGACCAAGAGCGAGTGTTGTGTACAGTTTGCGAGGACTATAATCCCATTTCTGCATTTGTTTGGCGTGGGAATAAAATGAATCCTGGACGATTATTTCCCCCACCAACGGGATAGTCCTGCTTGTTGCAAACATAATTTGTGGGGACTTTGGACAGGGTTAATTAGAGTATGAATTCGTTCTCCCTCCCACACCCCCCCCCCCCCCCAAAAAAAAAATATTTCCACCGCTTAGACAGAAACTAACCCTAGTCCTGTGTCTTTTATTCTGTCGAGTGAAAAGCACTGACTCGTACCTGTGGTTTTTTAAAAAAAAATAATTTGGGTCGCTTTCGGCCAAGTTGCAGTGTCAGGCGACGTGTTATGAACTGGAAAGGAGTTGCAACTCAGTCTCCAAGTGTCCATAGAGTCCAATTTATGGGCATTACATTTTCAGCGTTAACAGAACCGCACCGAAAATTAATCACTGAAACTGCGTTGTGTCGGTACAGAACGCGAGTCAGTGCAGAACTATTTGAGTTATATCGACTGTGCATAAAAGTTAATTTATATGATGCCGCCTTTCTGAAACGAAAACTAGAATCGACCTGAAAGTCGAAAATAGTCAAATAGAAAATAGTTCAACCAGTTTTTGTTTCCTTTACGGAATCCTTTTTTTTTAGCACAATTTCCACTGTTCTCACTCTTTCTCTTTCTCTTTCTCTTTCTCTCTCTTCGCCTCTCTCGTCTGATCGCTGTGGGATTGAGTAGTTTTTGAGAACAATACTGGTGTTTCCTTAAAATTGGTAGATGTAGATTTTTTTTACAACAATGAAATGTACTTCTCCTCTCTCTCTACCCCCCCCCCCAAAAAAAACAGAGAGGCAAACAGCCCAAGAAAAGAGGACATTTTCAAATGCTGTCTAAGGAGCAGTTGTTTGGCTTTCACAAGAGGCACTGTACTCATTGTAAATCGACCTGATTTTTTTTGGGGGGGAAGGGGGTTGCAATGCGTTTCACTGTGTCTTAAGGGTTATCTTTGTAAACCTCTCCGCCATCACCCTCCTCCCTCTCCCCAAAAGATAGCTTGACATTCGGTGAATCCAATCACCATCAAACAGAGCAGCTCTGCATCGGTATTTTCCAGTGTGTGTGTGTGTGTGTGTGTGTCTGTCTGTGCGCAAAAAAAAATGGATTTGGCAAATGCGTTTTTTTTTCCCTCTGTTGCGCGGAGATGGAGAGAGTGTGTGAGAGAGAGAGAGAGAGAGAGAAAAGAGAGAGAGACAGAAAGAGGTAAGAGGTGATGGGCACTGGCGGTCGCTCGGGGGCGCTCAGTGCACACAGACGGTTCTTGGTACCACTCTCTCTGGTTGGAGCACTGAGATCCCTGAGCCGGTGGGCGGACTGACTGCCTCCCTCCCTCCCTCCCTCCATCTCTCTCTCTCTCTCTCTCTCTCTCACTCCCTCCCTTCTCTCTCCCTCCCTCCCCCCACCCCCATGACTGACAGCACAACTCGCTTTCCCAGCAAGCCGCATCGCACTTCATTCAACTCCCTGAGTCCTGTCGAGGTGCCAGAGCGAGAGGGAGGGAGAGGGAGAGGGAGTAAGTGGCAGCTGAGCATTGGGATAAGACGGGACGAGGAGAGAGAGAGAGAGAGAGATAGAAGGCAAAGACCGAAGGAGCAAAGCAACAGAGAGAGAGAGAGAGAGAGAGACACTCTCAACACACATTATGGATATCCTGGTGCTTTTGTACTTCTTCTTCCCGCTGACTGTGGCCGTTGAAGGTAGGGGTGAGCCCCGTCTCTTTTTCAGAGTTGCTCTCTACATTTGCGGAGATTCCGCAGTCGACAGCGATCTCGCAGTTTGGGGGAAAAAAAAAGGGGGAAAAGAGAGAGAAAGAGGGGCGACCAGACTACAGCTCTCTCTCTCTCTCTCTCTCTCCCTTATTCAGTCACCTATCGAGTGTCAACAGATTTTGGGATACAGAGAGAGAGAGAATCAATCTAAATGTTCCAGATGCATTTAAACATCAGTGTGTCCCCCCCCCCCCCCCCCCCCACACCCCAACCTCTCCCTCCTACCTCCCTCCCTGCGATTAAATGCTCCAAACATATTTATTTTTTTGGGGGGTAGGGGGTGTACTTGAACGGTGCGTTATATAAACTTGTAATCTCAGCCATCGGTAAAAATCTGGGGCATTTTCTTTAGATTTAAAACACACACAAACTTGGCAAGAGTTAATGGAACCTGTCTGGTTTGGTGTCACGTTTTAGTTTTTTGTTGGGGGGGGGAGGTTTGTGGATCGGTTCCTTTCTGGAGTTTTGTAAGGGGTTTGGAGGGTAAACTAAGGACTTTTGTGTATATTCTTTTTTGGGGGGGGTTTAAGAGGGAGAGAGAGAGAGAGAGGGGGGGGGGGGGGTTGGGGTGGGAGAGAGAGAGGGGTGTGTGGGGTGGGAGAGAGAGAGAGAGAAGCTTACAACCTGAAATAGTTTGACCATTGATCCAGGGGCTCAGACTTGGTGTGTGTTACCTGATTTTTTTTTCTCTCTTCGTTGAGGAAATACGTTGAGAAAAGAATTGTCGGAAAGCTCTGACCATCGGAACGATTCTCTGTTGTTTTAAATAAAAAAATAGAGAGTCCGAGCCTCGGAAATGGGTATGTGTGTGTGTGTGTGTGGGGGGGGGGGGGGGGGGGGACATTACAATGTAAGCTGCAACCGCTTTGCATGGGAAGAAGCTACATGGGGTGAAAGTTTAGTGGTCAGTGAAAACTCTCGAGTCTCTCTCTTTCTCTCTCAAGAGATTTGCATGGATCGGAAATGTTTATCAGCGTGTGGTTGGTTGGTTGTGGATGTATTTTCGAGATAAATACCCCCCCCCCCCCCCCTCCCACCAACACCACCACCACCACCACCCAGGGGTAGTTGGGGAAATAACTCGTTGGAATAACTAGTTATTGGTGCCCAGTTTTGGTTTGGGTGGACTTTTATTTGGTGTGTGTGTGTGTTGGAGAACTATTCTATTGACTGGGAACAAATGGTTGGCAAAGCTTATACGAAGAGGTTGCGTTGGGTGTGGGGGACAAGTTATTGGGGGGGGGTGGGGTGGGGGGGGGTGGTTATAGTGGGGAGAAGA